>NC_068968.1:11240953-11570729 GCF_026419915.1 Harpia harpyja
TTGTGTGTCTAATACTATCTACATCTAACAGTAAATCAGATAATACTACACCAATCTGTATTCAGGGACCCCAGAATTTGTGATTCCTGGGGTGGCAATGAGGGTGAATGCCCGATCCGTGGAAACCAGGCATTCCCATCCATTGAGTCCATGACCTGCTGCACAGGAGTCTCCATCAAGAAGTTCTTAAACTTCATTGATGCCAGTGGAACCCCCTATTAATCCTGTGTAAAAGGGATTGTTTGGTGTTGCTGTATGGAGGCATAAGCAATTTTGTCCGGTCATGTCAGCCAGGGTTATCCAGATGTTTTCTTTGGCTTGCGGTGGTATCCATGACTACATCCATCCGAGGACTGTGAGGAAGATGGACCATCCGTACATTCTTGTGCCGTCTTGCGCCGCAAACTCAGCCCAGCAATCGGTAGGTGCCAGCTTTACATGGGCGTCCCCACGGAGGCAACGATGGCCTTGCCATACACCAGCCCGATGCTCTTCGGAAAATCCCGGTATTTATACATTTGCAGAGGAACGGATTTCAGCACACGTGGCCAGCGTGTGCCAAAATCCGCCTCAGTTGCAACATGGGGAGCCTATGACGCATGCGCTCGCTGGCCAGGCACGCTGCACAAGTCATAGCCATCCTGTCTATTGGTTCATGGGCTTTGTGACGCGGTTGCAATGCACAAAGAATCTTGACCTGTCATGTTGGCCAAGGTGACCTACAAGATCTATGAACACAATTAATTAAACACAGTAAAAGCAACATTATACCTAATAAAATACACAAGAATAAAAGAAACCCCAATTTTTAACAAAGATACAAACCAACTCCTAAGTCCCCATCCCGCAGTTAAATGCTCTAAGCCGAAATGACAGCTTTCTTAATTGCGTTAAAGCTCTTGCAGCTCCTTCTTGCCTCTGCAGTTCTGTTATCTTGTTTATTAATTGCTCCACTGTCCAAGTTCCTCATGTCCGTTGTTTTTCTGGTGGTTCAAAGTCCGTTTATACTGCAGCTGTCACGTACTCCAGCCCACTCATGCTAACTGCGGCCTACTTATGCTAACTCTAAATAATCAGGCTCAAAGAAATGTCCCCCATTTTCCATGAAATCTCCCACAATGATTATTTCTAGAAAATGTACATGTTGTCTTAAACTGTATCTCCTTTCCTTTTCAACCTCAAGAAAGATTACACCACTTCTGGCATGCTGCTGATAGAAGTTGTTGGAGTGAGAGATTGCTTGTCTTTCAAGTTCTCAAAAGAATGTGAATTTTTCTCAAGCTGATTATGATTGGTTTTGCCATATAATAGCTGTTACAGTATTCATTTTAGCGGATCAAGAAAATGTCATCTGAGCTGCTAGAAATGTGTATGAAACTTCTATATCTTGTATGTCTTTTCCTACAAGCTTCAAAACCTCAAACAATTAGATTTTTAAAACTATAGCGAGCAAGTTCTCTGAACTTACAGCGATGCTGGTAGATGTTGCAGTGTAATGAGTTCTGCAGAGGTTTTGGTTTTTTTGTGTTTTTTTTTTTAGTTATGTCAGCAATGCTCCTTGAAGAAAGGGTAAAAGGTATTAGACTGCATAGCATTTTAAACACTTGGAAAAGCAACTGCAGTCTGTCATGATGCAATGTGGAATGTGTGTGCATGTACTAAAATTGAAAACAACAACAAAAAAAACCTTTTCATTTGAAATTTATTTAGTTAATTTTCCTAAATTCTGTATTGATTTGCACCGTTTTATACTTTGGTTTCAGGACAGCAGTCTTAAGAAATATTGCCCTGTTCAATTGTGCTCACTTGTTACACTGCATTGTGGGGTCTGTAAGTTGCTAGGATGTTTTTTAAAAGCTGAATCTGTTCTTTCTACAGACTGCACTGACACCACTAAGGGGGTGCTGTGTTGGGAGAAGGTTGGAGAGGGCATTAATAGCAATGTCAAAATAAGTTATTCTTGTGGAGCATCATCCACCAGCAGGCAAATATATTGTTTGAGGACCAAGACTGTGTTTTCAAGGTGCTTGGCTTCAGCTGTGATAGCTCATACTGCTGCTTTGTACCATTTTTCAAATTGTGTGAAAATTGCTGAAATTCACAGTAAATATAGGAGCATTTAAAGTGAAATTTTGAAGTTACTTCTTCCTTAGTTTCCCCTCTATTTGCAAGGAGATGATAGATATAACTTTTTTTTTTTTTAACATGTGCATGTGTGTAACTGTGTACCTTTTCTTAAATAATTCCATCCTTCCTCCTAGGGTTAGCATCTGAATTACTGCTCATGTGGTAGAGGGACATAGGTAATCCCATGACAGGGATTAGAGATTTATGTTCATTTTTAATAACTGAAGGTTGCTTAATGTGTCCGTGTTAGGAAGAAAGGAAGGCTGCTCTCCATTACTGCTTTTTACCCCTTAGTGTGCCAGTAGTTTTGTGTTTGCAGTAAAATGTGGGGAGGCTGGGGAAGGAGAGTTCTGTTTTTCTTTCATGAATACATTGGCTAAAATACTGTAGCAAAAAATCTGGCTACAATTAAGTCCTGAGGCAGGGTGAATCTGGGCCCTGCTTAGGTGATACTGAGAAGTAATGACTCTCTGTTAAATTTTGACTAGATCAGCACTAGACAAGTGAAACAAAAATAAAAAGCCAAGTACATATATCCCAGTGAAGTTACATGTGCAAAAGCAAAGTGCTAGAAAGGGATGCTCTCTGGTGGTGAATTGACATGGTGTAGCAAACTGCTAGTAGCTGTGTTGAAAAGAAGTAGCTTACTAAAAGAAGTAGCTTACTACAGTAGTTTTTCAGTAAGATGTAATTTAAAAAAAATATTAATTTTCAATACCCCAGTTTTTATTATGGACACTGCTTAAGATACATGGCTAGAATGCTGCAGACATTTTGGTGTGAGGGGAAAAAGTAGGGGTTTAGTCTTCTCTTTAGATAACGCTTCTTCCTTTGTTCCAAGCAAGTCTTGGCATATTTTGGAGACTTGAATTTTTTTTAGAAAGTTAAATAGGTCTGTCGTCTTTATTGTTGCTGCTTTCTTACAAGTATTACTTCAAAAACAAGTAAGGCACTGCTTTATCCCAGGAGTTGATCATGCAAGTTGGTAGTCTGGCTGACGCTGATCTGTTTCTTATACTACCTACATATTCTAATATGTAGGTAGTTACCTTTTAAAGATAACTAACTGAGAAATAAATTTTAGGCTGAAAATTTCCATTCAACTTCTGTTTGAATAGGTAAGTAGTCCTTTTAGGCAAGAAACTTTTTTTTGTGGTATTAATACAAAGATGTTTTCTTTCAACTGCTGCAATCTCCAAATAGCTTGGTTAGGGAATGAGTTCATAGAATCATAGAATACCAGGTTGGAAGGGACCTCAAGGATCATCTGGTCCAACCTTTCTTGGCAAAAGCATGGTCTAGACAAGATGGCCCAGCACTCTGTCCAGCCGAATCTTAAAAGTGTCCAATGTTGGGGAATCCACCACTTCCCTGGGGAGATTATTCCAATGGCTGATTGTTCTCATTGTGAAAAATTTTCCTCTTGTGTCCAATCGGAATCTCCCCAGGAGCAACTTGTACCCATTACCTCTCCTCTTTTCCATGTGACTCCTTGTAAAAAGGAAGTCTCCATCTTCTTTGTAGCCACCCTTTAAATACTGGAACATGGTGATAAGGTGTCCCCTAAGCCTTCTTTTCTCAAGGCTGAACAAACCCAGTTCTCTCAGCCTTTCCTCATATGGCAGGCTTCCCAGTCCTTTGATCATCTTTGTGGCCCTTCTCTGGACCCTCTCCAGCCTGTCCATATCTTTTTTTGTATATCGGGGACCAAAACTGAACACCGTATTCCAGGTGTGGCCTGACAAGCGCTGAGTAGAGTGGGATAATGACTTCTTTATCTCTGCTGGTGATGCCCTTGTTGATGCAACCCAGCATCCTGTTGGCTTGCTTTGCCACAGCGGCACGCTGTTCACTCATATTGAGATTGTTGTCCACCAGGATCCCCAGGTCCCTTTCCACAGAGCTGCTCCCCAGCCGGGCAGATCCCAGCCTGTGCTGCATTCCTGGATTATGTTTTTGCAGGTGCAAGACCTTGCATTTGGCTTTGTTGAACTTCATAAGGTTCTTGTTAGCCCACTCTTCCAGCCTATCCAGGTCTTCCTGCAGGGTGGCTCTCCCTTCCGAAGTGTCCACTTCCCCACTCAGTTTGGTATCATTGGCAAACTTCATCAGAGTACACTTGATCCCATCGTCCAGATCACTTATGAAGATATTAAGCAGCGTTGGGCCCAATATCGATCCCTGGGGGACGCCACTTGTGACAGGTTGCCAGTTTGAAAAGGAGCCATTTACTATCACCCTCTGGGTGCAGCCTGTCAGCCAGTTCCCACCCACCGCACAGATCACTTGTCTAGACTGTAACGCATCAGTTTCTCTAGGAGGAGGCTGTGGGAAACCATATCGAAAGCCTTGGAGAAATCCAGGTAGACAATGTCTGCCACTCACCCCACATCAACTGAGCAGGTTACTTTGTTGTAGAAGGCGATCAGGTTTGTCAAGCACGATTAGCCCTTGGTGAACCCGTGCTGGCTTTTCTCAATCACGTGCTTCATTTGACTTGTGATAGCCCACAGGAGGATTCGTTCCATAACTTTCCCAGGGACTGAAGTAAGACTGATGGGCCTATAATTTCCCGGATCGGCCTTTAAGCCCTTCTTGTAGATGGGGGTGACATTAGCCTTCTTCCAGGCTTCTGGGATGTCCCCTGATCTCCACGACTTCTCAAAGATTATGGAGAGCGGCCTCGCAACGACCTCAGCCAGCTCTCTTAACATCCTTGGGTGGATATTGTCAGGGCCCATCGATTTGTAGGGGTTAAGCTCCTGTAATAGTTCACATACCAACTCTTCCTTCACTGACGGTGGGTCTGTGTTTGCATCAACCTGGATTTTTGTTCCCAAGGCCTGGGGCCCAGCAGTGCTGGTAAAGACAGAGGTGAAGAAAGTGTTGAGAACCTCTGCCTTTTCAGTGTTGTTGGTGACTAATTCACCTCTCCTGTTTAACAGTGGGCCAATATTTTCCTTCTGTTTCTGCTTGTTGTTTGCGTACCTGAAGAACCCTTTCTTGTAGTTTTTGGCATCTCTGGCATCTATTTCAATTTGAGCTGAGCTTTTGCTTTTCTAACTGCATCTCTGCACGCCCTGGCAATGCCCTTGTAGTTCTCAACTGGTATTCATCTGCTTTTCCATCTCTGGTATGCTTCTCTTTTGGTTTTGAGCAGACTCAGAAGCTCGCACTTAAGCCAAGGGGGTCTCTTGCTCCGCCTACTTCCCTTACCTTTAAAGGGGATGAACTGTTTTTGTGCTTCCAGGAGAGCATTCTTGAAAAACTCCTGGCACTCGCTAGCTCCTTTATCCTCTGTGGAAGCTTCCCATGGAATCCCTCCCAATTGAGCTCTGAGCAAGCTGAAGTTTGCTCTTCTAAAATCTAAAACCTTTGTCTTAGTACTAACCTTCAGCGTGCTCAGCAGGATCCCAAACTCCACAGTACTGTGATCACTGCAGTCAAGGCTATCACTAACCGAGATATTACAAAGCAGGTTTTCTTGGTTTGTGAGTAGCAAGTCCAGCAGTGCCTCATTCCTGGTTGGCACATCTAACATTTGTATGAGGAAGCAGTCCTCTACACATTCCAGGAACTTGATGGATGACATGTGAGCTCCTGTATTGTTCTTCCAACAAATGTCTGGGTAGTTGAAGTCACCCATAAGAACCAGGTTCTATTGACCTGAAGCTTGCTTAAGTGACCCAAATATTGCTTTGTTGGTCTTATCATCTTGGTTTGGAGGTCGGTAGCAGATGCCTACTGTAAGATCCTCCTTGGAGACGACCCCTCTGATCCTGACCCAGAGGCATTTGATAGGGCTTCCACAGTCGCCGTAGTTGACTTCTATACATTCAAGGTTCTCCCTAACATAGAGTGCAACGACTCCTCCTCTCTCCTCCTCTTCTTTTTCCCTGCCTGTCTTTACAAAACAGCCTATAGCCATCCATCGCGATCCTCCAGTCATGTGAGTTGTCCCACCATGTTTCAGTTATTCCTATGATATCATAACTTTCTGACTGGGCGCGGAGCTCCGGTTCCCCCTGTTTGTTCCCCAGGCTGCGCGCATTGGTATACATACCCTTGACGTGGTTGGTCTTCTGGTTCTCATCTTGGGAGGCAGCTAAGGAACATTTGTCGCTGCTCTGGTTGGCCTGGCTTATTCCCCAGTTGGTTGCAATGGTGTGAGCGTTGCCACTTTGGACCCCGCCCCCCCCCCCCCCCCCAAGTCCTTCAGTTTAAAGGCCGCCTCACCAAGTTGGCCAGCCTGCTGCCAAAGATTCCCTTGTCTCTTCTAGACAGGTGGATCCCATCCCTCCCTAACAGGCTGTAGTCATCGAAGAATGTCCCATTGTCATAAAAGCCAAAACCCTCACGACGGCACCAGCCACGAAGCCAGAAGTTGATTTGCATTATACGTCTATTTCTGGCTGCACCCTTTCCTCTAACTGGTAAAATGGAAGAAAAGATAACTTGGGCACCAATAATTTTTGCTTGCACCCCCAGGGCTTTGTAGTCTTCTTTGATTCTGGCCAGGTTCCGGCTTGCAGTGTCATTCGTGCCCACATGAAAGAGTAGCAACGGATAGTAGTCTGTGCTCTTGACAAGTTCTGGCACCCTCTCGGCAACATCTCGGACCTTAGCTCCTGGAAGGCAGCATACCTCTCGTGTCTCCCTGTCAGGCCGGCAGACGGGCACCTCAGTGCCCCTGTATTGGGTTTGCATGGCAAGGTTTTGGTAGCTGGGGGGGCTACAGGGGTGGCTTCAGTGAGAAGCTGCTAGAAGCTTCCCCTATGTCCGACAGAGCCAATGCCAGCCGGCTCCAAGACAGACCCGCCGCTGGCCAAGGCCGAGCCAATCAGCGACAGTGGTAGAGCCTCTGGGATAACATATTTAAGAAAGGGAAAAAAAAAAAAATTGCTGCGACACAGAAACTGCAGCTGGAGAGAGGAGTGAGAACACGTAAGAGAAACAACCCTGCAGACACCAAGGTCAGTGAAGGAGGGGGAGGAGGTGCTCCAGGTGCTGGAGCAGAGATTCCCCTGCAGCCCGTGGCGAAGACCATGGTGAGGCAGGCTGTCCCCCTGCAGCCCATGGAGGTCCACGGTGGAGCAGGTGGATGCCCAAAGGAGGCTGTGACCCCGTGGGAAGCCTGCGCTGGAGCAGGCTCCTGGCAGGACCTGCAGACCCGTGGAGAGAGGTGCCCACGTTGGAGCAGGTTTTCTGGCAGGACTTGTGACCCTGTGGGGTACCCATGCTGGAGCAGTGTGCTCCTGAAGGACTGCACCCCGTGGAAGGGACCCACGTTGGAGAAGTTCGTGGAGGACTGTCTCCCGTGGGAGGGACCCCATGCTGGAGCAGGGGAAGAGTGTGAGGAGTCCTGCCCCTGAGGAGGAAGGAGCGGCAGAGACAACGTGTGATGAACTGACCATAACCCCCATTCCCCATCCCCCTGCGCTGCTGGGGGGGGTAGGTAGAGAATTTGGGAGTGAAGCTGTGCCCGGGAAGAAGGGAGAGGTGGTGGTGTCCTAAAAGCGGATTCGTTACCCGGTGTGCAATAGACCAATCTCACACACTCAGGAGAGATATTGCTTTATTCTGCGCAGGGTGCTCAGTGGACTTTCCACAAATCAAGCACACCAGATTCATCAGGTGTGTCCCTTTTATACAGTAACAATTGCACCTAATTTATTAAACTACTCCTACCTAGTACATGTTCAAACAATCTAATGCATATGCATAGGATTACATAACCATGACACATCAGGTGCCTTCTCCGCATGCGCGGGGGTCTTGGGTGGTCTTCGGTGGTCATTTGGGGAGGTAGCCCCTCCTCGCTTTGACCGCTAAGCCGCTCTGTATCGGGTCAATGGTTCATTTTCCTGCTGAGAGGGACGCGCCATCAATCAGGAAGAATAGAAAGGATCAGAATTGGTGCTCCAGGTGAGGCACCATTAAACAGGAAGAATAGAAAAGATCAGAATGATCTTGGCTAACTAACTTAATTTAAAACAGGACTTTCTAATCTACCACAGGACTTTCTGTATCTGACATCAGTGGGGGGGAAGGTGTTTTAAGATTTGGTTTTATTTCTCATTACCCTACTCTGATTGGGTTGGCAATAAATTAAGTTAATTTTCCCTAAGTCGAGTCTGGTTTGCCCGTGACAGTAATTGGTTGAGTGATCTCTCCCTGTCCTTATCTTGACCCATGAGCCTTTTGTTATATTTTCTCTCCCCTGTCTAGCTGAGGGGGGGAGTGATAGAGTGGCTTTGGTCCAGCCAGGGTCAACCCACCACCACATCTCAGGGGCTTTCTTTGTAGAAACACTGGTTTTAACTCTGAGGCGAGTGCCCACCATCCTGGCAGAGACCTAGAGCACTTCCCTGGGCTGTGGGCCTACAAGCAGGGTGCACGGCCCTTCTCACGTGCCCTTCTGCGCGCCCTGCTGCGCAAACTGCGGCGCCCTCTCGATCCCTGTTTGCGTGCCCTGTTCGCAGTTTTCCATTTTATTTTTGTGTGTATATACACAGATATTTTTTTTTTCCCCTAGGTTTAAGAAAAAAAAAAAGATTTCTATGAGAGAGCAGAGGCAGTGTTTTTGATAGAGGGAGTGGCTAAACTGAGTTCCTTGTTCTTAAGCCTTTTCATGACACCTATGTTAGTGTAAGATTGAATTTGAAAGATGCTAGTATTAAGTTCTTATTTAAAAAAAGTCAGTTGAACGTCATAGTTTGAAATACTGACATATAAGTTTTACACTTTGTGAAAGAAGGAATGTTATGTTTAAAAAAAAATAAATTATTTTTTTTAAGGTTTGGCCGAAGTACAAGAAAAACAAGGATACAGTCTGCACCTGGAAATATGTGACAGCTAGTGATTTGCCTTGGCATAAACTTGTTCTCTTCTGGCTCTTAGACTACAGTGATCTCAGCGGTAGAAATAAAAAATATTAATTTTCTCTCTGATGTTTGGAAAAGTTGGGGTTTGGGGGTGTTTGGGGGGGGGGTGGTGGTTTGTTGTTTGGGTTTTTTTAATGCTGAAAATTGAGCATTTATCCTGTAGCATTTACTGTATAGTGTGTGTTTTGCCTAGGGTTCCTCATCATCGTTACTGTTGGCTTAAATTCATTATATTTCTCAGAGGAAAGTCCTTTGATATATAGACTATTGCAGCTATTTGAGTTTTAAAAGTATTGTGTCATGCAGTGCTGCTTGTACGGTCTCAGCAATCTGTAGTGTATCTTCATTGCAGAATATGCAGAATGTACTCATATATTTCCCTGCTTCCTACCTCCTTTGTAGATACAAACTTTTGGGCTATAATACTGCCCTTGTAGGGGTTGTGTCTCCAAGTCAAAGTTCTACTGAAGCTTAGGGTAGAAATGGACCTCCCCCCCAATGAGAACACATGATAAATTAAATGTGTGCTGGTAGTCCTCGGAGCCTTCCACAGCTGGTCATCCTGTGGCCAGTGAATAGGCAAGTTCTCCACACTTCAGTAAAAACAAAGTCACAGCTATTCATCTTGTCTGTTTTTTGTGTGTGCTGTAGTTACATCAAGATCTCTGCAAATATGTGGTACATATAAGAGGGTGTACAGACAGAAACTCTAGTGTAGTTTCACACATCTGCATTAATTTGGATGACTAGAGTTGAAGTAAACTCTACCCAGTATGCACTAGTCCTCTGCACTTGAACTCCCATAGGTACTTTTTACCAGTGAATTTGAAACTCTTTAAAGCCTGTATGAGCACTGCCATAGCATCTCAAGATTTGATAAATGTTTTAGCAAGGCCTTGTTTTCAAAAATACTTGCTGATGCTCAGTTTGCCTTTTCCCATTTTTCTTGTTGTGCTGATTTAACACTGTGGGATAAGACAGCTTAGTAAGACCTTGTGGATGGTAGGGCCTTTAAACTTTATCTTTCTGTTTTTTCTTTATTCTAAGTACAAATTAGCTGTTAGTCTACAGTAGTGACCCTGCATTCTTCCTCGTAGAGGGTTTCATTAGGGTAGCCCTGAAACAATTGTGGTGAACCTTATTATTTGATTTTTTTGTTTCTTGTATTTTCCTTTCTTCACCTCCCCATCCCTCTTGCTTCTAGCTACAGATTTGTACTATAATCTTGCATTTATTAAAAAGTCAGTTGAATACTGACTTTGAAACCTTTACTCTTTTTCAGGTGTTACTATTAGTTGATATGCAGTTTGTTATGTCCACATTCAGGAACATGCTAGTTCCTAGCAATAGGACCATGCTGGTTTCAACATCCCAAGGGTATTCAAATTTTTCAAAATTCTCAAACACCATTGTAATTAGACAGCGGTGCCAAGATAAGGAGCCTACGTATTTTGTCCGAACACTGAATATTGTATGATCCACATCTGTTGATGGATTGGTATTACTTAATGGAGAACATAGATGATAGCTAGTTGATCTCTTCATAAAGAAAATGATTTGGAATTAGTCGAGGTCTTTACATCTAGCTCCTGAGCAAATACTTGCAATATCTATTAGACTTTTTCTTTCTATCTCACAATCCTTTTGTTTTTGAACTTGCCGCTTACTTCCTATGTTGAAAAACATTAAACTGTTAAAATTTCCCATCAACTGTGAATCTTACTGACATGATTTTTGCTTATTTATCTAAATGTAGGATTTAGGCATTTTTGGTGGCATTTTGTCACAGGGACTTGTCTGGCAGGTATTTACTTGTGTCTCAAGGTTTCTCCTTGCTGAATTTTCTTCTCTTCATGTACCATCTTCCATAGTCCCTGTGATATTTACCTATGGCACTATGCTATGCTGAGAAATGCTATTGTTTTATAACGCTCTAATTTACCCAACACTTAAGGTAAGGTAACAGTTGTGTACAATAATACTATTGTATTTAAAATATCTTTGGTGAATCATGGTGGATGTTGCCCTTAATTTCTGGTAAATAGTTTAAACTCCAGTCATATTCTACAGTGGGTGCTTTGCTTTTATTTTTCAAGTCAGGTTAATATGTTAGTGTTATAGCATCATGCCTGAAGTAGGCCCTTGATGACAGGAATGGGAAGTTTGGAAGCAGCCTTGTTGCTCCCCAGTTTTCTCCTCAGCAAGTGTAAGTAAACCCAGCAGTCGTATTTCTTCATATCCCCCACTTCAAAATAAGGAAGCTTTTTCATGGTTTGTTTCTTTCTTTCAAAGTCAACAGATGCAGCTGGTTGGTTGAGGTGCTGTCTACAGGAATCAGTTTGTGAACAGCTTCATTTTTTTTTCCCTCACTAGTACAATTTCATTGGTGTTAGCAACAGGGAGAGTAGTTGTTCTGTTTTGTGGCTTTAAATGTTGTCAATTGAGTGTGTTCTAGAGGGGAAGATGATCAACCTACCACCCCACACACACCCCCCCCTTGCTGGCTGACAGCCAGATGAATTGTCCTGGCAGTGATAGGCTTAGACTTTGATATCAGCTTTGGGGTTTTTATTGTTTTGGATTTTTGGTATTATCTTTACTGGGGGTTTGTTTCTTTTTAAATGCTTGCAACCCAAGTGTACATAATTTACAATTATTTTGCTTGTGTGGTGTTGCAATTCCAATGTTTTCCCTCTTGATATCTCTAAAGTATGGTAGTATTTAACGTAATGAGGAATTTTATTAAAGTCTTAACTCTGTTCCTTTGTAAAATTGTTTTAGAAAACCAAATGTTTCTATGGTTTTGAATAGTCATGAAATAAATGTTTAACTTGAAATATTATTCTATTTAAATATGTTAAATCTAGTGTGAAATAAATGTACAGGTGGAATAATCCAGTGGCCCAAGAATATGCTAAGGTCACTGATTATATGACTTGGCACAAGTCATTTATTCAGTGACAAATTCAGAGTTTGTCTGTGTGGGGAATTTTACTGCTGTTACTTTAACAGTATAAGATGGTCTGCATGAATTTATATTATGTGTGACAACACACTTCTGGTTTTCCAGTTATTTTTATAAACACTTTATTTAATCAAGTGTTTGGTAGTATTTTGTATATAGTTGGTCCAAATCACAACATGAAATGTAGTTTGCAAGTGCTTCCTTAAAGATACTTCTTTTTTTTCCCTATTTTTTTTTTTATGAAAAAAGTAAAACTAGGGAAACAAAACGGAGTTTATAATTGCTTTGAAGAAATGCATGCTCAAAAAAAAAATTTGGGGGGGGACACGCTGCTGATCTAAAAAGACTTAAAACAAGTGTGTGTGTGTGTATACACAAAAATACGTGGGGTTTGATAGAGCTAAGGGTTTGGGTGGGTGAGAAATACCCTCTTTTGACTCCTCTACATTAATGATTAATGTTCTCCCTTCTTTCTCGCCTCTCTCTCCCTCCCCCCCCCTTTTTTTCTTTTAAGGTTTAGTGAAAAGGATCTGATTAAACTCTGAATTTTCATTCCTGATTTATTTAATCCAGTACATTCATTTGCATGCTATCCACGTGTCTGGGTTAACCTAACAATTGATTTATATGTGAAGCTAAAGCCTTTTTAATGTGACTTTTTTTTTTTTTAAATCCTATTTAATTAGCCATTGTGTAATGTCGTGTTAATTTCTAATTGCAGCCAATCAGATGATGATTCTGGGTCAGCATCAGCTTCTGGATCTGGTTCAAGCTCTGGAAGCAGTAGTGATGGAAGTAGCAGTCAATCATGTAGCAGTGGCTCCGAGTCTGGTTCAGAGTCAGGCAGTCAATCAGAATCAGAGTCTGACACATCTAGAGAGAAGAAACAAGTTCAAGCTAAACCACCACCAAAAGTTGATGGATCTGAGGTAAAACAAAACATGTAAATTAACCCTTTGTGGGGAAAAAAACCACTCTGTGCAGAGTAGTTACAAGAGCAGTTTTAATTTAAACAAACAAAACCCCCATAATTTTTACTTAGAATTCTAACTTGATTGGTTTAGTGAATGCACATGGTTAGCTCTCATAACAAACATTGGGCTCTTAAATTCTCATCTCTGTAAATACCTACAGTTAGATAATTACCTAAATTTTATCACGCAGAAGCACCTATCAACTTATTGCATATTTTTGAAGACAAAGCCACACATAATGTTGTTATTTCTAAAATTTTTTTAAAGTTGTCTCTCTAATGCTTAGTTTCTTCATATCAACAAATGATTGTATGACAATTTCAGGCTTAGATGCAGCTTGTCTTCTGTATGGGGATAAAGTCTTCCAAATTTAGAAGAAAAGTGGTGTTTAGAAATCTCTTAAATGCAATGGATGAAAGTTACCTAAATTCTCCTGTTTCTCTGTGTAATATGGCCTTAATTTGGATGATATATGATATATATGAAAGGTAATAAAATATTTCCTACCGTAAGATTCAAAGGCTGTTAAGGATTCTTTTTTTGTGTTTTTTTTTGTTGTTGTTGTTCATGTTCATGCTTTTGATAGTGTCTCTCACAGTATCCTTCTGGACAAAATGTCCAGCACACAGCTGGACAAGTCCATAATATGATGGGTGAACAATTGGCCGATGGGTTGGGCTCAAAGAGTTGTAGTAAATGGGGTTACATCAGGCTGGCGGCCAGTCACCAGTGGAGTTCCCCAGGGCTCAATGTTAGGGCCAGTTCTCTTCGATGTTTTTATAAATGACCAAGATGGTGAAAGGTCTCGAGGGCAAGACTTATGAGGAGCAGCTGAGGTCACTTGTTCAGCTTGGAGAAGAGAAGGGAACAGGCACTGGACCAGGGAAGTGGTCACAGCACCAAGCCTGTCAGAGTTCAAGGAGAGTCTGGATGATGCTGTTAGTCATATGGTTTAGTTTTAGGTAGTCCTGTGAGGAGCAGGGAGTTGGACTTGATGATCCCTTCCAACTTGAGATATTCTATGATTCTGTGTACTTCAGTATTCCCATAGGAAGCAAAAATATATCATCTAAGTGGCCTGAAAGGACTTATCTAGATCAGTTTAAAAATTTACTTTAAAAAAAAAAAGTTATCTTAATAATACAGAGGCCTGCACAACTATTGTTATACTTACTGTAAAAATCGTGCTGGCAATTCTCATATAACATTCCTTTCTGCAGAAGTCTCACTACTTTAAAATGCTATCCCATATTATTAATGCATGTGGTATTTTATAGTGAGTTTTTTCTTAATAGCGATGCTGCTCATCTTAAGAAAAGTAAGTATGTGGTAAACTTTAAAGTTTCAATAGGTTTAAATGACTCTTGTATTTGAATTCCAATTCAGTTTTGGAAGTCCAGTCCAACTATACTTGCTGTGCAGAGAGCAGCAGTGCTCAAGAAGCAACAACAGCAGAAGGCAGCCTCATCAGACAGCAGTTCAGAAGAGGTGAATAACATATAAATTAGTAAATAAAATGTAAACATGCATGTCTCATTACCCCGCATGTTAGAATAAAATTATGTAGAGCCCAGTTCTGTTCTCTTAAGTGTGTGTGTATGTTTAAAAAGTCTTGTTTTAGTCTATAAAAGTAATGTTCAAATAACTGACATGTTTATAAGGAAACATGGGGGGGGAGAATTTAGTTGCATGTTTTCAGGTGAGTTGTGCCAAAATGATAGCAGTTGAGATTGATATTTTTAGCTAGATATTCTGTGATGTATGGACAAAATTTTCAAGTCACGTAGTATTAACTTTCATTGTATTTCTGCCTTCTGAGTTCCATAAAGACAGTTAAAAATGCTAAAAGACTTTATATAGAAACAATAGTATAGTGAAAAAGGTAGCTGTTGCAGTTTTCAAAAGCACTATATGGAATAGAAAGCTAGATTTTTGCAACTTTTGTAACAGTTACAAAAGAATTCTTGTATTTTAAGAACCATGCTTCAATTTTAGAGATTTTTAAAACCTAAACCATAGGCTAAACAAAAATTGACTTTGTGCAGTAGGAATATCTTTTAAGGACACTAGTGACTGTGAATTAAAATTTATTTAAAAGCAGGCTTTCATATTTTCTTCATTATTAAAAAAAAAAAGTAAGCATTGTGATCACAAGTCTTTAATCATTACTGTGGGTGGGGTTTTTTTGGTTTTTTTTTTTTAGTCAGATTAAAACTAAAGGAAGGAGTTAATCATATATAGTTAAAATATTAATTTATAGCTGTTGCTAAGTACTCTTTTCCTGAAGACTCTTTTTTAGGATAAAAATGATCAAAATTTAATCTCTATGAGATTGGTTTTAGGGAAACAATTTTAAGAGGGTTCATCGATTTATTTATTATTTTTTGTTTAGGAGTGGAGAGAAAAGAAACATACATGTATTCTCAAAATTTTCTTAGTGGTGTTTAAATGTGAGAGGATATGAAAGGTGAGAGAGCTCTCAAAGGGCAGGAGATTTTATTAGGCTTTTGATAGAACCTTCATCTTGATTTATTAACTTGCAGCAGTCTAAACCATGACTACATGTAGGCACAATGATTATATTTTAAGACAGAGTTTTTGTAGTGTTTTCTAGAGTTCTGCTGACATGGTATATTGATAGATGGAGAAATATGAAATCAATAGCAATCCTGATCTCATTCAGTATCAGTGGGTACACTGAGGGGGATGAAGAGGATGAGACATGAAGAATATGATTTCAGTTTGAAAGTAGGAGCTGAATTATCTTTTTAATGCTAAAAATACTTCATTCTTTTTGTGGTAATGAATTGTATATATTCTTTTCTTCATCTGCAGGATTCATCAAGCAGTGAAGATTCTGCAGATGACTCTTCCAGTGAAACCAAGAAGAAAAAACATAGAGAGTAAGATGTTTTTCATAAATAATATAATTTTTTGTTATGGTGACATAATGCTTATAATTACCCAGGCTTCACTTCTCTGCACTTGAAATACATAATCTTGTGCTTCTCAGTTTTGATTAATGTTTTGGAATATTTTAAAATAAATACTCTCAAAGGAACATATGTATCGCTATTCATTTCTGAGCAAAAGAGTCTGTATTACCTACAGTGTTACTGAAAAATGTTCATCAGCACTTTTTATTTTTAAAGTAGTCTTATTTGTGGCATATTTTTGAGTTGAAAGTCCTCCCTGAATATTATTGAAGAAATAGGAAACTACTTAAGTAGGTTGTCTCAGATAAAATTTAAGTTGGAATCCTGTAGTTCATGCCAAATTTTTAAACATTTTAGAGGCAAAACCCCCCAAAATTATTACAGGTTTGACAGTAATAAGCTCTCTTGGCTAGTAAATAAAGCTAAGTTGAAATTGAGCTGATTTTAAGCTGTAGATAAAAAAGTTTGTGAAAAAGGTTATACCTTCCCATTGGTAGTGACCTGGGGGGGCAGTGCGTGGGGGTGTGTGTTTTTGTTGGTGTTTTGTTTGGGGTTTGGGGGGTTGGTTTTTTTTATGAACAGTGTATAGAAATTGAATCATTCTCTCATTCCTCTTCTCCAGTTAATTGAATCATCTCAATATTCAGGGTTGCCAATATAATATCTTCAAGAAATGGGGGGGGGGGCAAAAAAGCTTGCTATGCAAAATAGTACTTCTCTAGTGATGAATTGTTATTCACAGTCTTCTGTTACTTAAGAATGATTACACCTAATAACATACTCTGTTACAGGAAAGATATTTAAGTTTAGAAACTAGTAGCCAAATAACCTCATATATCCAGTGCTTCAATTTTGATTTATACATATTTTGAACAAGTATGTTTGCAGTTGTTATCTGGCACGCAGATCAGATTTCTATATATATAAACTTAGTACAGGATCCAAGCCCTAGAATATGGTGTTTTATATGTTGTCTATATCTCCAAATAAATACAGGTTGTGGATTTGCATAGGGCGGGGGAGTTGGTGGGTTGGGGGGGGTGTTTTTATTTTGGGGGGTTGTTGTTTGGGTGTTTTTTAATTTACTGCTTGCAGAAAAAAAAATCTTTTAAGGAGACAGATGATTCTATAGTATTTCCAAGACACACAGATGTATTGACCACAATAAAAATGTAACTTCTGGGACCAATGTATATTTAAGTGAAAGAAGTGTGAAAGCACTGATTCTTAGGCTTCCTGATCTGAAATTTAATGAAAAGGTCTTTGAGTAATATTCCACCTTTGAAGGCCATTAGTACTGTTTGAGCATCTTGGTCAAAGACCCCTAAACCTGATAATAGATGGTAGTATAAAGATTTAGCAACCTTTCAAGAATGCATGCCAGACTTTACTTCCCCCCCCCCAAGCTATTAAGATTAAATTTCTTTGTACAGAGTCTGTACAAACAGAGCCTGAGGTAAGATACTGTCGATCAGTGGGTGCATCTTTCCTGTTGCAAAGTAAAAGATCTCAGCTAAGCAGGAGCACAGGGATACTGCCACTGGGAGTCACAAGTGGCTTACTCATAGTATCTTGCATGGGTGTGAAGCACTGATTTAGAAGCTCAGTGAGGGCTTTTGGGAGCCAATGCCTCTCAGATTGCCATGGTTCAAGTCTTTCTGTGTGTTTCTCAAATCCGATTCTGCATTATTTTTGGTTCCTGTGCTGAAGTTCCTAATTATTCACGAGGCACAGGGAACATAGCTGTTGAAGAATTTGGGATTTTGCAAAATATAATGTTATGGGGTTTTATGACTTGAGCATAGGTAAGTTCCAGTAAATATGTATCTTTCCAGCTAAAGTCTTGTTAAGGACTTTGGGTTTATTGATGTCAAATTAACTCAACTATTAAAGCTGTAATTTATACAGAAATCCAGATTTTTGGTTTGATTTGTTTTTTGCATCTACCTCTTGATAACAGAAAACTTAATTCAACTCCCTTTGAAGCCATTGGGTATTTTTACCTGTTATCCATTGATGATAAGTTTCTGTCCTTCTAGCTGAAATGACTATTATAACATTTTTATTTCTGTGAAGAATGTTGAAATTGAAGTAGCAAACCTGTGGTGAATACCTGATTTAAAAACAAAACAAACAAAAAACCTCCCAAAAAACTAATGTGAGTTACTGTTTTGTCTCTCAATATGTACAGTGAAGACTGGCAAATGTCTGGGTCAGGGTCAGTATCAGGAACTGGTTCTGATTCTGAATCAGAGGAAGATAGAGAGAAAAGCAGTTGTGAAGATAGTGAATCTGACTATGAGCCAAAAAACAAGGTCAAAAGCCAGAAACCTCCAAGCAGGTAAGAAGTCTTGCATTTTAGATACTCTGGTACTATTTCTAATTCATAATCAAGTATTGTACTACTATACAGGCAAATGAAAACATTAATATTTATTACAGAACTTGAAGACTTTTTTTAAGCTACAAAAGTTGTTATCACACCAGTGGTTTCTGTTGAATACCTCTTTCCTGCCTGCTCCAACTGAAAGTGGTGTAACTGAGCAGTCATGAAATATATGTATTCAGAAACAAATACAGAAGGCTTGTAGCTGTCTGTGTTGAAACCCCACTGTTGTGTTGTATCTTATTGTCTTCAAGAATTGAGCCAAAAAGCAGCAAAAAGATTGCAGGACAGAAAAAGAGGCAGCTTGATTCATCGGATGATGATGACTATGACAAGAGAGGATCTCGTCGCCAGGCAACAGTCAATGTTAGTTACAAAGAAACTGAAGAAACCAAGACAGATTCTGATGACTTGTTGGAAGTTTGTGGAGAAGATGTCCCGCAGCCTGAAGAAGATGAATTTGAAACTATAGAGAAGTTTATGGATAGTCGAATTGGCCGAAAAGGAGGTATTTTTTATCAGCGTTCTTAAGATGCTTAAGATGCATTGCGGTGCAATGTAAACAGCAGTTGTTCTCAGCTGTAGGTGACCAGTGATGTTTGTAAAGAATAAGTTTAAAAATACCAGAAAGTAATCTTATTTTGTTTTTCATACTCATGTTTCTTTTGTAAGTCTTATAAAGTAAAACATAGAAAAACTTCAGTAACTAATTAATGCAAAAAGAAAAAATGAAGTGGAATATAGCTCCATATTGCATAAATGCATACCATACTGTTACGTCAGTATTTGTACATCACTATTTGTACAGTTTATTGATACCTGATAGGTATAAACTGTATACAGGGGGGTGGAGAAAAAGTAGACTGGATAGGACAGCTAACCAGTAGCCTGAATGCTGAAGGATGATGTTGGGAAGGCTGAACCATTGCGATAGTGACTTCAGTTATTCCTGTACAAATAGTCCCAATACAATGCAATGGATGGTGGAATCTAAAATTTCAGTGGTATGCTTGCATGTGCACTTCTAAAAGTAATTTTATGAATGATGGTAGGGGTGTCATATTTCCAGCATCTGATGGGATGCAGTGTCCTGCTTATGTGGGGTTTCTGGGGGTTTGGGGATATTTTTTTTAGCCTGCAAATTAGGGTTCTGATTATAGAAAACTTGGGCCTACTCATACTTCAGAACTGCCTTTCTCCATTAGTTATACCTGATCTCTAGAGTTTCTGACCTATCTCAGAGCTTGCACTCTCTTTCCTCTCAACTTTCTTTTCCCATACTGTCCTAAATTCCATTGTATTCTTACTCTAGCCCCTAACTCCAATGCACAGTGTCACTGCTGTTTTAAAAGCCTTTTGGACTAGGCTTCTTATATTCTGCATGCCCAGATGTTGTTATTGCTTGTGCTGTCCTTTGCTATTGCCATGCTCTGTTGCTATATCTGTCCCCTGCATCTGGTTGGGTCCACTTCCTTATTTGGCTCTCCTCACAGAAATGAGCCTGTTTCCTGCTGCTAGTGTGCTTCAGCTGTAATACTGACTGTATTCAATTAAAAATTGCCCCACGTAAGATTCCAAAGGGTTGGGGGGGAAGTAGTAAAATGAGTTTAGGAAGAAATAGTTCAAGAGCAGCCCATCCCAACAAGCAGGAAGTCAGGCAAAAATGCCAGTAGGCCTGCATGGATAAACAAGGAGCTCCTGGCAAAACTCAAAAACAAAAAGGAGGTATACAGAAGGTGGAAGCAGGGACTGGTAACCTGGGAGGAATACAGAGACACTCTCCAAGAATGCAGAGATGCAGTTAGGAAAGCCAAAACCCACTTGGAATTGAATCTGGTGAGGGCTGTCAAAGGCAACAAGAAGGGCCTCTATAAGTATATAGGTGACAAAAGGGAAGACTAAGGAAGATGTGGGCATGCTGCTGAATGGAGCAGGGTCCTGGTAACGTAGGACATGAAAAAGGCTGAGGTACTGAATGCCTTCTTCACCTCAGTCTTTACTAGCAAGACTGGCCTTCAGGAATCCCTGGCCCCAGAGACTGGGGGAAAGTCTGGAGCAAGGAAGATGTACCCTTGGTGGAAGAGGATCAGGTCAGGGAATATTTAGGCAAACTGGACATGCATAGGTTCATGGGCCCTGATGGGATGCACCCACAAGTGCTGAGGGAACTGGCAGGTGTCATTGCGAGGCCACTCTCGATAATCTTTGATTGATCATGGCAACTGGGAGAAGTGCCTGAGGACTGGAGGAAAGCAAGTGTCATAGAATGGTTTGGGTTGGAAGGGACCTTTAAAGGTCATCTAGTCCAACCCCCCCTGCAATGATCAGGGACATCTTCAACTAGATAAGGTTGCTCAAAGCCCTGTCCAACCTGACCTTGAATGTTTCCAGGGATGGGGCATCTACCACCTCTCTGGGCAACCTGTTCCAGTGTTTCACCACCCTCATTGTAAAAAATTTCTTCCTTATATCTAGTCTAAATCTACCTTCTTTTAGTTTAAAACCATTACCCCTTGTCCTATCGCAACAGGCCTTATGTCATGGTTTAACCCCAGCCGGCAACTAAGCACCATGCAGCCACTCGCTCACTCCCCCCACAATGGGATTGGGGAGAGAATCAGAAGGGTAAAAGTGAGAAAACTCATGGGTTGAGATAAAGGCAGTTTAATAGGTAAAGCAAAAGCTGCACATGCAAGAAAAGCAAAATAAGGAATTCATTCACTACTTCCCATCAGCAGGCAGGTGTTCAGCCATCTTCAGGAAAGCGGGGCTCCATCACGTGTAATGGTTACTTGGGAAGACAAAAATGCCATCACTCCGAACGTCCCCCCTTCCTTCTTCTTCCCCCAGCTTTATATGCTGAGCATGACGTCATATGGTCTGGAATATCCCTTTGGTCAGTTGGGGTCAGCTGTCCCAGCTGTGTCCCCTCCCAACTTCTTGTGCACCCCCAGCCTACTTGCTGGTGGGGTGGGGTGAGAAGCAGAAAAGGCCTTGACTCTGTATAAGCACTGCTCAGCAGTAATGAAAACATCCCTGTGTCATCAACACTGTTTTGATCACAAATCCAAAACATAGCCCCATGCTAGCTACTATGAAGAATATTAACTCTATCCCAGCCAAAACCAGCACAAAAGTTTAAATCACAGTGTACGTTGTCCTGTAAATTTGAGAGATCCAAACAGACTGTGACAGCCTGGACAGGACAAGATGTGGGAAACAAGTCTGTCCCCATCTTTCTTATAACTCCCCTTTACGTATTGAAAGGCTGCAATAATGTCTTCCTGGAGCCTTCTCTTCTCCAAGCTGAACAACCCCAACTCTCTCAGCCTTTCTTCATTAGAGGGGTGTTCCATCCCTCTAATCACTTTTGTGGCCCTCCTCTGGACCCACTCCAACTGGTCCATGTCTGTCTTGTACTGAGGACTCCACAGCTGGATGCAGGACTCCAGGTGTGATGTCACCGGAGCAGAGTAGAGGGGCAGAATTACTTCCCTCAACCTGCTGGCCATGCTTCTTTTTATGCAGCCCAGGATACGGTTGGCTTTCTGGGCTGCGAGTGCACATTGCTGGCTCATGTCCAGTTTTTCATCCACCGGTACCCCCAAGTCCTTCTCCACAGGGCTGCTCTCAATCCCTTCATCCCTTAGCCTGTATTGACACCTGGGGTTGCCCTGACCCAGAGGCAGGACCTTGCACTTGGCCTTGTTGAACTTCGTGAGGTTCACATGGGCCCACTTCTCGAGCTTGTCCAGGTCCCTCTGGATGGCATCCTGTCCCTCAGGCATGTCAACTGCACCACTCAGCTTGGTGTCATCTGCAAACTTGCTGAGGGTGCACTCGATCCCACTGTCTATGTTGTTGATGAAGATATTAAATAGTATCAGTCCCAGTATGGACCCCTGAGGGACACCACTTGTTACTGGTTTTGTCATGGTTTAACCCCAGCCAGCAACTAAGCACCATGCAGCTGCTCACTCACTCCCCTCCACCCAGTGGGATGGGGGAGAAAATTGGGAAAAGAAGTAAAACTCGTGGGTTGAGATAAGAATGGTTTAATAGAACAGAAAAGAAGAAACTAATAATGATAATGATAACACTAATAAAATGACAGCAGTAATAATGAAAGGATTGGAATGTACAAATGATGCATAGTGCAATTGCTCACCACCCGCTGATTGACACCCAGTTAGTTTCCTGAGCGGCAATCCCCCCACCCCCACTCCCCCCAGTTTATATACTAGATGGGACGTCACATGGTATGGAATACCCCGTTGGCCACTTTGGGTCAGGTGCCCTGGCTGTGTCCTGTGCCAACTTCTTGTGCCCCTCCAGCCTTCTTGCTGGCTGGGCATGAGAAGCTGAAAAATCCTTGACTTTAGACTAAACATTACTTAGCAACAACTGAAAACATCAGTGTTATCAACATTCTTCTCATCCCTAACTCAAAACATAGCACTGTACCAGCTACTAGAAAGAAAATTAACTCTGTCCCAGCTGAAACCAGGACAGGTTTCCACTTGGACATTGAGCCATTGACCACTACTCTCTGGATGCAACCATCCAGCCAATCCCTTATCCACCGAACGGTCCATCCATCAAATCCATATCTCTCCAATTTAGAGAGAAGGATGTTGTGGGGGACCATGTCAAAGGCCTTACAGAAGTCCAGGTAAATGACATCTGTAGCTCTTCCCTTGTCCACTGTGTAGTCACTCCATCATAGAAGGCCACTAGGTTGGTTAGGCAGGACTTGCCCTTGGTGAAGCCACGCTGGCTGTCTGAAATCCCTTCCCTGTCCTCCATGTGCCTTAGCATAGCTTCTAGAAGGATCTGTTCCATGATCTTCCCAGGCACAGAGGTGAGGTCGGTAGTTCCCAGGGTCCTCCTTTCTACCCTTTTTAAAAATGGGTGCAATGTTTCCCTTTTTCCAGTCACCAGGGACTTAACCTGACTGCCATGACTTTTCAAATATCATGGAGAGTGGCTTGGCAACTACGTCAGCCAGTTCCCTCAGGTCTCTTGGATGCATCTCGTCAGGTCCCATAGACTTATGTATGTTCAGGTTCCTCAGGTGGTCTCGAACCTGATCTTCTCCTACGATGGGAGGGACTTTTCTCCCCCAGTCCCTGCCTTGAGGACCATCCACTTGAGAGGTGTGGGAAGAGAGACTGCCAGTGAAGGCTGAGGCAGAAAAGTTGAGTACCTCAGCCTTCTCCTCGTCTGTTGTTACCAGTTTGCATGTCACTCAGATCTGCAAGAAAGAGGACCCAGGGAACTACAGGCTGGTCAGCCTCACCTCGATCCCTGGGAAGGTGATGGAGCAGCTAAGCCTGGAAACCATTTCCAGGCAAATAAAGGACAAGAAGGTCATCAGGAGTAGTCATCGTGGATTTAGCAAGGGGAAGTCATGCTTGATCAACTTGATAACCTTCTGTGACTGGCTTTGTAGACGAGGGGAGAGTAGTGGATATAGTGTAACTGGACTTAAGGAAGGCCTTTGACACTGTCTCCCATAAGGTCCTCATAGACAAACTGTTGATATACAGAATGGATGAGCAGACAGTGAGGTAGATTGAAAACTGTCTGAACAGCCAGGCCCAGAGGGTGGTGATCAGTGGCATGAAGTCTAGCTGGAGGCCAGTAACTAGCAGGGTACCCCAGGGGTCAATACTGGGTCCAGTCCTGTTCAACATCTTCATTAATGATCTGGATGATGGGGCAGAGTATACCCTCAGCATGTTTGCAGGTGACACCAAATTGGGAGGAGTGGCTGGTAGGCCAGAGTGTGGTGCTGCCATCCAGAGGGACCTCGACAGGCTGGAGAAATGGGCTGACAGGAACGTCAAGGGGAAGTGCCAAGTCCTGCACCTGGGGAGAACAACCCCATGCAGTACATGCTGGGGGGCTGCCCAGCTGGAAAGCACCTTTGCAGAAGAGGCCCTGGAGGTCCTGGTGGACACCAAGTTGAATATGAGCCAGCAATGTGCCCTTACTACAAAGAAGGCTAACAGTATCCTGGGCTGCATTAGGCAAAGAATTGCTAGCAAGGTTGAGGGAGGTGATCATTCCCCTCTGCTCAGCACTGGTGAGGCCGCATCTGGAGTATTGCGTCCAATATTGGGCTCCCCAGTACAAGAAACTGATGGCACTACTGGAGAGAGTCCAACGAAAGGCCATGAAGGGACTGGAGCATCTCTCCTATGAGGAAAAGCTGAGAGCTGGGACGGAGAAGAGAAGGCTCAGAGGGGGATCTCATTAATGTATATAAATACCTGAAGGGAAAGTGCAAAGAGGACGGAGCTAGGCTCTTTCCATTGGTGTCCAGTGACAGGACGAGAGGCAATGGGCACAAGCTGAAACACAGAAGGTTCCATCTGAACATCAGGAAAGACTTTTTTTGACCCTGAGGGTGACTGAGCCCTGGAACATGTTGTCCAGAGAGGTGGTGGAGTCTCCCTCCTTGGAGATATTCAAAAGCTATCTGGACGTGGTCTTGGGCAACTGGCTCTAGGTGACCTTGTTTGAGCATGGAGGTTGGATCAGATGACCTCCAGAGGTCCCATCCAACCTCAACCATTCTTCGATTCTGTGAATTGGATTTATAGCATCCATAGTAATAATTGAATAGTAGGCTATTCAAGTCTCAAGGCTGATTAAGCACAATGTCAAATATCTGTTATATTCTCAGAGATGAGAAGGATGTAGCAAAGATGACAGCAAGCAGTGTTAGTGGAGCATTCTCTGGGGATCACTAAAAAAACTAGGAATGCTAAGAAAATTCTCATGAGATAAGATACTATAGGTTAGATGCAGAGTTTTTCGGTTGCTTTTTTGAATCTCGTTGGTATACTTGTGCATGTGTTAATATAGCTACATCATAATTCTTCAAGTAAGAGGAGCGACATAAGAGTTGAGGATATAATTAGTCAAGTTACACGCTCATATAAGAGCATCACAAATTGCTTTCTGCAGTATTTTTTTTACTGGTTAATTTATGGTAGTGCACATTTAATCAAGCCTTATGGTGTGGTTTCTTTATCAGCCACTGGTGCTGCAACCACCATCTATGCAGTTGAGGCAGATGGTGACCCAAATACTGGGTTTGAAAAGTCAAAGGAGCTAGGAGAAATACAGTATCTTATTAAATGGAAAGGCTGGTCACACATCCACAATACTTGGGAAACTGAGGAAACACTGAAGCAACAAAATGTTAAAGGAATGAAGAAACTAGACAACTATAAGAAAAAGGATCAGGAAACAAAACGCTGGTGAGTATTTTTATAACTACTTCCACATTGCATATTTTTTGTAACAGTATAGATGTTTTATTGTGTTTCTGTGAGTTCTATTGCCTCTTTGTGAAGGCATAGTTTCAAGTGCCTATACAACAGGAAGACAAAAGCTTTAAAGTTGAAGCTTCCCTAACACCTTATGATCCTGTTAGATCAACTTTACTTGAGCAAGTGAGAATACTCACACATCTTGTAAAATCAGGCCTTTAAGGAAGCAGCTTCTGCACCTAAATTTTAATGTGTCTGTTATAAATGAAGTTTTAACAAGATGGGCGGTGGGTTTTCTGTTTTTGTTTTAGATCTTACCTTTTACTAGTTTTGTCATTGATGATTGATTGTATTTTGATCAGAGTTCTTCAGGAATTGCTGCAGAGACTAAAAAAAAAATCAGAAATGGCTAAAGCACTCAAAACATTACAGCATTTAGTTTTCTTGGCTCAAACTTCTGTTAAAGCCTCAGAACCAAGAAGTGAAAAAAATCTTTACATTTTAGGTCTATGTTTTGGTATTCCATTTTATTAGTATGTTTAATATAATCTATAAATAGTGGTGGGATTTTTAGTGACTCCTACTCATAAGATAGATTATTATACTGAGCCATCAGTGCTGTTCCGTGAAAATACCATGTGAAGTACACTACTCAGTGTTGAGAACAGATATTGTAAATGATCTGCGTGACTAGTACAAGCTGTAGCTGATAGTAATGTCTCTTGATAAGCTCAGTCATCAGTGATGAGGTACCTAGGCCAGATGCAACACTTTTATAGCAGGAATTTCAGAGTTGTAGCTTCTTCAAAGCAGCTCTCTAAGCAGCATTCCTATGGTGCTTACATTCAGAGCTTTAAAATTGCCAGATTTTCTTAGTTTTAGAACTACACAATGTAATAAGTGCTGCAAATAAATTCCCATTTCAGGCTGAAAAATGCTTCTCCAGAAGATGTGGAATATTATAACTGCCAGCAGGAACTTACAGATGATCTACATAAACAGTACCAAATAGTGGAAAGGATAATTGGTACGTGACAAACTTCCAGATGGAAAACAGTGTTGAGAATATTACAAATTTATTGCTTGCATGTTGAATTTATAGTTAATAAATTTAGGTTATTAATATCCCGAACAACTTAAGGCAAAACAAAACCTCTGATGAAGAGAAAAGTTGTCATACTGTCTTTGCTGTGAAACTAATTCATGTTGTCTTATCACCTAAAATGAGTGCTTTCTTAAAATACAGAAGGAAAATATTGATCTGGTATCTCTGATGCATTTCTGCAGCTCATTCAAATCAGAAATCAGCAGCTGGTTATCCAGATTACTATTGCAAATGGCAGGGTCTGCCTTACTCAGAATGTAGCTGGGAAGACGGTGCTCTCATTGCCAAAAAATTTCAGGCGTGTATTGATGAGTATTTTAGCAGAAATCAATCCAAGACCACTCCCTTTAAGGACTGCAAGGTGAGTGTGTAATTTCAATGGATTTATACAGTTGAGATTAAAAAAAAAAGTTGACGTATTTTACGCATCCAAAAATAAGATGCATATTATAAAATATTTTTGAATGTTGTCCAGAACAGTAATAATGATAGCTATATTTATATATGTAACAAGTATCACTATTAAGAATAGCCTTTTGTAGATATTTGTTCCCTACTTATTTTATTGCCATTCAAAGATAGATTGTTTAGTACTTTAATTTGTTTTAAAAGTAACCTTTGTGAATGAGTTCATGTCACTTCTGTTGTGGAATTTAGATCAGCAGTCAAACTAATTTTAGCTTGCAAATGGGTTGATATTGTTATATGGCCTAGTTGTCTGTGATGAATAAAGACTAGACTTGGTGACCAAACAGATTCCTACTGCTACTTTGTTTCTATAAGAAGACATTTTGGTAACTTCACTTAGTAGTAGGACTGATGCTCAATTTGCTTTTGACAGATTCTAAAACAGAGGCCGAGGTTTGTTGCACTAAAGAAGCAACCATCTTATATTGGAGGACATGAGAGTTTAGAGTTAAGAGATTATCAGTTAAATGGACTGAACTGGCTTGCTCACTCGTGGTGCAAGTAAGTATAGTCTTAAATTAGTCTTGCTGTTTTTAATTTGAAAGCATTTATAAATTTTTTATTTTTTTTTTTTTTTTAGAGGGAATAGTTGTATTCTTGCAGATGAAATGGGTCTGGGTAAAACAATACAAACAATTTCTTTTCTGAACTACCTGTTTCACGAACATCAACTGTATGGGCCTTTCTTGCTAGTCGTGCCACTTTCTACCTTGACATCTTGGCAAAGAGAGATTCAAACTTGGGCTCCTCAGATGAATGCTGTGGTTTACTTAGGAGATATAACTAGCAGAAATATGGTGAGTATTTCTTTGTATCATTGAAAAAGATTAGTGGTAAACAAGACTCATTTCATGTTCCTGTCTTATGCTAATCTCCAATGTTTTGATTAGGAATGAGCAAATACTTATTCAAAACATTATATGTGTTTAAAATGCAAATTAAAAGCATAAATTTTGATCCGACATAAATGCATGTGAAAGATTTCATTCCTGCTTAATAATAAAATGGATTAAAAATGCAACTTTGCATTTGAAAATAAATTGTCTTTTGTCATGTGATTATTTAGGTGCATAAAATAAATATTTAAACCAGACAGACATAATCTTAATTTGTTTTCTGAAAGGAGGAATATAAGTAACCTTATCCATTAAAGTTAAAAAAAACCAAAAAACCCCAAAAAACCCACCAACCCACAAAAAGACAAAAACTACACACACACAAAAAAATCCACAAAAAAACAACCAAACAAAAAACAACAAACACCTCACCACCACCACTGTTTAATAACTTAAAAAAAAAAGCAGCTTCACGTGTTATGTTCCTTTTTCATGATCAGATTCTTGTATGTCACTTAACATCTATATTGCTGTAGTACCTGAAGTCATCCCTATCAATAAGACCATTTTTCTCTAGCTTATAGTTCACTTGATTCTTCTTGTAGATAAGAACTCATGAATGGATGCATCCACAGACCAAGCGATTAAAATTTAATATACTTCTAACAACTTATGAAATTTTGCTGAAGGATAAGGTAATCACACTTACTTCTTCAGGGAGATAAAATAATTTGTAGAATGTAAAACTCCTTTAGAGTTGGCACATATTTGGGTTCTGGGCCATTAAATAGATGGGGAGTATGACAGCTTTACTCTTGGAAGTATGACAGTGAAGTTTTCTTTAAGCACTTTTAGATTGTATGTATGTGTGGTGAGGCTTTCTGCCCCCTCCCTTCCCCCTCCCCCCCCCATATTGAGTGGGTAAAACTTCTTTTTCTTCAGTTTGCTTGAGCTTCACATTACTGTAGTAATTTCTTCACATCTGAAAATGTCTACTTTCCTGTTAGACCATCATCCAGGAACTGAAAAAACAAACCAACCCCTAGCTCCAAACACTTGTGATTCACAACTCTGAAATCCCATGTTTTATCTTTGTATTTGTGTGTGCAGTATTATGTATATATATATTATATCTATTACTACTCTCTTCATGATGGTAGCACATAGAGTTATTGTTAATCCTAACAACATATGAAAATTTTAATAAAAAAAGTTCTGCTTGTTGGCTTTCTATTTCATTTGTTTGTACATGCTGGAAAGAAGAATGTCAGTAGTGGATTTTTATTTTTTTTTTCTCAATTGAAAATTTATAGATCAGCTTTTTGCCTTCCTCCTCCCTCGCAAGTATAAACTTGGTTTATACTTTCCTTTTAAACTTGGGATGCCTGCATAGCCTTTTGTTGAATCTAGCAAACATAAAAACCATAATTAATACTAAAAACATATAGGTGTCCATTTGTTATTAAAATAAAAGGAGTGATGGTGTATATATAACCTCATGTAAAATGTCAGAAATTGCATAATATATTAACCTGTATAATGTCTTCTCCCCCCCACCCCCCCAATTTCTTTAAGTCATTCCTTGGTGGTCTGAATTGGGTATTTATAGGAGTTGACGAAGCTCATCGTTTAAAAAATGATGATTCCCTTCTGTACAAGACTTTAATAGACTTTAAGTCTAATCACCGTCTTCTTATTACTGGAACCCCTCTGCAAAACTCCCTCAAAGAGCTTTGGTCTTTGCTGCACTTCATCATGCCAGAAAAGTAAGGAATGTGATTTTTTTTTTTTTTTGGTCAAGTTTCTTACGGTGGAATATTGTAGTGATTAGAGAATCAATAGAGATAAAGAATTGCATTGTGAAATAGTTTAAATATTTTATATAAAATAGATGGACATATTTTTCATGCTGCTCTTGATAAATTGTTTTGGTAGTAGTTGTCACTTTTTCTGTTTTAGCAGTCCACAAAAAAGATGGATTGATGTATGGCTCAGAACCCTGAAAAGATGCTTCATCTTAATCTAAAAGGAAAATCACATGGATTTACTCTAGGGAAATAGAATGGGGCTGAGGATGTCTTCAAGATTGTACTACAGTGCCTGATATCCAGTAGTTCAGTCAGGCAGCCAATTTGCCCTTATGGTTTGCATAGAATAGGTTTACTGTATTGACATTATTCTATACTGACCTCTGTTTATATCTGGGATAAATAAGGGCATGTGCTCCTTTTAGATATCTTGTAAATGCAAAGCACTGTAGCTCCAATTACTTTTGGAGCTATGCATTGCATTGACTTCTTCAGAACCTTACAAGCAAAGCCACTAAGGTTGTTGTCTGGCACCTATTCTTCATTTGATCACAAAGTCCATTCTCTTAGTCTGTTAGTACATATCAGAGGATAACTACATTTCAGCTAGTCCATACAAGCTGCAAAAGGTATGTGAAGTGGTCTATTCTCTTGCACTTCCTCCAGCTATGCAACTATTTTTTCATGCTGCTCTTGAGAAATATAATGGAATTTCTGCAACTGTCTACCTGGGTTTCCATGCAGAAAAGTAAAATGTTGGGTTTTCACTGGAGAAATTAAAATTCAGTAGTTTGTTTTAAATTTTCATTCTGCAAAAGTTTGGAAATTTCCATTCTCCTATTTGCAGACAAAATATTTGGAATTTCTTCTGAGATGCAAATTCAGAAACTTATTAAATAAAACAGAAGGGAGTGGGGAAGAAGTCCATGTGTGTGTGTGCACATGTGGTATATTTATGGTCTTTTGTTTGTCTGTGTTCATGGTATGTCACTATTTTACCTTTATTCTTTCTTATGTTGAAGGTTTTCTTCCTGGGAAGATTTCGAAGAGGAGCATGGCAAAGGGAGAGAGTTTGGTTATGCAAGTCTTCACAAAGAACTTGAACCATTTCTACTTAGAAGAGTTAAAAAAGATGTAGAAAAGTCTTTACCTGCTAAGGTTGAACAAATTTTGAGGATGGAAATGAGTGCGTTGCAGAAGCAATATTACAAGTAAGTAATGACACTTTTTAATTCCTGCTATTTTAATGATATATCTATATGAAAATTACTGAAGTGCAATAGTTCTCATAATGCAATTTGAACTGATATTTTGAGAGCTTACATCCTTCATATTTCCACAAATGGTTAGAAATTACTTCCATTGCACATTCTATATCATAGGTGGATTTTAACCAGGAATTATAAAGCCCTGAGTAAAGGTTCAAAAGGCAGTACCTCAGGCTTTTTGAACATCATGATGGAACTCAAGAAGTGTTGTAACCATTGCTACCTCATTAAACCACCGGATGATAATGAATTCTATAATAAACAGGAGGCCTTACAGGTAATACCTTTTTTTTTTTTTAATTTTTTAAAATTTTTTTTTAAAGTGTTTTTACATCTCTAATATGCACATGGTAATTTTATAGTGTTCTGGCAATTTATTAGTTCTTAGTAAAGTATATTAAGAAAGAACAAGTTCTCTATTAAATGTGCATCCTGGGTTTTACAGGTAAGTGAATTGATTATTTCTTTTTGTTTGTTTCTTAACTAGAACTGAATAATAGAGAGATCAATACTAAATAAAATATCCCTGGCTTGAATTATGATCAAAATAAAAAGGAAATAGTTTGAAATAGTCTGTGTATTTTCAGGCTAAACTTAAGACCTATTTTAAACCCAGATTAAAATAAAGCAGTTAAACAAACAGGTAAATTGAATATAAATGCAAATGCATGTGACTGGCAGTGGTACACCAACAATCCATGTGATAGCAGAAAGTAATCTGCAGAATCTCTTTAAGCTTTTTTGTAATCAAACACTGTTCTCTGCATGCCTTCAAACAACCAAAGTGAAAGGAAATAAAAGTAATAAACATCCAAAGCTTAGTCTAGTTGTTTTGTTGTTATATATGAAAGCAATTATAGCATCACTACCAAAGATGATCTGTGATCGTGTTGTGGGTTTATAGTTTGGGTTTTTTGTAAAGGTTAACTAATCTTTGTACTAAAACTGTTGAGAACCACAGCAACAAATAAAAGGACTGTTATAATTGATGCAGTTTATAACAACATAAATGCTTCTAAAAATCAGGGGTTTTTTTCTGTAAGCTTTGAAGTTCATAATTTAAATACTTTCCCAAAACTACTAGATTGACATTATAAGCTGTCACTACACAAGCTATTTGATATTATAAAGTGCTTATCAAAGCTAAAGGATGTTTCATTTGCAACTTGGCACACTCTAACTACTTAAATTTATAATTAAACTCATCAGAACTATTCAGCTCTTATTGCTAATAATTGCATATTTGTAACAATGATTTCCTTGGCTCATCTGAATAAGCTCTAATTGTTAGCTCTAATTATGAATAATACATCCTTCTCATTTCTGGCATAAAGAATAAAAGCACCTAACTCCAAATTTTTTATTCCCCAAAATTCTATCCTGAGCCTCTTCAGCTAAAGAGGCCTAATGTTTTCAACATTAAATTCGGCATGCACCTGAGTTTCTGTTCTAGTTGTTCCCACTGGAGCTGAGAAGGCTTAACATTGTAACCTAGCTAAAGCCTGTTGACCTCTACAAACAAGATTCCTCTCACTTTTATCTTGCCTGAGAAACTTGACTGATTAGGCATTGTTTAAAAATACTTAGATGATCAAGTAGCAATGCTTATTTTTGTTCAAAAGACAGAAAGTGAGGAGCAAGCAGTACTAAGGTAGTCAGGTAGTCTTGTCGTTGTTTATTTGGTAGAAAAGAACTTGAGTCTACACTGTAACTGCTCTAACTCATAGCACAGTATATTTACTTAATATTTTAATGAAATGTTAATATGCTGTTTTATGAGCCAGAGCTGAGAAATGCATTTATTTGAAAAAAATGCTAGTCAGTACTCCTGTTGATTTCAGTTAGAGTGCTTAATGCTTTTATAATGAGTTTTTACAAGATCAGGACTGACTAAATACTTATTAAACTTTCATGTTCAGTTAATGAATGTCTAACCATCTGCAGTGTATATTAGTGTTGAGGTGAACTTATTTTGCAATACACGTTTTCTTGTCTTGTAGCATTTAATACGTAGCAGTGGGAAACTAATCCTTCTTGACAAGCTACTGATTCGTCTACGAGAACGTGGCAACAGAGTACTGATTTTCTCTCAGATGGTGAGGATGCTAGACATCCTAGCAGAGTATCTGAAGTATCGTCAGTTTCCCTTTCAGGTAAGAACTTTGCTGGTAGTAGTTAAGAAGCCTTGATCTTTACCTCTTTAAGAAAAGTGTCCTTTTTGTAGAAAGGTTTATGAAAGTTTAATTTTATGTACAGGAAAAGACTGGCAATTACTATATGCTAAATACTATTTTGAAATGAAACTGATTAATTAGAAAGATGAAATGTTACATTACTCTTATTCCCCTCCCCAATTGTTTTGGCAATTGAGAATTCAAGTTGTTACGATTAGAATATAGTAGGAGTTCCTTTTTAACTGTATTATTCAATCTCTTTAGAGACTTGATGGATCAATAAAAGGGGAATTGAGGAAACAAGCACTGGATCATTTTAATGCAGAAGGATCAGAGGTATGGTATTAGTGGGTGGTTGTTTTTTTCATCTACTCAGCTTTATTACAAATATTACACAATAACTGAAGATAGAATAAAGTGAGGGATGTATTATGTTGAAATTTTGTTGCTATTGCCTAGACTATAAGGTTTACAACTCTTAACAAACAAACAAAAACCCCACAACAAAAACTAAAATCCCAAAAAGCAAACACAACCCCCCCCCCAAAAAAAATAAGAGGAGGTTAAATAGGAAACACAGAATTTATGAAAATGGTGTTTAACTAATATAACTACATAGTTATAGTTTTAGATGTTTGTCAGTGCTCTTTATCAAAGTAATTTTAAGTACTGTATAAAAATTGAAGAATTTAATTTATTTTGTTGTGTAGGACTTAATCTTTCAGTTTTTACAGGAGCACTGAACTTTTACACAAGCTTTTGACATCGAAAACCTACTTAGGCAATGGGCAGAATTGAGTTCTGTATATCTTTGCATGAAGAACAACTATCTTTAATAGCTTTAAATCTGGCTTCTGTTATCTTCATTTTTTGCCTCTTATTTCCTTGCCCTGGAAGAAACTGAAAAACTAATTTCTAGCCATTGTTTGTGTACCACTTAAGATTCCTAGTTTATTTAGGTTTCCTACTATGGAAGCCATTCCATACCTTTTATAATCTTAGGTCTTTTGTCCTGCACTGACAGGGTTTTTCAGTAATAGAAGCATAGCATTTGTCAGTTGCTGCTGAGCTTATGTTTCTGCTATGGTTGAGGAGGAAGGACTTAATTTCATAACATAAACTTCAGATATTTGTTAAATACAGAAGTTAGTTCTGTTTTAAATTTCTAGTATAGACATCATTGCCTTTTTCTGGAATCCTTGTAGTTGTACTGTACAGTTTTTAAGATGAAGGGGGATCCAAACTTCACACGGTATTCAAGAATGGAGGCAAACTATGGAGTTGTGCAGCAATAAAATTGTTTCCTGTTTTATTCTCTATTTCTTTCCTAATAATCAATAAAACTTCATACTTTTTTTTTTTTTTGCTATTACTGAGCTAAGGTATTCATGGAAATATCTACGACAGCTCCAAGGACTCATTCCTGAGCAGTAATGGATTGCTATTACCTTTCACTGTATTTAAAAATCAAATTTATTTCCTATTTCACTTTCTCTTTAATTTCATATGCTTTTTTATTGCCTGTCTCATAAGATCCTTCTGTAATCCTTTGTAGTTGTCCCTGAATAACTCCATATCATCTGCAAACTTTGTCACCTCATTACTCATCTCATTTTCATATTGTTTATGAATATGTTGAAGAGCATTGACCCCAACAGAACACTTCAGTTTTCTTAACAAAAAAACAGAGGGACTTGGGCACACATGAGGCTTTAACAACAAGGGGGTTTGTATTTTTAGCCAGTGTTTTGCTTTTTTTTCTCCCCAAGTGGCTTTTGCTCATCTTCTAGGATGCTGCTTCCTTTAAACCATGGAGAAGTTGATAACTGTTCACAAGAGAAATTGATATGTTTGCTTTATACTTATACTGGGTCTGGCTGGGCTGGAGATAATTGTCTTCATAGCAGCTTGTATGGTGCTGTATTTTAGATTTGTCACAAAAACAATGCTATATAACACACCAGTGTTTGCACTGTTGCTGAACAGTGTTTGCATAGATGACCCGAAATAACCAAACTGATATTCCATGCCATATAACATCATGCTCAGCAATAAAAAGGGAGAGGAGGGGGTTTAGGGAGGTTAGCTATCTTTTGCTTGGGAACTGGCTGGGCATCGGTCCTACCCATGGGAGGTGGTGAGAGATTGCCTTTGCATCACTTGTTTTGTTTTCTCTCTCTCTTCTTCCACTTCTCCTTTGCTTATTAAACAATTTTTATCTCGACCCCCAAGTTTCCTTGCTTTTAGTCTTCATTTCCTCTTCCCCTGTCCCACTGGGGGTGGGGAGGAGAAGTGATGGAGTGGCTGCATGGTGCTTAGCTGCCTACCGGGGTTAACCCACAAGATAATGACTGAGAGAGTTTTAAACTAGAGTTGATGGGGGAAGGGGATACCAACAGGATTGCAGTAGGTAAGCCAAGGGTTGGCATGGCATCGCCTGAGGGTGGCAATGCTAGTGGGACCATTTACACTGCTCCAGGGAGCACGGAGGGCTCAGGAGTGTATCTGAAATGCTTGTACACCAATGCACGCAGTATCAGAAACAAACAGGATGAACTGGAAGCGTTGGTCAGCTCCCGGAGCTATGATATCATTGGTATTAGTGAGACTTGGTGAAATGAGTCCCACGACTGGAGTGCTGGGATGGAGGGTTACAGGCTGTTCAGGAGGGATAGGCAGGACAGGCAAGGTGGAGGTGTCACACTGTACGTAAGGGAGAGGTTTGATAGTACAGTGCTTACAGTTAGTGATGATGTGGTTGAGAGCCTCTGGGTGAGGATTAGGGGCATGGAAAACAAAGGAGATGTTGTAGTGGGTGTCTACTACCGATCACCCAGCCAGGATGTAAGCACTGATGGGTTATTCTATAGGCAATTAGGAAAAAATCTCTGGATGGGTAGCCCTTGTCCTTATGGGAGATTTCAACTGCCCAGACATCACCTGGGAATACCATACTGCTGTGACGAGCAGGTCTTGGAAATTCCTGAAGTCTGTAGGAGATAACTTCTTGTCAGAGGTACTCAGGGAGCCAACTAGGAAAGATGCCCTCCTAGACTTGCTATTTGTGAATAGAGAAGGAATCGTGGGGGATGTGTTGGTAGGTGGCTGTCTTGGCCACAGTGATCATGAAATGGTTGAGTTTAAAATTTTCAGCGTAATGAGAAAACAGGACAGCAGAGTTGCTACCCTGGACTTCAGGAGAGCAAACGTTAAGCTATTCAGGGAGCTACTTAGCAGAGTGCCCTGGGAATCTGCTTTTGAGGGCTTAGGAGTCCACGAGTGCTGGTCAGTCTTTAAGAACCACCTTTTAGAAGCACAGGAGCAGGCAATTCCAGTGTGTCATCAGTCAAGCAAGCGGGGCAGAACACCAGCTCGGCTGAACAGGGAACTCCTCGTGGAGCTCAAGAGGAAAGAGAAATTGTATGATCTCTGGAAGCGAGGTCAGGCTTCGCAGGAAGATTACAGAGCCGTGGTTCGTATATGCAGGGAGAAGACACGAAAGGACAAAGCTCAATTAGAGTTGAAACTGGCCAGTGTTGTGTCAGATAACAAGAAGGGCTTTTTTTAAGTATGTTAATAGCAAGAGGAGGTCTAAAGAAAACATTGGACCGATACTTGTTGAAGACGGTCATCTGACTAATAGGGATGAAGAAAAAGCGGAGGCATTCACTGTGTTTTTTGCCTCAGTCTTTAATAATACTCATAGACCTTGGGCTGCCCAATCCCCTGAGCCGGAGGACCACAAGTGTGGGAACAGTGACTTTCCATTTGTGGACACTGAAATTGTAGGGGACCAGCTGTATCAGCTGAATGTTCACAAGTCCATGGGGCCTGATGGGATTCATCCCAGAGTACTGAAGGAGCTAGCAGATGTTATGGCAGGACCCCTCTCGATCATCTACCAAAGGTCTTGGGAGTCTGGGGAGGTCCCTGCTGACTGGAAGCTAGCCAATGTTATTCCAATCCACAAGAAGGGCATGAGGGAAGACCCAGGGAACTACAGACCTGTTAGTCGAACCTCAATACCTGGAAAAATGATGGAGAAGATCATACTGGGTACTATTGAAAGGCATTTAAAGAATAATGCAAGCCTCAGGCACAGTCAACATGGGTTCACAAAGGGAAAGTGCTGTTTAACTAATTTGATCTCCTTCTATGATAAGGTCACCCGCCTAGTGGATGAAGGGAAGGCAGTGGATGTAGTTTTTCTGGATTTTAGTAATGCTTTTGATACTGACTGTGGTGGGTTGACACTGGCTGGATGCCAGGTGCCCACCAAAGCCAGTCTATCACTCCCCCCTCTTCAGCTGGACAGGGGAGAGAAAAATATAACAAAAGGCTCGTGGGTCGAGATAAGGACAGGGAGAGATCACTCAACCAATTACCGTCACGGGCAAAAGACTTGACTTGGGGAAAATTAACTTAATTTATTGCCAATCAACCAGAGTAGGGTAATGAGAAATAAAACCAAATCTCAGAACACCTTCCCCCCACCCCTCCCTTCTTCCTGGACACAGCTTCACTCCCAAATTCTCTACCTACCCCCCCCAGCAGTGCAGGGAGACGGGGAGTGGGGGTTACGATCAGTTCATCACACGTTCTCTCTGCTGCTCCTTCCTCTTCAGGGGCAGGACTCCTCACACTCTTCCCCTGCTCCAGCGTGGGTCCCTTCCACGGGGTGCAGTCCTTCAGGAGCACACTGCTCCAGCATGGGTCCCCCACGGGGTCACAAGTCCTGCCAGAAAACCTGCTCCAGCGTGGGCACCTCTCTCCATGGGGCCACAGGTCCTGCCAGGAGCCTGCTCCAGCGTGGGCATCCCATGGGATCATAGCCTCCTTTGGGCATCCACCTGCTCTGGCGTGGGGTCCTCCAGGGGTTGCAGGTGGATATCTGCTCTACCGTGGACCTCCATGGGCTGCAGGAGGACAGCCTGCCTCACCATGGTCTTCACCACGGGCTGCAGGGTGCTCTGCTCTGCTCTGGCACCTGGAGCACCTCCTCCCGCTCCTTCTTCACTGACCTTGGTGTCTGCAGGGTTGTTTCTCTTACATGTTCTCACTCCTCTCTCCGGCTGCAGCTTCTGTGCCGCAGCAACTTTTTTTTCCCTTCTTAAATATGTTATCCCAGAGGCACTATCACTGTCACTGATGGGCTTAGCCTTGGCCAGCGGTGGGTCTGTCTTGGAGCCGTCTGGCATTGGCTCTGTCGGACATATGGGAAGCTTCTAGCAGCTTCTCACAGAAGCCACCCCTGTACCCCCAAGCTACCAAAACCTTGCCACGCAAACCCAATACACTGTCCTTCACAGCATCCTTCTGGACAAGTTGTACAACTGTGAGATGAGCGGGTTCACAGTGCGCTGGGTGAAGAACTGGCTGAAGGGCAGGGCTCAAAGGGTTGTAGCAAAGGGGGCTACATCTGGCTGGTGACCGGTCACCAGCAGTGTTCCTCAGGGCTCAATTCTAGGGCCAGTTCTGTTTAATATATTTATCAACGATCTGGATGCAGGAATTGAATGGACCGTTAGCAAGTTTGCTGATGATACAAAACTGGGAGGTGCGTTGACTCTCTTGAGGGACAAGAGGCCTTGCAGAGGGATCTAGATAGATTGGAGCATTGGGCTATGATTACTGGGATGAAATTTAACAAGTCCAAATGCCAGATCCTGCACCTAGGATGGAGTACTGCCGGGTACAAGTACAGATTGGGAGAGCAGTGGCTGGAGAAAGGGATCTGGGGGTGCTGGTTGACAGCAGGCTCAATATGAGTCAGCAGTATGCCCTGGCAGCCAAGAGGGCAAACTGCATTCTGGGGTGCATCAAACACAGTATAACCAGCCAGTCAAAAAAGGTGATGATCCCACTGTATTCAGCGTTGGTGCGGCCTCACCTTGAGTACTGTGTGCATTTCTGGGCCCCACAATTTAAGAAGGATGTTAGGGTCCTTGAATGTGTCCAGAGGAGGGCAACAAAGCTGCTGAAAGGGCTGGAAGGCATGTCCTATGAGGAGTGGCTAAGGACTCTGGGTTTGTCTAGTTTGGAGAAAAGGAGGCTGAGGGGCGACCTCATTGCTCTCTGCATCTTCCTGAGGAGGGGAAGTGGAGAGGGAGGTGCTGATCTCTTCTCCCTGGGATCCAGTGACAGGACGCATAGGAATGGTTCAAAGCTGCGTCAGGAGAGGTTCAGACTGGACATTAGGAAACATTTCTTTGCTGAGAGGGTAGTCAAACACTGGAACAAGTTTCTTAGAAAGGTGGTCAATGCCCCATGCCTGTCAGTGTTTAAGAGGCCTTTGGACAATGCCCTTAATACCATGCTTTAACTTTTTGTCAGCCCTGAAGTGGTCAGGCAGTTGGACTAGATGATTGGTGTAGGTCCCTTCCAACTGAAATAGTCTAGTCTGTTCTATTCTAATAGCGATCTACTGGCTCTGGCCATGACAAGCACCTTATTGTATTACAAGTCTAGCATACGTTTATGATATACTTAAAGAAGTGTATGAGTTCATAGTCTGCTCCACAGAGCTTTTAAAGAAGTATCATATCGGTTCCTTGAAGAATATTATGGCTAATATATATAAAGCTATTTCTTATTTTATAATTTCAGGACTTCTGCTTTTTGCTGTCTACCAGAGCTGGAGGATTAGGTATAAACTTGGCATCTGCTGACACTGTAGTTATATTTGATTCTGACTGGAATCCACAGAATGATCTGCAAGCGCAGGCTAGAGCTCATAGGATTGGACAGAAGAAACAGGTATGCCCACTTGTCTTTTAAGCTCCAAACCTGAAGGAGGGTTTCATATGGTAGCCATAAGCTGTCTGTCTGGGCAATTGCAGTCCTCATATATTTTGAGAATAACTAATACTTACCAAGAATGTCTAGAAATGTTAATAATGTTAATTTGTCTTTTTAAAAAATATTTTTAAAATCTCCCTATACAGAGAGATTGCACGGCAGCCGTACTATATGGATGGTTAGGGAGAAGAGTTGTGGACTTGTCCCATGTTCGTTGGCATCATGTCATTCTAGAAAGTAATTGCTATACTTCAGGTGCATCCATTTTACTTAAAGATAAAAACTTCGTAGTTCTTTTTGGGTTTCTTTCTTGCAGAAGACTTCAAGTAGTAATCAGCTATAACACTTTTCCTTGTGGCCATGCTTGTGCCTAATCACAGAAGTTGAAAGAGGAGAGGTCTAAGAATTTCTTTCTTTTATTTTTTTTTAAATAATTTATGTAGAGACTATGGTAATATGATTGACTGGTTTTGTATATGAAATACTAGTTCAATAAGATTTAGATTTGTAATCACGACTAACATTTCTCCCTGTTGTTGCTCAAGGGTTTTTTGTTAACTTCATCTGAATATTGTTTTCAGGTGTAATTTGTGAGCATGTAAATAAAGCCTTTTTTATAATATGCATAGGTTAATATTTATCGGCTAGTCACAAAAGGATCAGTAGAAGAAGATATTCTTGAAAGAGCCAAGAAAAAGATGGTGCTAGATCACTTAGTAATTCAGAGAATGGACACTACAGGGAAAACCGTACTACATACAGGCTCTACCCCTTCCAGGTATATTTGTTTATTCTTTCATATTAACTTATGCTTAAGTATACCTGACTATTTGAGTAAAAATGCAAGTCATTTCACTTCGTTAATAAGAGGCAAAAAATACATGGTAAGGAGTTATGTAAGTAAAGACTGCAAAGTATATTGTACTTTTTTTTTTTTTTTACATATTAAAGATAGCTTTTAAGTCAAAAGGAAGTTTGATTGACTCATGGTTATAGTAATTTGAAAAAATTCATTAAGATAAAGTGTTTATCTTAAACTTTCTGTATTTCAGCTCAACACCTTTTAATAAGGAAGAGTTATCAGCGATTTTGAAGTTCGGTGCTGAGGAACTTTTTAAAGAACCTGAAGGGGAAGAAGAGGAGCCTCAGGTAAACAGAACAGTGCATCTACACTTGATGGACAGAGAAACTAAAAATATGTATAAATTGTTTTGTTGTAAAGAGAAACTTCTGTTTCAGGAAATGGATATAGATGAAATCCTGAAGAGGGCTGAAACTCGAGAAAATGAGCCAGGCCCACTAACTGTAGGAGATGAGTTGCTTTCACAGTTCAAGGTATTGCTCTGTTCCCTCCCTCTTCCCTTAATTACACTTTCCTTTATAAATGCTACTTTTTCTTCTTTTTCTTTTGTGCACCTATTCATCTTTTCTTCATTCTTATGAAGCAGGCGCAACAATAAGTCAACTCTTTGGCATAGAATGTCTTTTCACCTATACAGGGTAATTACTGCCAGTGCAAACATTTAAAAATACATAATGTATATTGCTAACAAAGTAAGAAAGATATTTACAAATACATTAGTCTTTGATCTAATTATTAAAATACTGGGGAGGGCTGTTTTTCATTTAATGCTTTATGCTGTTAAGCACCTGTGGTACTTTTGAAAACAGAGAATGAAGTTTGGATTTCTTAGTTGATGACTTTTAGAAATTCCTTTCAGCCCCTATGTAAACATGAATACCAGATATGCTTAACTGGATAACACTTAAAATATTAAGTGGGTCCAAATTGTGTGTGGTGGTTTGGGTTTTTTTGTGGATCTTTTTGTTGTTGTTGTTGAAGTTTGGTGTGTGGTGTGTTTTTGCTTGGTTTTTGTTTAAAGCAGGGCAGGACTTTTTTAGATCAGTAGAGTACTAAATCACTTTCCTGCTAATCATTCATTTGCAACATATTGTGATTTCTACAGTTTATTAATGTTTGGTTAGTTCTACATTATTATAGTTTCATATTAACTCAGGCATTCGGTTAGACTTGCTTTCTGCTTTGAAGGAAATTAAACAACAATCATCACAGCTATTGGGGAGGCATTTCATAGTGTTTCTATATTACTCAACTTGTAAAAGAAGAAAAAGATTCTCATCTTTATATTCAGCCATGTTGCATGGAGTGTGTGCGTTTCATATATGAAAATACTTTCATTAGAGACAGTGCTTCATGAAGCATTTTATATGTGTACATTTTTGTGTATATATAAATAAATAAAATATGCCACTCTGAACTAAGTTTTTCTAAAATATTGATTACTGACTCTTTGTTTAAATAAAATCATGTTTAGTGGGCATGGTTGATGGTTGGACTCAATGATCTTGAAGGTCTTTTCCAACCTAAATGATTCTATGATTCTATGATTCTGATTGATTTGGCGAAAATACTTATGTTCCAATAAATAAGGTGGCTAACTTTTCCAATATGGATGAAGATGACATTGAGTTGGAACCAGAACAAAATTTAAGAAACTGGGAAGAAATCATTCCAGAAGTCCAGCGGCGACGAATAGAAGAGGAGGAAAGACAAAAAGAGCTTGAAGAAATATATATGCTCCCAAGGATGAGACACTGTGCAAAACAGGTATCTCTGGGTTTTGACCAACTAACTGATTTTTTTGTTGTTGTTTGTTTGTTTTTTCATTGCTGTTGTTTTGTCTTGTACTTTTGGGTTGGGTGGTTTTCACACGTGGCACACACCCCCATTCCCCCATTTTTGACAGGCTAGATAACACATTAATAAAATGTTTTAGTCACGTAGCTTTGAACTACTTAATCTGAAATTCCAGATCAGCTTTAATGGAAGTGAAGGGAAATGCAGTAGGAGCAGAAGATATTCTGGATCTGATAGTGACTCCATCTCAGAAAGAAAACGACCAAAAAAACGTGGACGACCACGAACTATTCCTCGAGAAAATATTAAAGGATTTAGCGATGCAGAGATTAGGCGGTAAGATGTGGGGGGACATGTATGTTTAAAGGGACAAAACATATTTTTTTATCGTTTCAGAGTTTGAAAATATGGAAAACAGTCTATTTTTCCTGAATTTAGTTGAAAATTTTATTCTAGGCATTATAGGCTTTACTCTGTGTAGTTTGGGGTGCTGACATAAGGAACTCTTATGTCCAGAATTTGAACCTATTTTGGTGAGGGATAACATTGGGTTCGAAAAATGTTCGCAATTGTTTTAAAATCTTTTAATATGTATTATTCTTCCTGCATCCCCTGAAGACAGTGATTTCAAAAACCAGTTTCTAAAATCGGTGAGCTCTTTTTTTAACTCCACAAACAAAATATTCTACTTCCCATCATTTAACCTAAAAACTGTAGTTGAAGAAATGATACGCACATTTTTGTGAAAATACCTACAAAAGGTTCAGCGAGTTTTGTTTTAAATTTCTTGCCATTGTAATTGAATTAATGTTATATGGTGCTTTTTAAAACTAAAAAAAAAAAATTAAATAAATACAAAATCCATTTTGATAAGTTGTTGTGGTTTAACCTCAGTAGGCAGCTAAGCACCACACAGCTGCTCGCTCACTTCCCCCAGAGGGATTGGGGAGAGAATCAGAAGGGTAAAAATGAGAAAACTCGTGGGTTGAGATAAAGACAGTTTAATAGGTAAAGCAAAAGCCACACACGCAAGCAAAGCAAAACAAGGAACTCATTCACTACTTCCCATTAGCAGGCAGGTGTTCAGCCGTTTCCCGGAAAGCAGGGCTTCATCATGCGTAAAACTTACTTGGGAAGACAGATGCCATAACACTGAATGACCCCTCTCCCTCCTTCTTCCCCGCAGTTTTTATTGCTGAGCGTGATGTCATATAGTCTGGAATATCCCGTTGGTCAGTTGGGGTCAGCTGTCCCAGCTGTGTCCCCTCCCAACTTCTTGTGCACCCCCAGCCTATTCACTGGGGGGGCAGTGTGAGAAGCAGAAAAGGCCTTGACTGTGTAAGCACTGCTCAGCAATAACTAAAACATCCCTGTGTTATTAACACTGTTTTGGTCACAAATCCAAAACATACTAGCAGGTATGGTGCTCTGAAGAAAATTAACTTTATCTCAGAGAAAACCAGTACATAAGTGAATCTGTACAGCTGGTCCCATCAATACTTGGTGCTAAAAATACTTTGGTAGAAGGACGATAAATTGTTTTGCGAAATGCTACTTTGCTTCTGTAATTTAAGTATTCATGTTTCTCTAAAATACTGTAAAGCTTATAAAATATTTTTGATTATATAAATAACCTTAAAGAGCCTTGTTTCCTTTTCATTTCATCTAACACATAATGGTTTGCTGCTTTTGTCAGGGGTATTCTTGTGCTTGCATTCCTTTATCTTTCATATTATGTTTTCCTAAGTCTTAAAATCACCTTAAAATTGTAGCTAGCTCCTCTTTATTATGAGAGGCCTAACATAATGTCTGAATTCTCCATTTACTATAAATCCACATTTGATTTTTATGATTAGACACATCACATTGCCGAATCCTTTGTCTTGTGAAACTAATTAGTAATTTTTTGAAATAAATTGTATCTTCTGTTGTTTTATTTACATCAGTTATTAAACCAAATAGAACTCTGGCTTTATATGTGGGTTATCTTGATATATTAAGCTGTCCTAGTCTCTCTAGTTCTTATTTTCTTTGCATCCGCATAGCCTTGTACTAAGACTTTACAAATACATTTTTAAAACCAGTGTAGTTAAGCATACATTTTTTAACTGCAAAATTTTCTGTTACTAGGTTTATCAAGAGTTACAAGAAATTTGGTGGCCCACTTGAAAGGTAAACTTATTTGATTATATTGGTATAGCAACTTGGAACCTTGTTTTCATTAAAATTAGAACAATACACCGAGAAATCTTAGGTTGAAGAGAAAATAGTGTGCCTAATCTTTTGCCTTGACTATAACATGAATTTAAATTAATGTTTTTTTCCTTTCTTCATATATGGTATGTATGTAGACGGCCAGTTTGACAAATCTTTAAATTTTGCAAGACTGCTTGTTTTTCTTTATATTTTACCTACTGTCTTCTTTAATCTGCATTAGTGACAATCGTTCAGTTTTCTTGTTTGATAGAGTGGATAAAGCCGTCGGCTTTCAACAGACTAACTGCCAGTTTTGCATTTTTCTCATTGTCAGTTCTTATTTTAAGCTTTCTGTATTACTCTGTATTTTAAGAATAATTTCCCACCTTCATTTTCTTTAATAGTATTTATAGTCTATATGATCATCTTATATATATTAGTTCCTTTTCTATTTAAAAGAACGTGTAGTAATTTAACTCAAAACTGTATAGTTAGGGTCCTTTATAGTTCCTGTTGTATTGTCCTCTATGTGAAACACCCTTTTTTATAGTTTCTGTATTCTTTTCTATAGCTGCTTTTAACTGCATGGATCAAAATTGTACACAGCATAGCAAGTGTGGGTGAATGATAACTTACATGATCACTTCTCTAGTTTCAAAATCTGAAGGAGTCATTCATAATACTAAAGTTTGAGAGCTGTAAAAACATATTTGTTTTCTTACAGGTTAGATGCTATAGCTAGAGATGCTGAACTAGTTGATAAATCTGAGACGGACCTTAGACGTCTGGGAGAACTTGTACATAATGGATGCATTAAGGCTTTAAAAGACAATTCCTTTGGACAAGAAAGAGCAGGTAAAGTGTGTTTGGGGATGGGGGAGAGGAATAAAAAGTGTCAAGACATCTGAAAAATTCTTGCACTCTGATTATAACAAAATAATTGTGTTAGGGGAAAACATTAACAAAATGTTAGCATGCTAGGTGATTTAGAAAAAAGGATTATAGTAAGAAGACTTTTTGGGTTTGGTTTTTTTCCCCCTTTCCCTGAGTGAGTTGTCGTAGTAGAATGCAGCATGTTTTTGCTTTACCATGAACTTTAAAATTAATCTGCTATTATTATCTGGAAGACCTTGAGATTCTGGAGTTTAATTAAAGCGTTTGGTTAAGAAAAAGTAATTTGCTATAATTGAATGTCTGCTGCTATAGCATCAAACTTTCTTTTTTCTTTATGTTTGTCTATAAGATACACGTAAAGGCTAAATATTTTAATAATTTGGTCCTTTATTTTAAGGAGGTAGACTTGGGAAAGTTAAAGGCCCAACATTCCGAATATCAGGAGTGCAAGTGAATGCAAAGCTAGTCATCTCTCATGAAGAAGAGTTGGCACCATTGCACAAATCCATTCCTTCAGATCCAGAAGAAAGGAAAAGGTATTTTTTTTGTTTTCCTAAAGGAAGCCATAATGTAGAAAGTTATTCAAGGCTTTTATGCATATATTTAAGCAATCCAGGCTCTAAGCACACTGGGACACCAGTGTTGCTCCATTCCCTCTAAGAACTGGCAGCAGCAATCTGCTCCACATTCTTACTTTATTCTTTCTTCCCTCTCCTTAGAAGTCAGTATTTGCTTTGGCTTCTGAACTGTATTCATTGGGGACTGGGTTCAGTTACTCTTAATTATTCTAGACTAGAAATTAGGCTTGTTAAGGAGCTGCTTTGTGTCACCTCTACCTGAGAGAAAGCAATATTTGTCAAAGTGGAGCAGATGGTAATTGTTGGTAGTTGTTTAGCCCTCTGAACTTTTTAGCTTGCTACCTTGTGTATCATAGTCCCTAGACTATCTGCTTATTCAGTTAGCAGTTACACTTGAGTAATATTTTAAGCTTATCTTAATGGTTAGCCAGTTCTGACTCAATCCATGGCCACAGATAGATGTCTGTTGTTCTTTATATCTTAATCTTGATCTGCTTTAAAACATGTTTCAGTACTGATTTCAATAAATATTTTATAGAAATTGTAAGAAAACCTGATAGATATCTGGATTACTTACCTAAATATACCAGGATCTTAGTGATGTGTGGCATGTTCCCCTCTCCCTTGCTAAGTTTGAGAAGATTGCTTATTTATGTTTCTAATTTATTTCTACTAGATATGTCATCCCATGCCACACCAAGGCAGCTCATTTTGATATAGATTGGGGTAAGGAAGATGATTCCAATCTGTTAATAGGTATCTATGAATATGGCTATGGCAGCTGGGAAATGATAAAAATGGATCCTGATCTGAGTTTGACACAGAAGGTATGTCATCTACAAAATTCATCAAGGACTTTTTTGTTTAGGTAATTGTCCTGGTTTCAGCTGGGATAGAGTTAATTGTCTTCCTAGTAGCTGGTATAGTGCTATGTTTTTGAGTTAGGTATGAGAAGAATGTTGATAACACTGATGTTTTCAGTTGTTGCTAAGTAATGTTTAGTCTAAAGTCAAGGATTTTTCAGCTTCTCATGCCCAGCCAGCAAGAAGGCTGGAGGGGCACAAGAAGTTGGGAGGGGACACAGCCAGGGCAGCTGACCCAAACTAGCCAAAGGGGTATTCCATACCATGTGACATCATGTCTAGTTTATAAACTGGGGGGGTGGGGGTGGGGGGTATTGCCGCTCGGGGACTAACTGGGCATTGGTCGGCGGGTGGTGAGCAATTGCATTGTGCATCACTTGTATATTCCAATTCTTTTATTATTATTATTGTCATTAGTGTTATCATCATCATTATTAGTTTCTTCTTTTCTGTTCTGTTAAACCGTTCTTATCTCAACCCACAAGTTTTACTTTTTTTCCCTGATTCTCTCCTCCATCCCACTGGGTGGGGGGGCAGTGGGTGAGCAGCTGTGTGGTGCTTAGTTGCTGGCTGGGGTTAAACCATGACAGTAATAATGCTAATAACAGTTACTAAAAGAGCTTATTTTATGATAACTGAAATTGCACAGAAGCTAGGTCAGTTGTACTCCTTTGTATCCTTCTGGTAAATTATTAGATTTCAAGATTTTTTGTATTCAGTTGAAGTATACCTTCTTAGAGTCTGTTATCTTTCTGTATTTCTATGTATTTGGATCTCTGTCACTTGAATTCATTCTCTTCCATCTTTTGCTTCCCTAGTTTAAATGCTCTAGTTGTGTTAATTTTATTCTTGATCTTTTGGAGGGAAGGTTGTTTTGGGGTTTTGGTTTGGTTTTCCTGTCCCTGGTTTCTTTGCTTGAAACTCTTTCATTCGCAACATGAGAATAGCTATACTCATCAGATTAAAAGTAGTGCAATGGCTGCTTAGAAATAGTGAGAAACATTTAGGGAAAGACTGGAGTGAAGCAAACTCAATTGACATTGCCAACAACCTGTAGCTTTGGGATTCGAGGAGCCAGGGTTGTATACAAATCTGTTTAATGATATCCTGCCCCTGCCTTCCATTAATTTGCTTGTTTTATGAAACCACTCATTTATATTTTTGGCTTCTGAAATATCCTGTGGTAATGAGTTAATGCATTTAGAAGCACAAAGCAGAACTAGGAGATCTGTGGATGACAGGAGCTCTGAATTTTTTAGATAAACTATGAGAGTGGAAACAGAAATCTGAGGCTAATTTCTTGAGTTTACTGTAAACTTTGTGAGACCATTTCCAAGACTATATTAGTTGTGTGTTTGGGGAAAAATAAAACATTTAAGAAATTCTCCATTCCTTGAAGCATGCTGGCATATTGGTCAGGTATAGTTGGAGTAGATTTTTTTTTTACCTTTTTTTTTTTTTTTAATTCAGCTTTTTCTGTTCCCACTGCTCCAGACTAGCAGCTTCCTAATTTGATAATGTGTACTCGTAGTTGATACTACCATTGCTCTCCTCAGATTTTACCTGATGATCCAGATAAGAAACCCCAGGCCAAGCAGTTACAGACCCGTGCAGATTACCTCATTAAATTACTGAATAAAGACCATGCAAGAAAAGAAGCGCAAAGACTTACTGGTGTGGTAAGTAAAACTTGATATTCAGTAGCGAGATTACATAATATGCTTATGGGCATGTCAGCAGATACTTGTTTTATTCTTAGTTCCACTCTTCTTTGTTTTGTGTAATTTTTCTCTGTATTGCTAATCATATTATATGGGACTAACTCAAGGAATGAATTGCAAGTTTAATATTGTTTTATTCTCTCTTATTTGTATATATTCTCTACTGTTGCATTAGGCTCGGTCTCCAGTCCTGAGAAAAGTGGTGGTCATTAGTGGCAATAAATAAAATGAATGCTTTCTTTAACATAAAAAACAAATCTTTTTCTGCAACTGTGGTGCAAAGATGCTTGTCAGTTGACACAATAAAGGTACTAATTTGCATTCAGGGCAATTCAAAGAGGAGGAAAACAAGAACTAAGAAGAATAGAGCAACAAAGGCTGCAAAAATTAAAGAAGAAATAAAAAGTGACTCCTCATCACCACCCTCAGAAAAATCTGATGAAGATGATGAGGATAATGAGGTAAACATCATTCATATGGTAAAGATGGCTATTCAGTTGTTTCTAATAGTAACGCTTTCTATTTGATCTTCTGTTTGACTTAAAATTGAAGCACTTGAATGGCATCCTCCTTCTGTGGCAATTAATATTGCATCAATATAATCACATGGAAGATTATATCTATTTTAATTTAATGATAAGCCCATAGCTCAGACATTATGATTAGTTTTCCAAATTATATTATCATAAAATAATGTTGTCACCCAATTACAAGTAACATTGTGCAATTTCAATGTTCTTTAAAGACTTGAGCATTGTATCTGCTAGAAATGCAATTTTAATGTAACATCTGAATATAAAACTAATGTTTCTGACTAATCCATTATTACTACTGATAATGATTCTTCAGGTAGCAACTTTTGTTCAGGCTCAGGAAAAAAAAATCAAGCTTGATTAGAAAGAACAGCATGAATAAATGATGTTTTGAGACATGCAAGTGAATGCTTCTGTGTATGTCAGGGCTTACATTATTCTAATAGACTACTCAACTTTGTTATGTTTTTATTACTTCTGATGTATCCCTTTAGGCCTCTGTTTTTGTTGGATCATTTATTTAAATTTATCACACAGCAGAAACCACTAGGGGGGAAACAGATGAAGTTTAGGGGCCATGTTGCACCTAATTTTGAAAGAACACCAGATTCTTCAGAACACCTCTGGAAAAGAGAAAGTTGGAACTCTGTTCCCTTCTCCTGTGACTGTGAATGTTTAATTTGTGGTCAGTAAAAAGTTACTGGAACAAAGCTAACCAGAATAGAGGTCTTTTATCATCACCATGCCCTGAAAAATCAGTTCAGTCTTGTGATGCCTCCTTCCTTATTGTTTTTAGCTCTTTGCAGCTTAACTACCTTTTACAGGGGCAGATTTCTTTGGGGATATGATAGTTAAATGGACTTAATCTCTCACCCACCTCCATTACCCCTGCCCAATCAGTACTTGTTTTGTGTCACATCAAGGAAATAAGTGAGTAGTCCTCATTTTGTTTTGCAACTGCATCCAGCTCCATTTGATAGGTGTTAAACCTAAGTCTACAGAAATCACACACAGATAAAAAGTACATTTTAATCTGATGGTTACAAAACTTGTATAGTTAGGAACTCAATTTGATGTGACATATATGCTTGTGTATTGCAGGATGAGATTGTTTCAGTGAAACATCCGCATAAAAAAATAAAAGCAGAAGAAGAAAATGAAGAAAAGCCTGAACCAGACATTGGTATAAAGAAGGAAGCTGAAGAAAAAAGAGAGACAAAAGAAAAAGAAAATAAGAGGGATTTGAAAAGGGAGAAAAAAGAAAAAGAGGATAAGAAAGAATTTAAAAATATTAAAGAAAAGAGAGAAAACAAAGTAAAAGAATCTACACAGAAAGAAAAAGAAGTAAAGGAAGAAAAGGTAACTAGGTTTATTTTTCTTATATACCACTAGAAAAGGCCACCAGGTTTTTGTGAACAATTTTGAGTTGAAAAGGTATTTTGGATCATTTACTTTACAGTTGTCATTTCATTGAAATCTTTTGCATCATTTGAAGTTTTATTTTTACCACTTGTAACTACAAGGACAGGCAAATGAAATGGGAAATTACCTCTTTAAAGATGCATAGCTTAGTGGGACTGAGAGTGCAAATGGTGCAAGAAACTTTCCATTCTCCTTCTCCAACCCTCGGAGAGAGAAAATAAAAGGTACTGTCATTGAATGTCAGAATTATTTTTTTTTCTTGTTATTATTGAAGAGAAGGCAGTAATTACAGTGATTGCCTAATTACAGTATAATTCCAGCCCAAAAATAAGGTTTGCTTATCAGATACATTTTCATATTTTGTTCTTAGGTAAATGAAATCAAAACTGAAAATAAAGAAAAAAATAAAAAAGTTTCATTGTTGGATATTCCAGTTCATATTACTGCAACTAGTGAACCAGTTCCTATATCTGAAGAATCTGAAGAACTGGATCAGAAGACATTCAGTGTGGTAAGTCCCTTGTTGATAACTTAGTATTTACACTTGATATTCTAAATGAACACAATTTCTGATGTTCTTGATTCTGCTATTAGGCATTATAACACAGATATCTATTGCCAGTAAAATCTTAGATCAGTGAAGGGTTATTGACACTATACTAAAGTCAGTTTTGTTTTCAGGCCAGCAGTTTTATTTTATTGCATTTATGCAGTATAATGAAGAGTATTTGTCTAGTCATCTGTGCGCTGAATAGTTTTAAAATACAGACTGTAAAGATCCGCCCTCAAGAATAATTCATGGATACTGCTTCTTAAAGGACAGAACCGAATGAATTTTTAATGCGGCTGCTGTAGTCTCTGGCTTGGCCTTATCAAATACCCCTTTGTTCTTTGTAAGCTAACAAGAGAAATTAAGTTTCAAAGTTGCACTTGAAGTATTACAGACTTCCTGTGTTAGACAGAGGAAGGAACAAATCCTAAAGTCTGTCCTGGTTTCGGCTGGGATAGATTTAATTTTCTTTCTAGTAGCTGGCATAGTGTTATGTTTTGGATTTAGTATGAGAAGAATGTTGATAACACACTGATGTTTTCAGTTGTTGCTAAGTAGTGTTTAGGCTAAAGTCAAGGATTTTTCAGCTTCTCATGCCCAGCCAGCAAGAAGGCTGGAGGGGCACAAGAAGTTGGGAGGGGACACAGCCAGGGTAGCTGACCCAAACTGGCCAAAGGAGTATTCCATACCATGTGATATCATGTCTAGTATATAAACTGGGGGGAGTTGGCCTGGAGAGGGGGGACAGATCGCTGCTCGGGAACTAACTGGGCATCGGTCGGCGAGTGGTGAGCAATTGCATTGTGCATCACTTGTTTTGTATATTCCAATTCTTTTATTATTATTATTTTCATTTTATTTTTTAATTGTTATTATTATCATCATCATTATTATTTTTTTCCTTTCTGTCCTATTAAGTCTTTATCTCAACCCACGAGTTTTACTTTTTTTTCTGATTTTCTCCCCCATCCCACTGGGTGGGGGGAGAGTGAGCAAGCAGCTGCGTGGTGCTTAGTTGCTGGCTGGAGTTAAACCACGACAAGTCCTTAGAAATATCTTGCCAGACTAATATCTCTGATACCAAAAGAATTTCAGTTATATCACTACTTTTGACCACAACAGAATCAATACTGGAAGAAAAAAAGGTAGGTAAACTCAATCTATGTAAAGTTTTATAGGTCGATTGGGGCCTTTGGAAAGATGCTAAGGAGTTACTTTGAGCAGCTACTTTTCTGCTGTGGAAGTTCTATCATTCAGGTCTCAACAGTTGTCTGTTACTGCCAGACAGGTTTACTGGGTCTACTGTGGTGCTGGCTGTGAGAGGCAAATTATCTTGTTTTCTCATCACTATGGTACTGACCAGTTTATGTATGTAGGGTTTTTGTTTTGTGTTTTGTTTTTATCTAAATAAGTGACTCATCCATAATTTCCAGGATATCTTGTGTGTGGCTAGGTAACTGAAAATCACTCTATTCCCATGTACAATTACACTTCTCTGTTCACCTCTACACTTAAGCAGTGTACTTTGTAAACTGTCTTTTTAAAGGTTGCTTTAAGCTGTGGTTAGTGCAATATGTAATGTAGCTGCTTAATTACTTAATGGCATGAACTGGTAATGGAACAGCTTCACTGATTTTTTCAGTTGTCCCTAGATGTTGACACAGTGATGGTGATGTTCCCCAAAATCACAGAATCATGGAATGGGTTGGGTTGGAAGGGACCTTAAAGATCATCCAGTTCCAACCCCCCTGCCATGGGCAGGGACACCTTACACTAGACCAGGTTGCTCAAAGCTCCATCCAACCTGGCCTTGAATACTTCCAGGGAGGGGGCATCCACGACCTCTCTGGGCAACCTGTTCCAGTGCCTCACCACCCTCACAGTAAAGAATTTTTTCCTAATATCTAATCTAAATCTACCCTCTTTCAGTTTAAAACCATTACCCCTCATCCTATCACTACACTCCCTGATAGGGTCCCTCCCCATCTTTCCTGTAGGCCCCCTTTAGGTACTGGGAGGCTGCTATAAGGTCTCCCCGGATCCTTCTCTTCTCCAGGCTAACAACCTCAACTCTCTCAGCCTATCCTCATAGGGGAGGTGCCCCAGCCCCCTGATCATCTTCGTGGCCCTCCTCTGGACCCGCTCGAGCAGGTCCATGTCTTTCTTATGTTGGGGGCCCCAGAGCTGAATGCAGTACTCCAGGTGGGGTCTCACAAGAGCGGAGTAGAGGGGGAGAATCGCTTCCCTCGACCTGTTAGCCACACTTCTTTTGATGCAGCCCAGGATGTGACTGGCTTTCTGGGCTGTGAGAGCGCATTGCTGGCTCATATTCAGTTTTTCATCCACTAATACCCCCAAGTCCTCCTCAGGGCTGCTCTCAATCCACTCATTGCCCAGCCTGTATTTGTCTTTGGGATTGCCCCGACCCAGGTGCAGGACCTTGGACTTGGCCTTGTTGAACTTCATGAGGTTTGCATGGGCCCACCTCTCTAGGCTGTCAAGGTCCCTCTGAATGGCATCCCTACCCTCCAGCGCGTTGACTGCACCACACAGCTTGGTGTCCTCTGCAAACTTGCTGATGGTGCACTCAATCCCACTGTCCATGTTGCCAACAAAGATGTTAAACAGCGCCAGTCCCAATACCGACCTCTGAGGAACACCACTCGTCACTGGTCTCCACTCGATTGAGCCATTGACCACAACTCTTTGAGTGTGACCACCCAGCCAATTCCTTATCCACCGAGTGGTCCATCCATCAAATCCACGTCTCTCCATTTTAGAGACAAGGATGTCGTGTGGGACAGTGTCAAATGCTTTGCACAAGTCCAGGTAGATGATATCTGTTGCTTTTCCCTTATCCACCAACGCTGTAACCCCATCGTAGAAGACCACCCAATTTGTCAGGCACAATTTGCCCTTAGTGAAGCCATGTTGGCTGTCACCAGGCACCTCTCCTTATTTTCCATGTGCCTTAGCATAGTTTCCAGGAGGATATGCTCCATGATCTTGCTGGGCACAGAGGTGAGACTGACTGGCCTGTAGCTCCCCAGGTCTTCCTTTTTTCCCTTTTTAAAAATGGGGGTTATGTTTCCCCTTTTCCAGTCAGTGGGAACTTCAGTGGGCTGCCACAACTTCCCAAATATGATGGATAGTGGCTTAGCCACTTCATCCGCCAGTTCCCTCAGGACCCACGGATGCATCTCATCAAGGTCCCATGGACTTGTGCACCTTCAGGTTCCTTAGATGGTCTCGAACCTGATCTTCTCCTACGGTGGGCGGTTCTTCATTCTCCCAGTCCCTGCCTTTGCCTTCTGTGACTTGGGCAGTGTGGCTGGAGTACTTGATGATGAAGACTGAGGCAAAAAAGTCATTGAGTACCTCAGCCTTCTCCATGTCCCGGGTAACCAGGTCTCCCTTTTCCTTCTGGAGAGGGCCCACATTTTCCCTAGTCTTCCTTTTATCACCGATGTACCTATAAAAGCTTTTCTTGTTGCCCTTGACATCCCTGGCCAGATTCAATTCTATCAGGGCTTTCACTTTCCTAACCTGATCCCTGGCTGCTCAGACAGTTTCTCTGTATTCCTCCCAGACTACCTGTTCTTGCTTCCACCCTCTGTAGGCTTCCTTTTTGTGCTTGAGTTTGTCCGGGAGCACCTTGTTCATCCATGCAGGCCTCCTGGTGTTTTTGCCTGACTTTCTCTTTGTTGGGATGCATCGCTCCTGAGCTTGGAGGAGGTGATCCTTGAATATTAACCAGCTTTCTTGGGCCCCTCTTCCCTCTAGGGCTGTATCCCATGGTACTCTACCAAGCAGATCCCTGAAGAGGCCAAAGTCTGCTCTCCTGAAGTCCAGGGTAGCGAGCTTGCTGTGCGCCCTCCTCGCTGCCCTAAGGATCTTGAACTCCACCATTTCATGGTCACTGCAGCCAAGGCTGCCCTTGAGCTTCATATTCCCCGCCAGCCCCTCCTTGTTGGTGAGAACAAGGTCCAGCATAGCACCTCTCCTTGTTGGCTCCTCTATCACTTGGAGAAGGAAGTTGTCATCAACGCATTCCAGGAACCTCCTGGATTGCTTATGCCCTGCTGTGTTGTCCCTCCAGCAGATATTGGGGTGGTTGAAGTCCCCCATGAGGACCAGGGCTTGTGAATGTGAGGCTTCTCTTATCTGTCTATAGAGGGCCTCGTCCGCTCAGTCTTCCTGGTCGGGTGGCCTGTAGCAGACCCCCACTATAATGTCACCTGTCCCCTGCCCTCCCTTTAATCCTGACCCATAAGCTCTCGGTTGGCTCCTTATCCATCATCAGGTAGAGCTCCATGCACTCCAGCTGGTCATTGACATAGAGGGTGACACCCCCTCCTCATCTCCCCTGCCTTGTCGCAGTAGAGACGGACACGACAAACATCAGATTGTGCCAAAAATGGCCGCTTTATTGTTCTAACAAGCCTTTTTTATAACCTTCTTCAGGGTATGTGTTCATATATGATTGGTTTAGTTAGTAACTAACAATTCATGATTGGGTAACAGTTTTTCTGCGGATTCGCCAAGACGGTTCTTCTTATCACTTTCTTGCTCAGGACTTTCCAGACTCTCAAGGATACACTACGAGCTGCTCAAGGTCACGCTGCTCATGCACCGTCAGGCATTCAGCAGATTTGCTGCATTCCCCGACAATGCCTATCCTTCCTAAGGAGCCTGTATCCTTCCATTCCAACACTCCAGTCATAGGAGCCATCCCACCACGTCTCCATGATGCCAATAAGATCATAGCCCTGCAGGCATGCACACGCTTCTAACTCCTCTTGTTGATTCCCCATGCTATGTGCGTTTGCATAGAGGCATTTAAGTTTGGCCTCCAATGAAGCTGACTTACTGGCTGGAGTGGCTGGAATTCCTTTGTGCTGCTCTTCAGGTGCTCTCCTGCTGACCTGTGATCCCTCTCCAGGCTCTGGGCATCTATTGCTGGCACTGGCATCAAACTGGTAGGAGTGGGATGGATTGAGGTTCCCCTCCCCTGGCAACTTTAGTTTAAAGCCCTCTTCACCAACCCCTCATATTTTTGATTCTGGATATACAAACTTGCTTCTCTTCCTTAGTGGGAGCAATTCTGGTTTGGGTTTGTGTATTGGTATATTCATCATTATGCCATGGTCAGGTGCAATCTAATTAGCATGTTTACCTTTTCAAATGGAAATTACTGCTGTGGGTTGTTGAGGCTAACTCATTTGACTTCTTGTCTACCTTGTGACAGGTAAAAATATGCATTTCATCTATCTACCTTGCCATTGTGATTGAATGGTATTTCCAAGCAAGTGTCTATAATTTAAAACATGCTAACTGGTTTATCTGCATTTACTATTAACACATTTGAATTAGTGTGAAAATTCAAGAATGCACTTATGAAATATATCTGTGGGTACATCTGTGTTGTCATCACTGTTACTAATTTAGGCACACCTAAACTAGCTTTATCCTAGATAGCTCGGTTTCTGTCAGTATCTGCATAGAACTCAGGCTTAAAAACTGCTCAGAGAAGGAATGCTGATCCTCTATTGAATGCCAAGTTTAATTGTTGCAGAAAGTATCTACTTAAAATATATTAAACATTCTCATACTTAATCTTGACACTGAGTTTGTATAGCCTTCAAGGTCCTAAAAAGTAAAATAAGTCTTGCCCTATATACTTGTGCTGAAAGTTAAACCCATGATTGTAAAACCTAGTTATAATAATTCATTTCCCTCAGAAAATCTTTATATTAAATTAGTGCTTTCTTACATTTTTAATATTTGTTACAATCTAATGCTTTCATATAGGAGTAAATTTTCAACTGGATTTAAAATACTACTTTTTCCAAATGAAAGCTTGTAGTAAAACTAAAAGGGCTGTGAGCAAAGACTTGTTTTTCATTTGGCTTACAACAGTACTGTCTTTGCCTATTGTTATGGGTTTGTGTGGCGGGTTTTTTGGTAGCGGGGGAGAGGGCCGCATGGGTGGCTCCTGTGAGAAGCTGCTAGAAGTTCCCCTGGCTCCAAGTCGGACCCGCCTCTGGCCCAGGCCGACCCAATCAGTGACGGTGGTAGCGCCTCTGGGATAACATATTTAAGGGGAACCTGCAGTGAGTAGGGGAATTGGAAATGTAAGAGGAACACCTATGCAGATACTGAGGCCAGTGAAGAGGGAGGGTGAGGAGGTGATGCCCCTGCAGCCCATGGAGGTGAACGGTGGAGCAGATGCCCACTTGCAGCCCGTGGAGGAGCCCGCACTGGAGCAGTTGGATGTCCCTGAAGATAGCTGTGACTCCATGGGAAAGCCTGCGCTGGAGTAGTGTGTGACTGAAGATCCGCCCGCGGAAAGGACCCATGCCAGGGAAGTTTGTGAGGAACTGCAGCCCGCAGAAAGGACTCACGTTGGAGACGTTCGTGAAGGACTGTCTCCTGTGGGAGGGACCCCACGGTGGAGCAGGGGACGAGTGAGGAGTCCTCCCCCTGAGGAGGAAGGAGCTACAGAGACAATGTGTGGCGAGCTGACCCCAACCCCCATTCCCTGTTCCCCTGCGCCGCCGGGGGGAGGAGGTAGAGAGAACCGGGAGTGGAGTTGAGCCGGGAAGGAGGGAGGGGTGGGGGGAAGGTGTTCTAAGGTTTGGTTTTACTTCCTAATATCCTTGTTTTGATTTGATTTGTAGTAAATTAAATTGATTTTGTTTCTTCCCCAAGTTGAGCCTGTCTTTTGCCCGTGACCATAAGTGGTGAGTGATCCCTCCCCGTCCTTGTCTCGACTCACAAGCTTTTCTTTATATTTTCTCCTCATCCCACCGTGGCTGGGGGGGAGGAGTGAGTGAGCGAGCGACTGCGTGGTGCTTTGTTACTGGCTGGGTTTAAACCACGACAGTCCTTTTTGGCGAGCCAGGCAGGAGACAGAGGAATAATTAGAGATATAAGGCTAGTAATTGGGAGAGGTAATGGGCAAAGTACGGACTGAACAATGTTAGTGAAATACCCCTGGGAATTTCGGTTATTGTAATTGTGGTGGAGGAATGAGGGATAGATTGTGTGTATATTGTCCACTTCTGCTTGGTATTGTGATGGTGATTATGTTAAATTTTGTGGGGAAGTTTTTGGGGTTTTTTTTGTGATGTGAGTGAAGTTTGTCATTTTAGTGATAATTCTTGAATATGTGATCCGCAGAGGGGAGAGGTGGAATGTTATGGGTTTGTATGGAGAGGTTTTTTGGTAGCGGGGGAGAGGGCCACAGGGGTGGCTCCTGTGAGAAGCTGCTAGAAGCTCCCCTGGCTCCAAGTCGGACCCGTCTCTGGCCAAGGCTGACCCAATCAGTGACGGTGGTGGCGCCTCCGAGAACATATTTAAGAAGGGGAACCTGCAGTGAGTAGGGGGATTGGAATATGAGAGGAACACCTATGCAGATACTGAGGCCAGTGAAGAGGGAGGGTGAGGAGGTGATGCCCCTGCAGCCCATGGAGGTGAACGGTGGAGCAGATGCCCACTTGCAGCCCGTGGAGGAGCCCACGCTGGAGCAGTTGGATGCCCCCGAAGATGGCCGTGACTCCATGGGAAAGCCGGTGCTGGAGCAGTCTGTGACTGAAGATTGGCCCGCAGAAAGGACCCATGCCAGGGAAGTTCGGGAAGAACTGCAGCCCGCGGAAAGGACTCACGTTGGAGAAGCTCATGAAGGACTGTCTCCCGTGGGAGGGACCCCACGGTGGAGCAGGGGAAGAGGGTGAGGAGTCCTCCCCCTGAGGAGGAAGGAGCTACAGAGACAATGTGTGGCAAGCTGACCCCAACCCCCATTCCCTGTTCCCCTGCGCCGCCGGGGGGAGGAGGTAGAGAGAACCGGGAGTGGAGTTGAGCCGGGAAGGAGGGAGGGGTGGGGGGAAGGTGTTCTAAGGTTTGGTTTTACTTCCTAATATCCTTGTTTTGATTTGATTTGTAGTAAATTAAATTGATTTTGTTTCTTCCCCAAGTTGAGCCTGTCTTTTGCCCGTGACCATAAGTGGTGAGTGATCCCTCCCCGTCCTTGTCTCGACTCACAAGCTTTTCTTTATATTTTCTCCTCATCCCACCGTGGCTGGGGGGGAGGAGTGAGCGAGCGACTGCGTGGTGCTTTGTTACTGGCTGGGTTTAAACCACGACAGTCCTTTTTGGCGAGCCAGGCAGGAGACAGAGGAATAATTCGAGATATAAGGCTAGTAATTGGGAGAGGTAATGGGCAAAGTTTAAAGCACGACACCTATATAAATAGCACAGTAAGGGTGGGTCATGTTTTACAATTTTCATTATCTTTTTATTTTCATTTGAATTAATGTATTCCTTTTTTACATTTTATAGTGCAAAGAAAGAATGAGGCCTGTCAAAGCAGCATTGAAACAACTGGATAGACCAGAGAAAGGCCTTTCTGAAAGGGAACAGCTGGAGCATACTAGACAGTGCCTAATCAAAATTGGGGACCACATTACTGAATGTCTAAAGGAGTACACAAATCCTGAACAAATTAAACAGTGGAGAAAGTAAGTTATTCTGCATTATTTTTCTTGTTTCTTATTCTCCCTTTCTTGTATTTTTCTGCTGTTTTAAATAAGGACTTATAAAAAGATGATTATAAATGGCTCCATTTTTTAATGGATTCACTCTTTCATACTTGCATAGCAATGCATTTTGTCCAGAAGGTGGAGTCATCTTACTACTTAAAACCAAAAGCAAACAGAAAATAACTGTTTAGAGTATATTTAATATTTAGTGGAAAAGAGTTCTTATCATTAAAGAATCTGGCTTTTTCAACTTTGAAGTTTGTTTTGTTTTCGGGTTTTTTATTCATGCTAAAAATAGGCCATTATAAGTGTGTGTGGTGAAGTTTGAATGATTTTGAGTTGCAGAATCCTTTAAAAAGAATAAAAATATACTCTAAAATGAAATCAGATATTAACTATGACTTTATAAAAAACCTTTATCATAACTTACTCAGAGATGTATTTCAAAATGAAAGAATTTTAAGTGTTCTTATGCATCTGTGAGGTGATAACTGGAAAAAATAAGAAAAATGTTGGTTTATAAACTTGTTATATTTTGTCATTAAGTTCTTAATACAATTAAGTTAGTTTTATCATAATGTGCACTTTAATCCTTTATGGTTGCAAATCTATCCTGCACTTCCATATACAACACTTGGTCAAGTGTTTAATTTCCTTGCAGACTGTTAACATAGAATATTTCTGCTGTTTGTACTTGCTTTACTTCAAAATATTAGGGTGAACTGAAATACAAAAACAATATCTATGTTTTAAAGACACCTTGGTAAACGTTATATTTCTTGAAGTGGAAATTCATAGTAGAGCTACTATAATATTAATTCATAATAATGCTACAGTACCATCCATAGATTATTAAAATATGTATTTCATCTGTCTTTAATAAGACATAGAATTTAGTAAAGGTATTCATTCTATATTATACAGATGTCATTGGGCACACTGTTGGCTGGTTGTGTCTTTTGCAAACCTCTAGGCCAAAACTATGTTTAAATCATCACAGAGAAAGAGCAGATAGATGCTTCTTGAGCCTATGCACTTGAGATGTTTCTGAACTAAACGCTAATTAGAACAGTAGTATTCTGTAATCTTTTAAGCACTCCACCTGTAAACTTTGCTAAAAGAATTCTAGACTTTAGATCTGGTGTCTGTGATCATAGAAGCAAATGTCTTTAGGGTTTTGGCTTCTTGACACCAAAAGAGTTGGTTTGTTTTCCTTTCTTCTTTCATAGCATAGATTAGGATCAAAGTTTTTGCCATGCTACTTCCATCCTCTTTCAGATTTCTCATTTGGTTTCAAAAGCTTTGACTAGGCTTTGGAATTCTGTGGAAAAATCCTGTCCCTGATATCTGTAGGAAATAAGGCATGTAGGTCAAATTTCTTACACTGCAAGAGATTTCAAGTTTGGAAGAATCTTTACTGAGTAGTAAATACTCAAGTTTTCTGACATATTTCAAACAATCTTTCAGAGGACTTGCACAACAAATTGAAAACTATATCTTTATGCAATTGCACAAATCATTCTATTAACAGAATTGCCATTAATACTACTTTTCACGCGCTTTGCATTCTGCAGTCGTGATAAATATTACAAAATGACAAATTGTTAAAGGAATTAATTTCTCAAATGTTTGAAATACAGCTAAATAATGCTTGCTGTGCAGCTAGGTAATATTCTGTGTAACAGACTTTACAATGATTTCAGTTTACTGAAGTACTGTAGAAATAATTTCATTTAAGTCCATGTTCTGTTGTATGATACAATAAAAACTAATATATGGAAGAATTATAACCTCTCTTTCTTTTTCCTCAGAAACTTGTGGATTTTTGTCTCTAAGTTTACAGAATTTGATGCCAGAAAGCTGCACAAGCTGTATAAACATGCAATCAAAAAACGCCAAGAATCTCAGGTAATACTTTCAGACTCTCTAAATATACAAATATATATTCTAAGTTTTATAACTGTTTTATTAAGTATAAATTAATTAAACTCAATATATTTGAAGTGTATTTTACTGTTCATAGTAAACTAGTTTGTTTTCTTAGGATATTTTTCTGAAGAATTCAGATGCAACTTTGGGATTTATCAATGACAATTTTTGTACTTGTCTCTTCTAGCAACACAGTGACCAGAATACTAGCAGCAACATGAATACACATGTAATTAGAAATCCAGGTAAGAAATCTTGGGCATATTATTGTGCTGGATATCTTAAATGATGGTATGTAAAATGAAATAAGCTTAAAACTGTCTCCTAGAACTCCCATACTGCTGGATATCATAGGGATAGGCTGACTTAGCATAACTTCACTAGTTTGCTGATGAAATTCAACTGAACACAAACTGAACTTGGTACTTACTGCTGTTCTTTTAAAGTAAATAAATTAATTAAAAACAAAATACTTTAATTTTGAGGAGGTAGAGAGGCCAACTCAACACTTGTAAACTTCTTGGAGGCTCTATACCTGTTTCTAGCAGTTGTAATGTCACTATATCATAAGAAAAATATTCCCTGAAGTCATGGTTAGCAATCAGTTATATGGGATGTCTTTTATTGTTGACAATAATACTGTTTTTCTATGCTCCCACACTTGCCTTCTTGTAATACTTCTTTTTATATCATGTTATGTAAAACCTTGAGTATGTTACCATGGGTTTAAAATTAGTATAATGTATTTTAGGAATACCACTAAAAACCTTTCATTAATGAGGTGTATGTCTAAAACTGATGTTCATGCTAGGGCTATCTCTCCTTAGAGAGGAACTTCCTACCATTCTGTTTAAAATTGCTCTACTAAAGGCACCTGGTCTCTACTCACTGCTCATTTGGACCACACTGATCCTCTCCATTCAGTCTGTAAGGTGGAAAATTTTAGTTTCTCAGCCCTACATATCTACATTTCTAGCTTGCTTGCCTTCTATTTACTTCTGAGGTTTCTCTCAGTTCACTCACATTAGTGCGTTTGTCTTTCAATTATTTAGATCTTGTTTCTCTCAAATAATAATGCCACTTTCACATTGCTTTAAATCTGACAGGTAGAAGTGCTGTTTGAATTGGTGAAGAAAAAAATTTATAGTGTATGAGACTTCCTTATAACCTCTGCTTTATTAAACAGATGTTGAAAGACTGAAAGAGAATACAAACCATGATGACAGTAGCAGGGACAGTTATTCTTCTGATAGATATTTGTCACAATACCATGATCATCGTAAGGACAGGCATCAGGGAGATGCATATAAGAAAAGTGACTCTAGGAAAAGGTCCTATTCAGTCTTCAGCAATGGAAAAGACCACAGAGACTGGGATCACTATAAACAAGACAGCAGGTAAATTGCTTCAGCAATTGTAAATTCTGTTAAGAATTCCCTTCCTGGTTTTGCAGTATGCTTGTAGTAAGCACCAAAGTATCTTTTCTGAGTAATGCAGAATTGCAAAGAAATTTCTCTAATGCAGTTCTGTTGAATTGACATAATTGTAGTTCTTACTATGTGTTTGGTAATACTAATATAAGTAAATCTTTTCAGATACTATAGTGATAGTAAACATAGAAAGTTGGATGACCACAGGAGCAGAGATCACAGGTCAAACCTGGAAGGAAGTTTAAAAGACAGTCAGCCTCATTCAGATCACCGTTCCCATTCAGACCACAGGATACATTCAGATCACCGTTCCACTTCAGAGTACAGCCATCATAAATCTTCCAGAGATCATAGGTACCACTCAGACTGGCAAATGGACCACAGAGCTTCTGGTAGTGGCCCAAGATCACCATTAGATCAGAGGTCTCCTTATGGTTCAAGATCTCCTTTAGGACACAGATCTCCATTTGAACACTCATCAGATCACAAAAGTACACCTGAACATACATGGAGTAGCCGGAAAACATAACGAAGACTGACATTTTCTGGACCTTCTTTTAGCCATATACAGTAAGCTAACACGGTAATTGCCTTATGTGACTTGAAAGATATGGACTGGATATTCTGTCAGTAGCAGTATTGTTACTTCTTTCCAGGGTGCAAGGTCTGTTATCCCAACAATAGAAAAATATTTTTGTATTTAAAGTTTATGCTGCAATGTGCTGCAAATGTTGCAGTGCTTCCCCCCCCCCCCTTTAAGAAATGGAAAATGTTTACTTTTACAGGGACCTCAACACTGCCCCATTCAGACTGGATCTCATAAAACTGTTTTTAGGCTGAATACAGTTTAAATTATGTTTGCAAATGAATTTTTAAACACTGACCTGTGATCATGTTTCAGGAAGGAATGAGGAGTTTGTTTTGTTTTCTTAAAGAATTCTCAAGGACTTTTGTTCACTTTCCAAAGCTATTTGTTTACATTGTACACTGCAACCACCTTGCCGCTTTTCATCACAAGCTTGAATATTTAAGTTCTGTACCTATAACTGTAAAATAGCCAGGATTTCTCCTGTTTGTGATCAGTTGTAATAATGCCTTTTTACAAAATAAAATAAATGGCTGAAAATTATTGCAAACTAATTAAATGAGCTTGTGGGGTTTTTTTAGGGGTGGGGTTTTTTGGGGTTTTTTTGGTGGTGTTTTTTTTTTTTTTTGCTTGTTCCTTTCCCCACCAACTCAAGCCTTCTTGTCACAAGTGTGAAACAAAGTCAGTATACTAACACTTTAATAAAATATCTTTATGAAATCACTGTTCAGAATGCAAAAATGGGGAAAGGGAACATTTTTATTCCATTTAGTGCCCCCTTTTTATTGCATGCTTCATATACATGTTTTGGTTTTCTGTTAAACCGTCAATATTGTGATTTGTTGTAATGAAATGGTGGGAAATATTCAGTTAAACTGTGATCTGGAAAGTTTTTTCCAGTCCATTGGTTTTAAAGAAGGAGTGTTCAATATCTGAACACTTCTGAATCCAAATCAGCCCAAATTTATTGGAAATATATTTGTTTTCCCTCTTAAAATGGGCAATAATGTCAAATGTGCTATGCAGCCAGTTAATATTTTAGATTTGAATGGCTTTCTAATAATAGAATTATTATAATGCACACTGATTGTACATAGATAACTTCTGTCTGACAAGTTAAATTTAAAAGGATATGTGGGCTCTTGTTTTCTGCTGGTGTTTGTTTTTCTACAATGTACCTTTCTCACTTAACCATAAAAATATTAAACTCTTAAGTACTAAATTTTAATACACAACATAATTAGGGAAGATAAATGTCTACCCTGGCATCATGTGGTTGGAGCTAATATGTTGCTGCAATTTTTCTCATCTTGCAGTGTGTTGAGCATTTTTTTCCAATTAACCAGGTTTACATGGAAGCATTAAAATTGAACCAAAACCTCTTCAGAGTACCTGTCTATTATGATTTTATTGTAGGCACAGTTGCTGCACATTCTAAGTTAATATTTAGCCAAGTACCTTTAAGCTAATTTAATGTAGGCTGCAACTCAGATAATTAATGCTTCTTCATTTCTTAGCTCTTCATCTTCCTAGGGTTGGGAGGGTTATGAACTCTGCTTTTGAGCTTAATTGCTGAAGCAGTGTTTAGCTAGTGTTGTGTTAGTTTAGCTAGTAAGGTTGTGCATGTGTGCGCTATGCATCTTCCTCTTCCAATGGTGAAGATCTAGAAACTGGAGCATCCACAACCACTGCCTAGTTCTTAACAGTTTGGGTAGTGAGCTGGAATCTTGGATCCACTATGATAGCACATCAATAGAGCAGTCCCACTAAGTGCTTCACCATCAGCATAGCTATGTTAGCATGGCATTGTGGCTGATCATGTCTATGTCACATGGTTAATCTGCATCTGCTTTTGTCAAAGGCATCTTGGGTCTCTCAAAGACAAGAAAGACAGAGCATACTTGGTGGCTTTGGTTAGAATCTTTGCTAATTAGTATATTTAGGTTGTGTTTAATCATGTTATAGCTGTTTAAGACTTAACTGAATGCAGAGGGGAATGAAGTTTGATGGTAGAGGTGTTCTCCATGGCTTATGAGATTGACTGTTATGGGATTCTCCTAAATAGTAAGATATGTACCATATCCTCTGCAAATAAGCCATTTATAATTAATTTTCCATGCACACAGATTTGATCTTTATTTTATTCTTTTATAATGGTAAGTCATTGAGGAGTGTGTCCAGTTCTGAAGTATCCATTTGACAAGAAGCCTCTTGTTTCAGATCTTAGTGTTGTTCTCTACAAGAGGTTTTAGGAAGTAAGAATTCTGGCAGCTCCAAGAGAACTCATGCTGCTGATAAAGATTCAGTTGTTTCATCTACCATGCATAGAATCATAGAATCATTTAGGTTGGAAAAGACCTTTAAGATCATCGAATCCAACCGCTAACCTAACATGGCCAAGTCCACCACTAAACCATGTCCCTAAGCACCACCTTTACACATCTTTTAAATACCTCCAGGGATGGTGACTCAACCACTTCCCTGGGTCGCCTGTTCCAGTGCTTGATAACCCTTTCAGTGAAGAAATTTTTCCTAATACCCAATCTAAACCTCCCCTGGCGCAACTTGAGACGGTTTCCTCTCGTCCTATCACTTGCTACTTGGGAAAAGAGACCGACACCTACCTCGCTACAATCTCCTTTCAGGTAGTTGTAGAGAGCGATAAGGTCTCCCCTCAGCCTCCTTTTCTCCAGACTAAACAACCCCAGTTCCCTCAGCTGCTCCTCATAAGACTTGTTCTCTAGACCCTTCACCAGCTTCGTTGCTCTTCTTTGGACATGGAAGTCTAAGACTTCAATCTTAATCCTGTTAAATATTTCTAATCTGCCATCCCCAGTACTACCTAAAAAGAGTATGTTGTGGTCTGTCTGCAAAAGCGCATTAAAAAAAATGCATTTCTGCTATGAGTGTTTTAAGGACAGATAAACGTATTCTCTGACTGGTTACCATTAGCTCATCTGCTCTTGTGTTGGCATCACCATTTACCTGTTAAGTCACTCAGTGTTTTCCCCATTTTGATCTTCAGTGTGGATGCCTTGGTATCCAAGCTACACTTAAAGAGCCTCTGGTTTCTGAGAGACTCTCAGTACTGTCAAGTAAGTACAGGACTTGCAGATGATTTAAGCACTAATGAGAGAGTTGAGAGTTGGGGTTGTTCAGCCTGGAGAAGAGAAGGCTCCAGGCAGACCTTATAGCAGCCTTCCAGTACCTAAAGGGGGCCTACAAGAAAGCTGGAGAGGGACTTTTTACAAGGGCATGTAGTGATAGGACAAGGGGTAATGGCTTTAAACTGAAAGAGGGTAGGTTTAGATTGGATATAAGGAAGACATTTTTTACGATGAGGGTGGTGAGGCACTGGAACAAGTTGCTCAGAGAGGTCGTGGATGCCCCCTCCCTGGAAGTGTTCAAGGCTAGGTTGGATGGGGCTTTGAGCAACCTGGTCTAGTGGAAGGTGTCCCTGCCCATGGCAGGGGGGTTGGAACTGGATGATCTTTAAGGTCCCTTTCCACCCAAACCATTCTATGATTCTATGACCTGCAATCAAGTGAGGAGGCAGTGGCCTGGGTTGGCAAGCAAAAGGTATAGAGTGATGTGGACAAAAGACACCTTGACACCAACAAAACAGGGCAGAAGGAGGCTGACCTTAGGTGTACACACACAAATAAGGACATGCTGAGAGGACAGCATGATGGGGGAAGCTCACACCCTTTCTGGAAAATCAGCATGAGTGTGGGCCTCACTGTGTGCAGACACTTCAGAATAGGAAACAAGCAGGAAGAATTAGAGGCCTATATGCACTTGCAGGTATATAATCTCATTGGGATCAGAGAGAGATGGTGGGATACCTCACAGGACTGGAGTGCTGCAATGGCTGGATACTGGCTCTTCAGGAAGGACAGGCTGGGAAGGCAAGGAGTGAGAGTTGTGAGGGAGGAGCAGGGTTGCCTGGAGCTCTGCCTAGGGATAGATGATAAGAGCTTTTGGATCAGGATTAGTGGGCAGACCAACATGTGTGACATTGGGGTGGGTATCAGCTACAGACTGCCTGATCAGGAAGTAGTAGTAGATGAGGCCTTCTTCAGACAAAGGGAAGAAGCCTCATGTTTGCAAGCCTTTGATATCAGCTGGAAGGGCAACACAGCAGGTCACAAGCAATCCACATTTCTGGAGTGCACTGACAATGACTTACTGATCTTAGGAGATTATCATTATCTTCTAGTGCGGTAGGTTGACCCTGGCTGGGTGCCAGGTGCCCACCAAAGCTGGTCTATCACTCCCACTCCTCAACTGGACAGGGGAGAGAAAAATATAACGAAAAGCTCGTGGGTCGAGATAAGGACAGGGAGAGATCACTCAACCAATTACCGTCATGGGCAAAACAGGCTCAACTTGGGGAAAATTAATTTATTGCCAATCAACCAGAGTAGGGTAATGAGAAATAAAACCAAATTTCAAAACACCTTCCCCCCACCCCTCCCTTCTTCCCGGGCACAGCTTCACTCCCAAATTCTCTACCTACCCCCCCAGCAGCGCAGGGGGATGGGGAATGGGGGTTATGGTCAGTTCATCACACGTTGTCTCTGCCGCTCCTTCCTCCTCAGGGGCAGGACTCCTCACACTCTTCCCCTGCTCCAGCATGGGGTCCCTCCCACGGGAGACAGTCCTCCACGAACTTCTCCAACGTGGGTCCTTCCAATGGGCTGCAGTTCTTCACAAACTGCTCCAACATGGGTCCCTTCCACGGGGTGCAGTCCTTCAGGCACAGACTGCTCCAGCGTGGGTCCCCCACGGGGTCACAAGTCCTGCCAGAAAACCTGCTCCAACGTGGGCACCTCTCTCCATGGGGCCACAGGTCCTGCCAGGATCCTGCTCCAGCGCGGGGTTCCCACGGGGTCACAGCCTCCTTTGGGCATCCACCTGCTCTGGTGTGGGGTCCTCCAGGGGCTGCAGGTGGATATCTGCTCCACCATGGACCTCCATGGGCTGCAGGGGGACAGCCTGCCTCACCATGGTCTTCACCACGGGCTGCAGGGGAATCTCTGCTCTGGCACCTGGAGCACCTCCTCCCCCTCCTTCTTCACTGACCTTGGTGTCTGCAGTGTTGTTTCTCTTACGTGTTCTCACTCCTCTCTCCAGCTGCAGCTTCTGTCCCGCAGCAACTTTTTTTTCCCTTCTTAAATACGTTATCACAGAGGTGCTACTGCTGTCACTGATTGGCTCAGCCTTGGCCAGCAGCGGGTCCGTCTTGGAGCCGGCTGGCATTGGCTCTGTCAGACATAGGGGAAGCATCTAGCAGCTTCTCACTGAAGCCACCCCTGTAGCCCCCCCAGCTACCAAAACCTTGCCACACAAACCCAATACACAAGTAACCCACCAGAGGCCAATATCTTGCCAGTTAACTTGGTAGTTTAAATTGCCAGTAAAAATATCCTCTGAGCAAAGTTTTATGGCACAAAGAGATTATTTTTATGTGATTTACAATAATGACACCTAGAAATCTTGACTGAGATGAAGGACTCTTTGGGCCTGGCTATTAGGTCATTAGCCTTGTCCAAAGATAAAATGAGAGTTTACCACAAACATAAAAATTAGAATAGAAACCAAGTGCAGTGAGGGGATAGTGATTTGCCCAAGATTACACAGTGTACTCTCTGCAACAGCAGAGCTAGATCTGGGTCATCTGCTTTTGTGCTATGTTGAGCATTTTCTTCTTTTTTTACTTCTTGTAATTTGACTAACCAGTCATAAATGATCTGCTTTTAGGCTGTGGGGTTGATTTTCATTATTGCTGGTATTTTTACCCAGAGAGCTATAACACTGCATGTTGATTTTAAGGACTTGTATGAAAATTGTCAGCACTACCAGGCATGTGATCTTTTCCCAATATTGAAAGAGATTTTCACTTCTGAAGTGAGGTGAATCTCCTTATTGTCCCCACTCACCATGCTTTGGTTCACATCTTGGACTGCATAAAATGGCTCTTTTCAGATGAAACTAAATTGGAAGAAGTGCTCCAGAAGAGCATATAATACACTCTAATGGCTGATGAGTGTTTGATCTGTTTGAACCAGAGTAGAGCTTATCCAAAGCAAAATCCTCCAAAATGTGCAGGGGTGGGCACTAGATCTTCAGAACCAGCAATTTCACTCTACATTTCTGCTCCCATTGGGCCACATAGGAGCAATATCCTAATACATTTTTGAACATAAGTAAGTCCATTATTTGTCTCATGTTTCGTAATTGTGAAATTAGACATTTTACCATGGAATCTAAACCCAGAAGTAGAAAGTGTTTCCATTTGCAAGGCTCCTTTTTTTTTTTCTTTTTCTTCTTTCAGTGAAACAGTCACATCAAGATTATGAGGTTATCTAAATAGATCAACAATAAAAAAAATAAAGCAAGTAGAGGAAGCTAAATAATAATCCACAAACTTACAAGGGTTAGTTGAATCTCTGCTGACAGAGAAGAAACTCTTATCTTGTTTGTCAGTGAACATGCATGTCTACTTGTAGAAAACTTTCAAAGATTCAGAACACGGAGGGTCATCACTGAAGGATTTCATATGTATTGATTGAGGAGCTTAAAATAGTCAGGGAGGGGGATGTGATTGCCACAGAAGTAGATGTACTTGAAATTAGTTTTCACCTGAGGCATATCTACATCTGATTTCCCATTGCGAATATTTATTCATCCCTTTACTGTACATAAAGGCAATCTCATTTGTAAGATGAAGCAAGACTTGTGACTTTTTAATAAGTACATAAGAAACCCACACCTTCAAAACAGTGGCCTTCCAAAGACTCACAAGCATGATTTGTGCAAGTCACAGTTTAATTATCTAGGGCCTTTATATAGGATTTAGAATTGATAAATGTACATTATATTATTTTTTAACTTGCCCTAGCCACCAGAAGGGGTGACCACTACTGAGCTAGCTCACATGCTCTCAAAAAGACTGGTATGAAAAAGCTGGTTGGTACTTCTGGGAAAGAACAGCTGCTGAATCAAGCCTGTGGGAGTCTTATAAAAGGGGGGACATATTAAATTATTTTTATCAGATATAGGTGTAACCTAGGTACTGAGCAATTTATAATTAAGTTGTTATAGACAGCTGCAATGATTTCATTGGCAAGCTGGCTTTTAAAAACCACTTAAATCATATACTGGACCTACTGTTTAGGAACTGCAGTGCTATGAAGCACAGCATGCAGACATTTGGGCTGTACTGCTCTCCAGTAGACTTTTCAACCCCAAGTGAGATAACCTGAAGCAAATAAGATCACTAAGAGCCAGAGGCAGGGCTTTGAAGTAGAATAGAATAGAATAGAATAGAATAGTTCAGTTGGAAGGGACCTACAATGATATTCAGTAGGAAATTGTGGTGGGTTTACTTGGCTAATAGCCAAACACCCACACACTTTGCTCGCTCCCCTCTCCCATGAGACAGGGAGAAAATACAAAGAAGGTGAGAAGACACATGGATTGAGATAATGGCAGTTTAATAGAGAAAGCAAAAGGTGTGTGTGCAAGCAAAGCAAGAAAAATGTGTGGGTCAAGATAAAGACAGTTTAATAAAAAAAGAAAAAAAAAGCAATTGATGCAAAGGCCTCATTACCTCCTGCCAGCAGACTGATGCCCAGCTACTTTGGAAAGACTACCCACGTTTTATTGCTGAGCAAGTCGTCATATGGCATGGAATATCCCTTTGGTCAGTTTGAGTCAGCTGCCCCAGCTGTGTCCCCTCCCAACTTCTTGCCCATCCCTCAGAGCAAGAAACAGAGGCGGCCTTGACACTGTGCAAGCACTCTTCAGCAACAGCTAAAACATTAGTGTGTTATCAACACTGTTTTAGCCACAAATCCAAAACAAAGCACCATATGGACTGCTATGAAGAAAATTAACTCCATCCCAGCCAGACCCAGTACACGGACATTTTCAGGTAACAGGGAATGTAATACACCCAATCAATGTCATGTTTCTTGACCCAGGAGTCTATGAGGTTATTTCAGAAATGAGACCCATTGTCTGACTCAATTCTTTCTGAGGTACTGTGTCATCAAAGAACTAGCTTTTCAAGATTCAGGATGGTGTTCTGGGCAGTGGTATGGTTTACAGGGTATGTTTCCAGCTGCCCAGCAATCACTTCCACCATGGTAAGCATGTAGCACTTGGCTTGGCAGGTTCATGGCAGTGGTCCAGTATAGTATATCTATGTCCTGGGTTCAGCTGGGATAGAGTTAATTTTTACAGGAACCTGGGAGGTGGGGGGGCATAGCCGGGGCAGCCGACCTGAACTAGCCAAGGAGCTATTCCATACCATGTGACATCATGCTCAGTATATAAATCGGGAGCAGGCCGGGGGGAGGGCTCTCGACTTTCGGTGGTGGAGCGTCGGGTTCCGGGTGGTGAGCAGTTGCACTGTGCATCACTCTTTTTGTATATTCTTTCATTAGTACCGTTGTTGTTGTTGTAACTTTTTTTTTGTGTTGTCCCAGTAAACTGCCCTTGTCTCAACCCTCGAGGTTCCAGTTTTTTTTTTCTTTTCTCTCCTCCGTCTCCTCCCTATCCCACCGGAGGGGGGCGGGAGGAGTGAGCGAGCGGCTGCGTGGTCCTTTGTTACCGGCTGGGCTGAAACCACGACAGTCCTTTTTGGCGCCCAACGTGGGGCAGGAAGGGTTGAGATAACGACAGATCTGGCCAGAGCGTGTTGAAACAAATTTGTCATACGCATTTCTTATATTAGATAAATAGATGTTAGTCACAATGTTGATTCATTTGTTTACATGGTGGCGTTTTGTAAGTTCTTATGTGCTGTATGTATTGCCTGTAGTCACGTTTCTCACCTCTGGGAGAGTGGTTGGGATTATCATTTTGCTGTACTGGGCAATGTCGACTTGTGAAATGATTACATCACTGGTCATGAGATTAAGCCGGTATCTGTATGAGGCAGTGATATCATTTCCATACTTTGGGCACCTTCTATCGGATTTTATTGGTAATTACACTCAGTCCATGGGGAAGTTAGGGGGGGATGCTTCCCCCCGTCCGTTCGCCTCCCTTCTCTCCTTCTGACTAATTACAACAGCTTTTGAGAATTTTGAATATCCTTGGGATGTGCAAGCCAGTGTGCTGTTAGTGCTATGCCTCCTGAATATGTTTCAGGTCTTGTTTAGGGCTACAAAAAGGCTCTTTAAGAGTACCACCCAGAGATCTGCCCCAAAGCTGGATATTCATGGGTGGCACGGCATGTGGGAGGATATGGGCAGGTATCTAGAGAACTTCTCACCTCCAGTGGCTTGGAAGTTCACTCCCGAACAACTACAGAACCCTCATGAAGTGGTAGAATATTTGAAAGAAAAATGCTGTGGCTATTCCAAAGACGTACAAGTCACTGCACTGTGCTGGGCCCTGGCCAGTATCTACCAAACACTGCTTGATATTAGGCAGCACCCTCAGGGGGAAAAGATGGAAAACAGGGCAACAGGCACCGTGGCTACCCCAACCCCGACAACAGGCACCGTGGCTACCTCAACCCCGGCAACAGGCAGTGTGGCTACCCCTATCCCGGCAACAGGCAGTGTGGCTACCCCAACCCCGGTGACGGATACTGCAGCTAAACCAGAGAACCAACCTGTGCCAGTATCAGTCGCCCCTGTACAGAAAAAGAAACACACAAAGAAATCAGTTCGCTTAGTGAGAGATGAAGATGAACCAGGGTCATCGCGAGAACAGGAGGAAGAGGCAGAACCTGAAATAATTACCTGATCTCTATCCCTGAGTGAGTTGCGTGACATGCGAAAAGATTTTAGCCACCACCCAGGTGAGCACATTGTTATCTGGCTGCTCCGATGCTGGGATAATGGGGCTAGTAGTATGGAATTAGAGGGTAAGGAAGCCAAGCAGTTGGGATCCCTGTCTAGGGAAGGGGGCATCGACAAGGCGATTGGGAGAAAAACACAAGTCCTCAGCCTCTGGAGGCGACTTCTGTTAGGTGTAAAGGAAAGATACCCCTTCAAGGATGAAGTTACATGTCACCAAGGCAAGTGGACCACCATGGAGAGAGGTATCCAGTACCTGAGGGAATTAGCCGTGCTGGAGGTGATTTATAATGATCCAGAAAATGCGCAGTCACCCACAGATCCAGATGAAGTCCAATGCACACAACCCATGTGGCGGAAGTTTCTACGAAGTGCACCACCAACCTATGCCAACTCATTGGCAGTAATGTCCTGGAAAGAAGGCAATGGACAAACGGTGGATGAATTGGCTGTCCAACTCCGGCAATACGAAGGAAGTCTCTCTTCCTCCCTACGGGCCTGTGTCTCGGCTGTAGAGGAATTGTCCTGGGAGTTCCAGCAATTCAAAGTGGATATGTCCTCCTCCCCACCTGTACAGGCCCGCATCGCAGCTATTGGGAGTAAGCACTCTGCCCAAGAGAGAGGAGAGAGAAAGTACACACGACGGGCTAACCTGTGGTTTTACCTGCGTGACCATGGAGAGGACATGAGGAAGTGGGATGGAAAACCTACCTCAGTCCTGGATGCACGGGTACAGGAGTTGTGAGAAAAAGCAACCAGAAAAGAGGATTCTTCTTGGAAAACTGCTGCTCCACTTTCCCGTGAGCAGTCCCCCAGATGCAGTAGATGGGCTGATGCCATTTCTGATCCTCTTGAAGGGACTTCTGATTCATGTGTGCGAAAAGTGAGTAACAGATATTCTAACCAGGATTAGAGGGGCCCTGCCTCCAGCCAGGTGGAGGAGAGGGACAACCGAGTCTACTGGACAGTGTGGATTCGATGGCCTGGCACATCAGACCCACAGGAATATAAGGGTCTAGTAGACACTGGTGCACAATGCACCCTAATGCCATCAAGTTATAAAGGGGCAGAACCCATCTGTATCTCTGGTGTGACAGGGGGATCCCAAGAGCTAACCGTGTTGGAAGCTGAAATGAGTCTAACTGGGAATGAGTGGCATAAACACCCCATTGCAACTGGCCCAGAGGCCCCGTGCATCCTTGGTATAGATTATCTCAGGAGGGGGTATTTCAAGGACCCAAAAGGGTACCGTTGGGCCTTTGGTATAGCTGCATTGCAGATGGAGGAGATTGAACAGCTGTCTACCCTGCCTGGTCTCTCTCAAGACCCTTCGGTTGTGGGGTTGATGAAGGTTGAAGAACAACAGGTGCCAATTGCTACCACGACAGTGCACCGGCGGCAATATCGCACCAACCGAGACTCCCTGATCCCCATCCATAAGCTGATTTGCCAATTGGAGAGCCAAGGAGTGATCAGCAAGACTCACTCACCCTTTAATAGTCCCATATGGCCCGTGCGGAAATCTAATGGGGAATGGAGACTAACAGTAGATTATCGCGGGCTGAATGAAGTCACGCCACCGCTGAGCGCTGCTGTGCCAGATATGTTAGAGCTTCAATATGAACTGGAATCAAAGGCAGCTAAGTGGTATGCCACAATTGACATTGCTAATGCATTTTTCTCCATTCCTTTGGCAGCGGAGTGCAGGCCACAGTTTGCTTTCACTTGGAGGGGCGTCCAGTACACCTGGAATCGACTGCCCCAGGGGTGGAAACACAGCCCCACTATTTGCCATGGACTGATCCAGGCTGCACTGGAAAAAGGTGAAGCTCCAGAACACCTGCAATACATTGATGACATCATTGTATGGGGCAACACGGCAGAAGAAGTTTTTGAGAAAGGGAAGAAAATAATCCAAATCCTTTTGAAGGCTGGTTTTGCCATAAAAGAAAGTAAGGTCAAGGGACCTGCACAGGAGATCCAGTTCTTAGGAGTAAAATGGCAAGACGGGCGTCGTCACATCCCTATGGATGTGATCAACAAAATAGCAGCTATGTCCCCACCGACTAATAAAAAGGAAACACAGGCTTTCTTAGGTGACGTGGGTTTTTGGAGAATGCATATTCCAAATTACAGTCAAATTGTAAGTCCTCTCTACCAAGTTACCCGGAAGAAGAATGATTTTAAATGGGGGCCTGAGCAACGACAAGCCTTTGAACAAATTAAGCGGGAGATTGTTCATGCAGTAGCTCTTGGGCCAGTCTGGGCAGGACAAGATGTTAAAAATGTGCTCTATACTGCAGCTGGGGAGAATGGCCCTACCTGGAGCCTCTGGCAGAAAGCACCTGGGGAGACCCGAGGCCAACCCCTGGGGTTTTGGAGTCGGGGATACAGAGGATCCGAGGCTCGCTATACTCCAACTGAAAAAGAGATATTGGCAGCATATGAAGGAGTTCGAGCCGCCTCAGAAGTGGTTGGTACTGAAACACAGCTCCTCTTAGCACCCCGACTGCCAGTGCTGGGCTGGATGTTCAAAGGGAAAGTCTCCTCTACACATCATGCAACTGATGCCACGTGGAGTAAGTGGGCCACACTGATCACACAACGAGCTCGCATAGGAAACCCCAGTCGCCCAGGAATTTTGGAAGTGATCACGGACTGGCCAGAAGGCAAAGATTTTGGAATGTCGCCAGAGGAGGAGGTGGCATGGGCTGAAGAGGCCCCGCTGTATAATAAACTGCCAGAAAATGAGAGGCAATATGCCCTGTTCACTGATGGGTCCTGTCGCATTGTGGGAAAACATCGGAGGTGGAAGGCTGCTGTATGGAGTCCTACACGACTAGTCGCAGAAACTGCTGAAGGAGAAGGTGAATTGAGTCAGTTTGCAGAAGTGAAAGCCATCCAGCTAGCGTTAGACATTGCCGAAAGGGAGAAGTGGCCAGTGCTCTATCTCTATACTGACTCATGGATGGTGGCAAATGCCCTATGGGGGTGGCTACAGCAATGGAAGCAGAGCAACTGGCAGCGCAGAGGTAAACCCATCTGGGCGGCTGCACTGTGGCAAGATATTGCTGTTCGGATAGAGAAGCTAGTGGTAAAAGTACGTCACATAGATGCTCATGTACCCAAGAGTCGGGCCACTGAAGAACATCAAAACAACCAGCAGGCAGATCAGGCCGCCAAGATTGAAGTGTCTCAGGTGGACCTGGACTGGCAACGTAGGGGTGAGCTAATTATGGCTCAGTGGGCCCATGATACCTCGGGCCATCAGGGAAGAGATGCAACATATAGATGGGCTCGTGATCGAGGGGTGGACTTGACCATGGACACTATCGTGCAGGTTATCCATGAATGTGAAACATGTGCTGCAATTAAGCAAGCCAAGCGGTTAAAACCCCTGTCGTGTGGAGGGCGATGGCTGAAATATAAACAGTGGGAGGCCTGGCAGATTGACTATATCACACTCCCACGAACCCGCCAAGGCAAGTGCCATGTGCTTACAACGGTGGAAGCAACCACTGGATGGCTGGAAACATATCCTGTGTCCCACGCCACTGCCCAGAACACTATCCTGGGCCTTGAAGAGAAAGTTTTATGGCGACACGGCACCCCAGAAAGAATCGAGTCGGACAACGGGACTCACTTCCGAAACAACCTCATAGACGCCTGGGCCAAAGAGCATGGCATTGAGTGGGTGTATCACATCCCTTATCACGCACCAGCCTCTGGAAAAATTGAACGATACAATGGACTGCTGAAAACTACATTGAGAGCAATGGGGGGTGGAACTTTCAAACATTGGGATACACATTTAACAAAAGCCACCTGGTTAGTTAATACTAGAGGATCTGCCAGTCGGGCTGGCCCCGCCCAACCAAGACTTCCACATACTGTAGAAGGGGATAAAGTCCCTGTAGTGCGCATGAGAAGTATGTTAGGAAAGGCAGTCTGGGTTAGTCCCCCCTCAAGCAGAGACAAACCCATCCAAGGGGTTGTTTTTGCTCAGGGACCTGGGTACACTTGGTGGGTGATGCAGAAGGATGGGGAAGTTCGATGTGTACCTCAGGGAGATTTGATTTTGGGAGAGAATAGCCAGTGAATTAGGCTGTATGATATTTAACTGCTAAATAACCTGCCAATGTATGTCATTGTATCTATAGTGTCTATATGCCATATCAAGGGTATTACTGTAAGAATTACCCAAATGACTGAAGGATGGACTTTGAAACCAAGCCAAGTACAACAGTGATAGAACTTGAACTGGCGCCCAGCAATTTCCTCAAGATCAGCCTCTTTGACCTGCAGGCCAAGGGTGTGGGTTGCACCAAATGTACCGGCCACAAGTTCCAGAGGCAGCATACAACAACCTAACACCTCACACCATCTCTCTTATCCTGAAGAACTGTTACAACAGATGGAGCCCCAAAGTCATGGACTAAATAAAATTGATGGACACATTGGAGGGATAGCCCATCGACTAAGGGAATACTATTTGTGTGTGTGTGTGTGGGGGGGTGTCCATATACATATATATATATATAAGACAAGGAAAGTGGTAGTAGTTGATTGGAAAATGTAAGATCTGGGCATGATGTAGATGGTATAGAATAAGGGGTGGATAATGTCCTGGGTTCAGCTGGGATAGAGTTAATTTTTACAGGAACCTGGGAGGTGGGGGGGGGGCATAGCCTGGGCAGCCGACCTGAACTAGGCAAGGAGCTATTCCATACCATGTGACATCATGCTCAGTATATAAATCGGGAGCGGGCCGGGGGGAGGGCTCGGGACTTTCGGTGGCGGAGCATCGGGTTCCGGGTGGTGAGCAGTTGCACTGTGCATCACTTTTTTTTTGTATATTCTTTCATTAGTACCGTTGTTGTTGTTGTAACTTTTTTTTTGTGTTGTCCCAGTAAACTGCCCTTGTCTCAACCCTCGAGGTTCCAGGTTTTTTTTCTTTTCTCTCCTCCGTCTCCTCCCTATCCCACCGGAGGGGGGCGGGAGGAGTGAGCGAGTGGCTGCGTGGTCCTTTGTTACTGGCTGGGCTGAAACCACGACAATCTATCTCCCATATTGATATCCCTGCCACTGCCCTCTATTCTAAGGAACACTTGCATGGCTCATGTTTCACATTCATGGGTGACCTATGTGATGGTGTCAACGGTCACATCCACCCTGCAACCACGAGCCCATACATATGTTGCATCTCCCCCTAGATGTCCCAATGTTTCATGGGCCCACTGAACTAACCATTACATTCCCAGTCCAGGTCCACCTGAGCCACTTCAGTTCTGACAGCCTGGTCTACCTGCTTGTTGTTTTGATGTTCTTCTGTAGTGTGGTGCTTGGGCATGTGAGCCTCTACATGATGTACTGACGTGCGGAAACAGACTCCACAATCAGTGAGATTGCAAAGTAGGTATGTTCATTCAGCGCTGGGCAGCACAGGGGGTAGTCCCACCAAAGTCGTGCGCGCCTGACTCGGCAGTTTGCTTCAAATTTATACAATCAAGTGTTACATATTCACAATACGCCTATACATATGCATGACCTATCCCCGCTTCATATTAAAATGAGCTCCGAGAGGTCATTTCCATAGTCTCCTCTCAACTGCGCTTGCGCAGTGCCTCTTTATGGTGGTCGTCTGGTGGTCGCAGAGATGAAGATAGATGACTCCTCTTCGTCACCGCTAGTAACCTCTTTTCTTGCGCAGGCTCAGTGGTTTCTTGGTATTCACCCAAGCCGCAAGACCAGTCTTGGCTGGCTCTCGGGGCCAGCTCCTGCTTCTTATCAGGAACTGTCTCTGCCTCATTGGCTGGTTCTTGGGGCCAGCTCTTCTTATCAAGGACTGTCTCTGCCTCAGCTAATTTCAACAATGTAAGCGCTAAACATTATCTTTCATCCCCCTTTATTATATCTACTGAGATTCTTTTGACTCCCCTTGTCTCAGTACCTTTACAGCAATGTTTTCTACCTGGGCAGCGATGTCTTGCCACAATGCAGCAGCTCAGATGGATTTATCTCTGCGCTGCCAGTTGGTCTTCTTCCACTGCTGTAGCCACCCCCACAGGGCATTTGGCACCATCCAGGAGTCAGTATGGAGTACTGGCCACTTTTCTTGTTCAGCAATCTCTACGGCCAGCTGGATGGCTTTTACTTCTGCAGACTGAATCAACTTGCCTTCCCTTTTGACAGTTTCTGCAACTTATCATGTGGGACTCCACACAGCACCTTTCCACTTCCGATGGTTTCCTACAGCATCAATTCAATTGTTCAATTGTTACCTGCTGTTCTTTGACATGCAGCAACCTCACAACAGAGGGATCCTCTGGGAGGCCAGGCAAGGTAGACAGCTGTTTAATCTTCTCTGTATCCACGGTGGTTACACCAGAAGCCCACCATTACCCTTTTGGGTCCTTGAAGTACCTTCTCTATGCCAAGGATACACAGGGCTTCTGGGCCGGTCACAATGGGGTGCTTTATCCACTTGTCCCCTGTTAGGCTCACCTCAGCCTGTTGGAAAACTGTTGGGATCTCTCTGTCACTCCAGCAATCCAAATGGGTTCCACCCCCTTGTATCCTAATGGCATTAGGGTGCACTGTACACTGGTGTCCACCAAAGCCTCATACTTCTGTGTGTCTGATGTGCCAGGCCATTGAATCCATACAGTTGAGTAAAACTGGTTGTCCCTTTCCTCCACCTGGCTGGAGGCAGGGACCCTCTACTCTGGGTCACAGTATTCACTATCATCTGACCCCTGCAGTGTCAGACCAGAAGTCCCTTCATCAAAATTAGAAGGAGAGGCATTCTTGGCCCTTCTTCTACGTATGGGGGGATTGCTGGTTGCCTTCTACCAACAGCAACTGGAGTGAAAGCCTTCTTGGATGGCCCCTTCTTAGCAGCTGTCTTCCCCCTCATTCACGTATGCGGGCTTCTAGCTTAGAGGCAGGCTCACCATCCCACTTCCTCATGTTCTCCCCCTGGTCACACAGGAAGAACCAGAGGGTGCCACGCAGCATGCACTTGGGGCTCCCTTTCCCTCCAGCAGGGGGAGGCTGACTCTGTGGGGCACCCCTGACAGCTGAGATGCAGGCCCACAGGATGAGAAGGAAGAGAGATTCTCTTTGAATTGCCAAAGCCAGTGACACATTCTCCACAGTTGTTATCTCGAGGTCTGGCTGGTCCATCATTGCTAGGGTGCTGGTGCATTTTGGACAAAACTCCTCCACATGGCCTGTGTGCACTGGACATCACTTGACAAGAGCCATCTCCAGAGGCTGCAGATTATTGCCTCTCTTCTGATTTCTTTGTCAATTCCCTGGTCCCTAGCAAGGGATCCCAGCTGCTAGACTTCCACACCCTCTAATTCCTGACTGTTGGCCACAGTATCCCAGCATCAGAGAAACCAGGCAGCAATCCACTAGCCTGGCTGGCAGCTGTAATCTTTCCACAGATCTTGCAGCTCACTCAGGGTTAGAAGTTGGATGGTTTCCACCTCTTGTCTGATTTCTCTCACTTCTTCCTCCCATTTCTTTGCTGAAGGACTGGCTTCCTGATCAGCCCCTTCCTCCTCCTCTGCCTCCTTTACTAACTGATGGTATGGACCCATTGATCTCCACATCCAGTGTTTGGTTTTGACTAATGAGGCGATTACTGTAGTTGGGGTTTGGGTCCCTGTCTCGACCACGGTGTCCTCAGATGTAGAGGCCCTCTTTCCCCTGCTCCTCTGATGGTGCTGGACAGAGGCTTGATAGACACAGGCCAAGCCCCAAAACAGTGCTAGGAGCTGCTGGGTCTCATTGAGGTTGGCAAGGCACCCTTCTATCAGGTAGGGTGCCATTTCAGTGAGATTATATGTCTGTTCAGGAGTAAAATCCCAGGCTATCAGAGGTGATAACCTCCCTAGGCACCTGCCTAAATCCTTCGACATACCCTGCCATCCAGGGATCGTCTTGCAGCATGTTTCTCTGTGACATCACTAACAAGTTGCTTACTCTTATGCCAGGATGAAACCAGGTTCCACGCACCCAACAACTACACAGCAATGTTAGATAATAGGATCAAACAGCTTACATAAGGATGTGCAAGAACCTCAGGAGCCTGTGCAACAAAGTTGTACACATGCATCCTGGAGAAGAGGGAGGTGTAATCCCTCATTCTCCCTGCAAGATAGCCTACCCAGCACAGGAATGGCATCAGTGCCAGGGCCATATGCCAGCCCAGGGCCAAGTGCATGGCCATTGCTTTTATTAAAAGTTCCCAGGTACAGTGAAATAAAGTTATAAGTAGCACAGCAAACAGCAAGAGCCAAAAGCAGCCACTAACAAGCCCTGGAGTCTACTATACAGTAAAGAAAGCATACTCCATGATCAGCACAGAAGCCTGCCAATTAACAACTACAACAGCTATAGCATGCTCAGATCAAAACTGTCATTATCTCAAGCCCCACACTGAGTGACAAAAAAGGACTGTGGTGGGTTGACTCCGGCCAACAGCTAAACACCCACCCAGCTACCTGCTTGCTCCCCTCTCTCATGACACAGGGAGAAAATAGAAGGCGAGATGACTCAGGGATCAAGATAATTACAGTTTAATAGGAAAAGCAACAGGTGTGCATGCAAGCAAAACAAAAAGAGGAATTCATTCACTGAGCTTTTATTGCTGAGCTCAACATCCTATGGCATGGAATATCCCTTTCTTCAGTTTGGGTCAGCTGTGTTGGTTATGTCCCCTCCCAACCTCTTGCCTACCCCCAGTGTGGCAGTACATTCCCCCCCATCCCGCCAGCAGGAAACAAAACTTCTCCAGGAAGGGAGAAGGGGAAGGAAACCCTGGAGGCTGCAGGTTGAAATTTGAACTGGCCAATCGAGATGTGCCAGGTACACCGAGGTGACCCTCCTGGCCAATAGAATTAAATGACCACAGGTCAGATTCGACAGGGGTATAAACGGGGTCCCACCGGAGGACACGTTGGCAGTCCTCCTCGGAGCAGCGGGTCTGCAGTCGGAGACTCCCCCTCGGGCGGGGGCACCGCCCGAGGTAACTCCTCGAGGGAGAGAGCCCTCAGCTTTTAGGTGAGTGATATGCGCGTTTTGAGCCATCACTTTAAATCTTGGGAATTCTTAAGTCGGCCGTGTAGTATTAATTCTCTTTACATCATTGAGCCTTTGGTTTTATAAAATGTTACTGGACTTCTAACTAACTTTTGCTGAAGAATAAACCTGAGTTTTAACACCTATTGGATTTGGTTAGTCGTGCATCCGTAACACCCAGCCTACTCACTGTGTGGGGGTGGGCAGGGCATAGTGGGAAAGAAAGCCTTGCTGCTATGCAAACACTGTTTAGCAGTAGCCAAAACATTGGTGTGTTATCATCAGCACTGGTTTTAGCCACAAATACAAAGCACAGCACCATATGGGCTGCTATGAAGAAAGTTGACTCCATCCTGTAAGGGTATGTGGAAGGAGAATGACTGCTCCTTTAAGGGTATTTGGTCAAAGGAGCCATAAACAAGAAAATAGAGACAAACCTGACGAACAAATGATAAGGGAGGTTGTAACGATCCTGACTGGGATAGCGTTGCACATTTAGAAGCTAGTGATCCACAATGCAGTTACCTTGAGTAGGCCCAGGCCTGTGCTACGCTGTGCTGCACGGCCTTCAGGCCTGTGTTGTGCTACACAGATCCCTTGGCCGCAGGATAAACTCAGCCAGCTCATTGCAACAGAGGAGCCTGCAGGAAGTTCCCGCTTGGTACCAGTGATTATATCGCCTGTGTGGCCTCACCTTTATCTAACAGTGCAGCAAGAATTTCTCATGAGAACATCTTTTAGGAATAGAGTTGGTTTTTTTGTAAGGAAATTAGCTCAAAGGACAAAAAAGGGAGAGCTTCTCTCCATGGACAGGATCTGTTCTATGAAGCATGCCGTGTGAAAATCCTTCTGGGCTAAATCCGATGCTGCACCAATGTGGGGTGCCCAGCATCTGAAGGGATGTAAGATTTACTTGCTCTCTATATTCCTCTTCTTTTTCTGTCTTATTAAAGCAGTTATCTTATTAAGCCATTTATTGTTGAGCCTTTTTTTATTGAGCTCTCTCCCTCTCTATTTCTCCTTCCTCCACACGCTCCCCTCCCCCACACCCCTGATGCAGAACACAGGGAGCAATAAGAACAAACCTGGTCAGTCGTGTTGCCTCAAGCCTTCAGAAGACTGATTAACAAATAAGAAGGCGGTGATAGTTTAAAGAAAAAAAACTAAACCATGAGAAATGTGGTATGTTTGCTATTCAAGGACTGTTTAGATTACGTGTACTCAAGGTAAAGCTTATCTAGTTTAAGATTCTGCTTACAATAGAGGATGCTTAAAGAGTCACAGACTTGCTAGTTAAGGACATACATCCTCCTTTGGCATTGAGAAACAAGGGGTTGGCAAGAGAAACAAAGACCCTGGTGTCCTCAGATGACGCATGACCATAAAAAGACAAAAGGAGTAGGGGTATTCCCCAAACGAAGACCACCAGAGACCCCCGTGCAGGCGTAGAAGACTCTGGAATGATTGCTCAACATAATGAATATGCAATAGTTAGGCGGAACATATGTATTCGATAGGCGTGGTGTTTTAACTGTAGTGTATAAGTATGGACTGAAAACCTCAGTAAGTGTGCTTGATTTGTGGAAATTTTCCACCTTGCGCAGAATAAAGCAATGTCTCCTCTCTAAACATACTTTGTGTGTTTCGGGAGTTACTTTCTGATCAGGTAACAGGAGGGTCCTACAGACTTTGACCCCAGAGTACCAACTGCTGGAGTCAGATTGGGGGTGTAGGTACCCCTGGCCTGTTGTGTCAGGTATTGGAACAAGTGGGGGTCTCAGTGCCAGTCACTGGAGTGGGTGGGGCCCTTGGTCACCAGCCACTGGGGTGGGAACAGTGTGTGTCCCAAAAAAAGAGCTACTAGGTGGGGGAAACAGCATGAGTGAGGCAACTGAGGGGCTCGGTGCCGGTGGCTGGAGCAGGACCACAGGTCAGAACCTGTGTGCCTGGTGCCAGCTGCTGGGGGGAAGCTGAGTGTCTTCCCCAAACCTGGTGTGTGTGGGTATGGGCATGTCAGTCACTAGCAAACTTCCATCTGGACTAACCAATGAGTAGGAGGGGGACTTGTGAGTGTGGAGCACCCATGGGACGAGTGTGTGCATTTGTATTTGCTAGTGAGCATGAAGCTGGACTAGCTGATGAGTAGGGGACCCATTAAGCAGGTAAGAAGGCTTAGGATCTGAGCAGGGGTACCAGGCAGACAGAGGGAGCCATGCCAGTACTCAGGGGATCCACAAATATGCATGTGCTTGTGATTTTAGAGTGATGTGTGCGGGCATTCACAAGTGACCTTCTATCTCTACCAACCTGTCCTGGTTTCAGCTGGGATAGAGTTAACTGTCTTCCTAGCAGCTGGTACAGTGCTATGTTTTGAGTTCAGTATGCAAAGAATGTTGATAACACTGATGTTTTCAGTTGTTGCTCAGTAGTGTTTAGACTAATGTCAAGGATTTTTCAGCTTCTCATGCCCAGCCAGTGAGAAAGCTGGAGGGGCACAAGAAGTTGGCACAGGACACAGCCAGGGCACCTGACCCAAACTGGCCAACGGGGTATTCCATACCATGTGACGTCCCATCTAGTATAGGAACGGGGAAGTGGAGGCAGGGATTCGCCGCTCGGGGACTGGCGGGATGTCGGTCGGCGGGTGGTGAGCAATTGCACTGCGCATCATTTGTACATTCCAATCCTTTCATTATTGCTGTTGTCATTTTATTAGTGTTATCATTATCATTATTAGTTTCTTCTTTTTCTGTTCTATTAAACCGTTCTTATCTCAACCCACGGGTTTTGCTTCTTTTCCTGATTTTCTCCCCCATCCCACTGGGTGGGGGGGAGTGAGTGAGCGGCTGCGTGGTGTTTAGTTGCTGGCTGGGGTTAAACCACGACACAACCAAAGAGGAGAAAGGGACTTGTCTGTCTGTGTATGTTTTATGAGTCCTATAGGTAGGTGCTGTTGAAGGCAGCACCTTGCCAGCAGCAGTCTGTGTAGCCAGCCACATTAGTGTCCTGTGTGCATATCTCTGCAGTACATGCTCAGCTTTACTACTGCTTGAACCTGCAAATGGGAAAGTGACAGCCACATCTCTCAGCCTGGGCAGAGGTCCTGCATCCCCAGGCACAGCAGACTGGGCTCCAGTGGCCAAGCAGGAGAGAGTCCCAGGCCAGAGCTTCTGGAGGCTGCAGCCACTGCTGCTCTTAACATCCCTTAACATAGCCCAACCAGACCCAGTACAAAAATACTGGAGTAAAATTCTCACAGGACTTTTACATAACTCCAGCTCAAAAGCAGTACACTCCTCCAACAACATTCATGGATAAAGAAACAGCTTTTTGCTTTCATTGGCCACTGCCAGAAGTTTAAATACCCAATAGCATAGTGGTTATTGCAGGGACTTGAGAAGGCAGGAAACCTTTGTTTAAACACCTCCTTTACATAATTTAGAGTGGGAACTGTAACAAACCCAGATCTCTTACTTTCTAGGCAAATACCTTGATTGTTTGGGCTGACTTTGGCAAGCTCACCTGTTATAACTGTTCTGCTTTCTATAAAACACTTGTATAGTACAAGACTGCAAAATGCACAGAGCTAGCAAGGGAAACACCAAAGGACAGCCTAAAAGATAAAACACACTTATTAGAAATCACAGCCATGGTTCCTATGCAAAGGCATATATTATATAACTTGTATCATTCATTAGAAAATGCAAACACTCTGGGAATTAAAGGCCAAAATTAAGGTTATGTGCCTTAACCACTATAATCCCACTCACAATCTCTCTTTTCCTCTTTGTTCCCTGACTCCTGCTTTTTTTTTTTTTTTTTTTTTTTTTTTTTTTTTTTTTTTTTTTGCATAGAGCTGCTCTGGGAGGGGAGAAGGGCTCAGGCTGGGGTAGCCTTGCTGCCTTCTCCAAGTATATTTTAAAGAGAAATCAGGTGTTGAAAATTTCAGTGTTCAGACCAGGCCTGTAGTTCCCCGGATCCTCCCTCCAGCCCTTCTTATAAATGGGAGTCACATTGGCAAGCCTCCAGTCCTTTGGGACCTCCCCTGTTGACCAGGAACGCTGATAGATGATAGAGAGTGGCTTGGCAAGGACCTCTGCCAGTTCCCTCAGTACTCTTGGATGGATCCCATCAGGTCCCATAGATTTGTGAGTGTCCAGATGGCGTAGCAGGTCCCTAACTAATTCCTCCTGGATTAAGGGGGGGGTATGTTATGCTCTTCATCCTTACCTTCCAGCTCATGGGGTAGAGTACCCTGAGGATGACTGGACTCACTACTAAAGACTGAGGCAAAGAAGGCATTAAGTACCTCAGCCTTTTCCTCATCACTGGTTGCTACGTTCCCTTCTGTATCCATTAAAGGATAGATATTCTCCTTGGGATTCTTTTTACTGTTAACATATTTGTAAAAACATTTTTTGTTGTCCCTTACAACATTGGCCAGATTGAGTTCTAGCTGAGCTTTCGCCTTTCTAATTTTCTCTCTGTATGATCTGACAAGATCCCTGTACTCCTCCGAAGTTACCTGCCCTTTCCTCCAGAGATGATAAGCTCTCCTTTTTTTCTTGACTCTTAGCAAAAGCTCCCTGTTCAGCCAGGCCGGTTGTTTTCCTCAGTGGTTTGACTTGCGGCACATGGGAATAGCCTGGTCCTGAGCCATTAAGATTTCCTTCTTAAAGAATGTCCATCCCTCCTGGACCCCTTTGCCCTTCAGGACCATCTCCCAAGGGACTCTCTCAACCACTGCCTTGAAGAGGCCAAAGTTAGCCCTCCGGAAGTCCATAGTGGTGGTTTTGCTGACCACCTTCTTTGCCTCACCAAGAATTGAAAATTCTATCATCTCATGGTCACTAAGCCCAAGATGGCCTCCGACCATCACACCTCCCACCAATCCTTCCCTGTTCGTAAAGAACAGATCTAGCAAGGCTCCTCCCCTGGTTGGCTCACCCACCAGCTGTGTCAAGAAGTTATCTTCCACACACTCCAGGAACCTCCTAGATTGTTTACTCACTGCTGTGTTGTATTTCCAGCAGATGTCTGGAAAGTTGAAGTCCCCCACAAGGACAAGGGCACATGATTTTGAGACTACTGCCAACTGCTTGTAGAACGATTCATCCGTCTTCAACCTGGTGGAGTGGTCTATAACAGACTTCCAGCACAATATCAGCCTTATTGGCTTTCCCTCTCATCCTCACCCATAAGCACTCCACCTTGTCATCAGAATCGTGTAGCTCTGTACAGTCCAAACATTCCCTAACATAAAGAGCCACCCCACCACCTCTTCTACCTTGCCTATCCCTTCTGAAGAGCTTGTAGCCATCCATTGCAGCACTCCAGTCATGAGAGTCATCCCACCATGTTTCCGTGATGGCGACTAAGTCATATCCATCCTGCTGCACAATGGCTTCCAGCTCCTGCTGTTCATTGCCCATGCTGCATGTGTTGGCATAGATGCATTTGAGCTGGGTCATCGAATCCACCCCTAACATCGGCATGCTGCCCCCAGGCTCATCTCTGGTGCACCTAGTTTTATCCCTTACCCCCTTCAAACCTCGTTTAAAGCCCTTTCTATGAGCCCTGCCAACTCATGAGCGAGAATCCTTTTCCCCCTTTGAGATAGCTGGACACCATCTGTCGCTAGCAAGCCCGGTGCTGTGTAAGCCTCCCCATGATCAAAAAACCCAAAATTCCACCTATGGCACCAGCCTCTGAGCCACATGTTAACCAGGTGTGTTTTCCTGTTCCTTTCAGTGTATTTCCCTGCCACTGAAGGGATTGAGGAAAACACTACCTGTGCTCCCGATCTTTCTACTAATCGTCCCAGTGCCCTGAAATCCCTTTTGATTGCCTTTGGATTCCTCTCTGCAATCTCATCACTGCCAACCTGCACAACCAGCAATGGGTAATAATCAGAGGTCCGAACCAGACCAGGGAGTTTCCTGGTAATGTCTTTTACCCAGGCCCCAGGGAGGCAGCAGACTTCCCGGTGGGATGGGTCAGGTCTGCATATCGGGCCCTCTGTCCCCCTTAAGAGGGAGTCGCCTACGACAATTACCCTCCTTTTTCTTTTTTCAGAGGATGTGAGAATGCGTGGGGTTGCCCGACTGGGCTTAGGCACCTCCCTAGATAGGGCTTCATCTACACCCTGATCTTCACTGGCCTGGTCCTCAAGTTCCAGAGCCCCATACCTGTTGAGTAGGGGCAACTGGGAAGGTGAGGGAGACCGGGAGCGGATTCGCCTGCCTCCCCGAGCAGGAACCTGTATCCATTCCCCTCCATCTCTTAGGTCCCCTCCTGCCTGGTGGCAGGAGGGCAGGGGAACCTCTGCTTCTTGCGGAGCCTCCATCTGCTGCCCCTGCCTCAGGGATGGTAGGGTGTGTGGTGTGTAGGGTGTGGGCCCACCAATCTATCTCCCTCTCACACTCCCTGATACTCCTCAACCTTTCCACTTCCTCTTTCAGCTCTACCACCAGGCTGAGCAAATCACTCACCTGGTCACACCTTAAACAAGAGGTGTCCCCGCTGACCTCCATCATTTCTGAAAGACTCAGGCACTCCCTGCAGCCAGAGACCTGGACAGCTGCATGTTTACATGGGACCTCTGTCTGCGTTGCCATATTTTTCCTAACAGTGGCTTTCACCCGAGTGGCAACCATACCTGGGTCTCCCTCTGGGCCGACACCCACCACTTGAGTAGCCTTCTCGAGCTGGGAAGAGGTGGGGGCTGCGCCCTACCTGCACGCCCTGCTTGCGCGAACTGCCGCGCGAACTGCCGCGCGCAAACTGCCGCGCCATGCCCTGTTTGCCTGCCCTGTTCCGCCGCGCTCCTGGTCGCTGGCGCTCCTCAGGGCCGTTCAAATCTCCCGCGGTTGCCCCTGGCAACGCCCACGCCGCGTCAGCCTCTCCCGCGAGAGCCGCCGGCTCCGGCCGGGTCCCTCCGCCCTTCCCCGGCGCTCACAGGCCTCGGGAACCTCCCTGTCTGCCTCAATCTAGCGCTTAGCCGCCGACTTACCGTTGCCTCTGCTGGCCTCGCCGCTGACTGTCTTGAGAGCACTCACATGGCAAGTCCAGGATAAGAAGGGGATCAGGCCCAGCCAGCATGGGTTCATGAAAGGCAGGTCCTGCTTGACCAACCTGATCTCCTTCTATGACCAGGTGACCCGCCTAGTGGATGAGGGAAAGGCTGTCGATGTTATTTTCCTAGACTTCAGCAAGGCCTTTGACACTGTCTCTCATGGCATACTCCTTGAGAAGCTGGCATCTCGTGGCCTGGATAAGTGCACTATTCACTGGGTGAAAAACTGGCTGGATGGCCGAGCCCAGGGTAGTGGTGAATGGGGTGAAATCCAGTTGGCGGTGGGTCACAAGTGGTGTTCCCCAGGGCTCGGTGTTGGGCCCTGTTCTGTTTAATATCTTTATCGATGATTTGGATGAGGGGATTGAGTGCACCCTCAGCAAGTTTGCAGACGACACCAAGTTGGGAGGCAGGGTCGATCTGCTTGAGGGTAGGGAGGCTCTACAGAGAGATCTGGACAGGCTGGATCGATGGGCTGAGGCCAATCGTATGAAGTTCAACAAGGCCAAGTGCCGGGTCCTGCACTTCGGTCACAGCAACCCCATGCAGCGCTACAGGCTTGGGGAAGAGTGGCTGGAAAGCTGCCTGGCAGAGAAAGACCTGGGCGTGCTGGTTGACAGCTGGCTGAATATGAGCCAGCAGTGTGCCCAGGTGGCCAAGAAGGCCAATCGCATCCTAGCCTGTATCAGAAATAGTGTGGCCAGCAGGAGCAGGGAGGTGATTGTTCCCCTGTACTCAGCACTGGTGAGGCCGCACCTCGAGTACTGTGTTCAGTTTTGGGCCCCTCACTACAAGAAAGACATTGAGTTGCTGGAGCATGTTCAGAGAAGGGCAACAAAGCTGGTGAAGGGCCTGGAGCATGTGTCTTCTGAGGAGTGGCTGAGGGAGCTGGGGCTGTTTAGTCTAGAGAAGAGGAGGCTGAGGGGAGACCTTATCGCTCTCTACAACTACCTGAAGGGGGTTTGTAGTGAGGTGAGTGCTGGTCTCTTCTGTCAGGTGGCTGGAGATAGGACAAGAGGAAATGGCCTCAAGTTGAGGCAAGGGAGATTTAGGTTAGATATTAGGAAAAATTTTTTTACTGAGAGGGTTGTCAGACATTGGAATAGGCTGCCCAGGGAAGTGGTTGAGTCACCATCCCTGGAGGTATTCAAAAAGCGTGTAGACAAGGCACTTCAGGACATGGTTTAGTGGGCATGGTTGATGGTTGGACTCAATGATCTTGAAGGTCTTTTCCAACCTAAATGATTCTATCATTCTATGATTCTATGATTTTCTTACAAAGAAACATCACTATTAATCATTTCTGTCAAACAGAATTTATGTTCCAAAGAGAAGTTCTTGCTGTGCTTTTAGATAAATGCAAGGCCACGCAGGTGGCATAAGACCTGGTACCAAGTGGGAGCTGCCTGCAGGCTCCTCTGTCACAATACGATGGCTGAGTTTGTCCTGTGGCCAAGGGATTTGTGCAGCATAACACAGACCTGAAGGCCACACTGTACGTGCAGCACAGCACAGGCCTGGGCCTACTCAGGTTAACTGTTATGTAGATCATGAACTCTTCGATGTACAGTGGTCTTTCAGTCAGGATCACTACAGAATGAAATTTTCATAGTAGCTGAATTTGTGAGAAGGGGACAGACACCTGTGTACCAATAGACTACACTCACAAAGCAATTGAGGGGACATTGTACCCTGAAGAACTAAAAGTGAATCCTGATGAGAACAGAAGCTACAAAATTGAGAAGATCATTGATGAAAAAGGGAAAGGAAGAAAGAAACAGCTGCTGGTGAAGTGGTGTGACTGGCCCCAGAAACTTAACAGCTGGATATCCAAAATCCAGGACATCTAGTGAATGGGGTTGGAGTAGGAGAAAAAGTTGGATGGCAGATGGGGGGGGTTCTATGTCATGCTACCCAGCAATCCCAGTGCCAGAATCTTCCCAGAAAACACCAGCTCAAACTTTACCATAGAGCTGGTAAGGCCCCTGGAGATCTCAGGCAAGTAGAAGGTGGGGCTGCCAGAAATACAGAACCCGCACAGCTGGAATAACATTAACAAAGATGCCATCTTTGAAATAGTGCTGCAGGGTAAGATGTGTTAGGAAAATCTCATTCCCTAACTATTGTACCAATTAGTCTTTATAGTATGAAATTGTATAAACTTTCTTAAGAGAGAGAGAGAGAGAGAGAGTTTACATTGTATGTTGCATAGTCATGGTTAAGTCAGCATGACTAAAGGGCTCCAGCTCATTGCAAGGAGGAGAAGGACAGCCCCCATCCTGAAGAATAAAGGATACCCCTGGACTACTGAGATAATGCCAGCATCCTAGCCCATCTAATGCCTCTGTGAAACCCTCCTGTTATCTGGCATCATAGATAAGTAACTGTAGCAAGACTGACTCCAGGGATGTCTAGATCAAGAAAGAAGCAGATGGATGATGACACCATAGTATTATAGTTGCCATGTGTAAAACTGCATTTGGGATGCCCCAATTTGAATGGGACACTGTGTGCATGAATAAAGAATTACTCTTGTAATTCTATACTTTGCTTCCTAGCCTCTCTCCTCAGTTGGCACAGGGTTGTGGTAGTATGCTCCACCCCCACCCTCAACCAGACCTGTATTTCCCATAACCCTGCTCAAGTGATAAACACCAGTGGCGATCTGGTCATGAAGGCTGCATCTGGCTCAAAGTGGATTTGGGGGAGACAGATAACAACACAATAGCCAAGGGCTAATTTGAACAATGCACCCACCTAACCACAGTGCTGGTCAATGTCTGACTCAAGCCAAATTTGGAAGAAGCTAACATCTGTAGTCGGTATGCAAATATGACTATGAGTCAATTATCTTACTCCATAAATAGGCCTATTGAGCTCTCCTGCAAGGCAGCGGGCTGCACACCAGGATCTCCTCTTGAGTAGGGATGTTGTGGTGGTGCACCCCCCCCACCCCCCCCCCCTGCCCAAGATCTCAGGATAAGCCATGCATGCTTTGGGAAAACCTCCCATTGTGCTGTTATCTTGATTACAAGTACAAGGACTGATTGCACATATAGAATCCTTTAGACATAAACCGTTGACCAAGTCTGGGACTAAGTCTGGATCCAGCCACACCTAGACTCCTCTCTGAGAAGCAGTTTAGAACGCAAGGGGGTCTATTCTGAACCTCATGACTCAACAGGAGAGTCCCCCTGACAGTTTTGTCTGACCCTGTCCTCTATGCAGTCAATATCAAGTGAACCTTGCCATTGAATCTTGTTAAACCACTGTCACATTTACTATCAAACTTTGTTAAATCGCTGTTTTATATCAATAAACATATTGCTACTTCTCTCTTGCGAGTGAAGTGCATCACTCCATCCGCGACATGGGCCAACTGCGAAACTTTCATAAGACATGGCAGTATACTTTGCAGAAAGGCTATTATCCGTCCCTCTCCATATTGATGGAATGTATGAACCATCTCATTAACCCCCACAACAAAGCTTCAGCTGTTGACTCTCAGGCAGTAGGCCTGGTCTATGATGCTGTCATAAAGAAAACAAAGCTCAAAATAGATGAAAAGCCTTACACTTCTTCTACAACAGGGAATCTAGCACATATTTTGGGGGCTTCTCCAGAGGTCGCTGCTAAGAAATTTCTCTTTGTGGTGGACATCACTGGAGGGTTAAACTCGTTCTACCTCTATGCAGGTCTTGTAGAGCACTGGCTTGTTGGGGACTTCATGGTTCCTTTATTGAGCTGTGTTCTGACCAGCATTAATAACGAGATCATTATGGTGACATATGATAAGCCCCAGTACGTGCTGGTAAACCACAAACATGTTGACACAATCAGCACTGAAATAAAGATGGACCATAACAAACACATCTCATTTTGCTTTTGGAAGGTGATTGTGAAGCTGCATCTTTGGCCCTTCTGATATTTTAAGAAACCATGCCAAGATCATAGTGGTAAAAAATTATGGGGACTTACTTATCCTTGTACATGAATTATTACAGAGCCCAGGCTGGCAACAATCTCCCTGGTTTTCAAGGTGTTCCTGTGATGTATGGGGTGAACATTGGAGGTATATTCCACAGCCTTTTTAGAAAGACCATCCTGCTTTTGAAAAGGTTTTGGAAATTGTTAAGCCACACATTAAGGGTGCTACTCAGTAGTCCTGGGCCCACTCAGGTTAACTATATTGTGGATCATTAACTCCTAGATGTTTAATGGTCAGGACCACTACACCTGTCCCTACTTCCACCTTTTGTACACTTCCTTTTTGTGTTAGAGTTTTGAGAGGAGCTCCTTGTTCATCCATGCAGGTCTCATGGGATCTTTGCCTTATTTCCTGCTTTTTGAGATGGACCGCTCTTGAGCTTGGAGGAGGTGATCCTTGAATATTAGCCAGCTTTCTTCAGTCCCTCTTCGGCCTTATCCCATGGGACTCTTCCAAGCACATCTATGAAGAAGCCAAAGTCTGCTCTCCTGAAGTCCAGGGTTGTGAGCTTGCTTTTTCTCTCCGGCTGCCATTTCTGTGCCTGCCACAACTTTTTTTTTTCCCTTCTTAAATATGTTATCACAGAGGCGCTACCACTGTTGCTGATTGGCTTGGCCTTGGCCAGCGGCGGGTCTGTCTCAGAGCCGGCTGGCATTGGCTCTGTCGGACATAAGGGAAGCTTCTAGCAGCTTCTCACAGAAGCCACCCTGTAGCCCCCCCTGCTACCAAAACCTTGCCATGCAAATCCAATACAGCCCTGCTTTGTTGTCCCTCCAGCAGATATTGGGGTGGTTGAAGTCCCCTATGAGGGCCTGAGAACATGAGGCTGCTCCTATATGTCTGTAGAGGGCCTCATCTGCTTGTTCTTCCTTGTCAGGCAGCCTGTAGCAGGCACCCACTACAATGCCACCCTTAACCTGTCTTCTCCTTACCCAGAAGCTCTCATTTGGCTCCTCATCCATCCCCAGGCAGAGCTCCATGCACTCCAGCTGCTCTCTCACACAGAGAGAAACTTCACCTGCGCCTCTTCCCGGACAGTCTTTCTGTATCTCTCCATTGCAGCACTCCAGTCATCTGAGCCATCCCACCATATCTATATGAACCCAACAAGATCATAGCCCTACAAGTGCACGCAGATCTCCGACTCCTCATGTTTATTCCCCATGCTGCATGCACTAGTGTATGTGCATTTCAGAGAGGCACCCCAGCAGGGCTTTGGGGTTTTCTCCTTTGCTTGTCAGCCCTAAGATGGCTGGGATGGCTGCCCAAGCTTGTTGTTATTGGGTTTGTAGATAACAGTGGTTTTAGTGGCAATTATACTAAGAACCCTTTCCACTTTAAGCATTATGATATAAATTTTTTGACCCTCTATGTAAATAGTAAACAAATCCCCATAAAACCCCTGCAACCTGATTTTGAGAATGGATGCTGTGTGAGACAATACATGCAGCTCATTCAGCCCTAGCCTGGCTAGAGGCAAGGGGTTCCTGCTCTAGTACTTCCTATAACATAAAACTGAAATAATGGGTTACAACAATTTAAAGGTAAATCCATTACAGTCGCCACCCCTGGTCCCTTTGGACCAGGCCTTAGGGTTTAACATTGCAGAGAACTCTTCCCCTTGCCCCTGCTCCAGCTTCAACTTATCAATGGACCACAGTCCCTTAGGTGTGTACCTGCTCCAGCATGGACTTATTCATGGACCACAGTCTCTTCAGGGGTATTCCTGCTGCGGCATGGACTTATCCATGGCTACAGATGCATTAAGGTGTACCTTCTCCAGCATGGACTTATCCTTGGGCCACAATGCAACAGCCCAGATTCTTTTAGGGATCCTTGGCAGAATTATGATGGCACTAAGTTGTAGGTACAATTAAAGCTTTATTTTCTTAACAGGATTTTATGATTAGCATAGCATAGAATTTATGATCAGAAATGCACAGGATTTCTATAAGCAGAAACAGTGTAGTACAATTTTATAAGTAGCATAGCACAGAATTTTATAGCACAGCTTAGCTTATGGTTTCTAATCACCTGGACCCTCTGCAGATCGGGTCAAATCTTAATATTTGGTTTGCTGTATCAACATAAAAATCATAATCTAGACTCAAAAACATATAAAAGAATACAAGTCACTTAATCCTCAGAGGAAGCAGACAACAGTGGAGGCGTCCCTGGCCACCAGGGGGTTACGGGTCTCACTGTCCAGCTGCAGTTCTGGTCCAAGTTCCTACTTAGGACTTGTAACTGCTTGATTTTATACACTGTCATGGTTTAACCCCAGCCAGCAACTAAGCACCATGCAGCCACTCACTCACTCCCCCCCACCCAGTGGGATGGGGGAGAAAATCGGGAAAAGAAGTAAAACTCGTGGGTTGATATAAGAACGGTTTAATGGAACAGAAAAGAAGAAACTAATAATGATAATGATAACACTAATAAAATGACAAGAGCAATAATGAAAGGATTGGAATGTACAAATGATGCGCAGTGCAATTGCTCACCACCTGCTGATCGACACCCAGCTAGTCCCCGAGCGGCGATTCCCCTACCCCCACCCCCCCACTTTATATACTAGATGTGGCGTCACATGGTATGGAATACCCCTTTGGCCACTTTGGGTCAGGTGCCCTAGCTGTGTCCTGTGCCAACTTCTTGTGTCCCTCCAGCCTTCTTGCTGGCTGGGCATGAGAAGCTGAAAAATCCTTGACTTTAGACTAAACATTACTTTTAGCAACAACTGAAAACATCAGTGTTATCAACATTCTTCGCATACCGAACTCAAAACATAGCACTGTACCAACTACTAGGAAGAGAATTAACTCTATCCCAGCTGAAACCAGGACAGTATCCACCCCTTATTCTATACCATTGACGTCATGCTCCGTTCCCATACCTTCAGTAACATCCCAGTCAATCATCATCACCTTTTCCGTCCCTTTGAGACATATAAAAAAATGATATATATATATATATATACACACAGAGATATCATTCCTTTAGTTTATGGGTCGTGTTCATAAAATGTTCATTGAGTTCATTTAGTTCCCAACTCTGGGGTCCATCTGTCATACCAGTCTTTCTGGGCAGGAGGGATGGTGCAAAGTCCTCTCAGTCAGTAGAGCAGGATTGGGCTTCAGTGCGGTGTGATGAGCAGGTGACAGTGGAGGCAGCAGGAGGATGGTGTGCACCGTTGGATTGTTGCATGCTGGAGTCAGTTCTGGTTCCATCACTACTGCGCTTTGCTCAGTTTTATCACAGTTCATTCTTGCTTGATCTAAGTGATTCGTACTATGGATATAGCATACAACAATTATAGTAATGATAACATACAGTAGCAGGGTTATACAGCAACTAATATCATACAGTTTAATTCTGGCTATTCTCACCTAAAATCAAATCCCCTTGAGGCACACATCGGACTTCCCCATCTTTTCGCATCACCCACCAAGTGCACCCAGGCCCTTGAGCAAAAGCAATCCCATGAATGGGTTTACCTTTGCCTGAGGCAGGAGTAACCCAGACTGTCTTCCCTAACATATTTTTATGTGCACTACAGGGACTTTATCCCCTTCTACAGTACGTAAAAGTTCTGACTGGGCAGGGCCACCCCGATTGGCAGATCCTCTGGTGTTGACTAACCAGGTGGCTTTTGCTAAATGTGTATCCCAGTGTTTGAAGGTTCCACCCCCCCCATTGCTCTCAATGTGGTCTTTAACAGTCCATTGTATTGCTCAATTTTCCCAGAGGCTGGTGCATGATAGGGGATGTGATATACCCACTCAATGCCATGCTCTTTGGCCCAGGTGTCTATGAGGTTGTTTTGGAAATGAGTCCTGTTGTCTGACTCAATTCTTTCTGGGGTGCCATGTCACCACAAGACCTGTTCTTCAAGGCCCAGGATAGTGTTCCGGGCAGTGGCATGGGGTACAGAATATGTTTCCAGCCATCCAGTGGTTGCTTCCACCATTGTAAGCACATAGCGCTTGCCTTGGTGAGTTTGTGGGAGTGTGATAGAGTCAATCTGCCAGGCTTCCCCATATTTATATTTCAGCCATCGCCCTCCATACCACAGGGGCTTTAACCGCTTGGCTTGCTTAATTGCAGCACATGTTTCACATTCATGGATAACCTGTGCGATAGTGTCCATGGTCAAGTCCACCCCTCGATCACGAGCCCATCTATATGTTGCATCTCTTCCCTGATGGCCCGAGGTCACCCTTGTGTTGCCAGTCCAGGTCCACCTGAGCCACTTCAATCTTGGCAGCCCGATCCACCTGTTGGTTATTTTGATGTTCTTCAGTGGCCCAACTCTTGGGTACGTGAGCATCTACATGATGTACTTTTACAACCAGATTCTCTAGCTGGGACGCAATATCTTGCCACAGTGCGGCAGCCCAAATGGGTTTACCTCTGTGCTGACAGTTGCTCTGCTTCCATTGCTGTAGCCACCCCCATAGGGCATTTGCCACCATCCATGAGTCAGTGTAGGAGTCGGTCAGAAAATCAGCATTGTCTCAACACTGTCATCAGGAACATGAACATTACATTTCCTGACAACGGCCTGTTTGGAGCGCAGTGGCCGAGCCCAAGAACGGAACGTGCGGTACAAGGCTCCTGGAAGGTACCTGGCTAGAGCCATTAGACTGTCAAAAAGGATGGATTGCAACTGTTGCCATAACATCGATGAAGAAATCATGAACTTTAGATGAACTTTGCTTCATTATAATACCAAAACACACCTCCTGGTCGAAGGCTACCCGCCTCCAAGACTTACCACGCCTCGGACACTGACCCTGCGCCTGCGTGATAGCCTCGCTTGAGAAGGGCGGAGACTCCTGAGGCAGAGGTGGAGCAAGGTGTGTTACTAAGCATAAAAGATGACTTCTGAACAACGGAAGCTTGAAGCTTCCCCACCAAGGACCACGACGATCGACGACACAGCATTAGCTGGACCCAGGACCATTAGGACGTCTTGAGATCAGCGGTGGTAGCTATAACTTCTCTTTCTCCTCTCTCTAAACTTAACTTTACTTTTCTCCTTTCTTTCACCCGTCTCTACCTATTGCATGCCTCTTCACAGGCAATACAATAAAGTTTTACTGTGTGATTATTGCTATCCCCTTTGGTGTTGGTCACCTTAATTTTGCACTTTCGAGATCGTAGCAAACGAACCATCACGAGTCCACCGAGTGGACCATGACAGTCAGTATAGAGATAAAGCACTGGCCACTTCTCTCTTTCAGCAATGTCTAACGCTAGCTGGATGGCTTTCACCTCTGCAAACTGACTTGATTTGCCTTCTCCTTCAGCAGTTTCTGTGACTTGTTGTGTAGAACTCCACACAGCAGCTTTCCACCTCCGATGCTTTCCCACAAAACGACAGGACCCATCTGTAAACAGGGCATATTGCTTCTCATGTTCTGGTAATTTATTATACAGTGAGGCCTCTGTAGCACAAATCACCTCCTCTGGCAATGCTCCAAAGATTCTGCCTTCTGGTGAGTCCATGATAATTTCCAGGAATCCTGGGTGGTCAAGGTTTCCCATTCAAGCTCGTTATGTGATCAGTGCAACCCACTTACTCCATATAGCATCAGTTGTGTGATGAGTAGCGGGGACCCCCCCCCCTTTGAACATCCAGCCCAGCCCAGACAATTGAGGTGTCGAGGCGCTGTGTTTCAGTACCAACTACTTCTGAAGCTGCTTGAACCCCTTCATATGCTGCTAATAGCTCTTTTTCAGCTGGAGTGTAGCAGGCCTTGAATCCTCTATATCCCTAGCTCCGAAAGCTTAGACGTCAACATCGAGTCTCTCCAGGTGTTTTCTGCCAGAGGCTCCAAGTAGGGCCATGGTTCTGACCAGACCATGCTTGCACACACAGCTTTTGCTTTACCTATTAAACTGTCTTTATCTCAACCCATGAGTTTTCTCACTTTTACCCTTCTGATTCTCTCCCCCATCCCACTGGTGAGAGAGTGAGTGAGTGGCTGTGTGGTGCTTAGCTGCCTACCAGGGTTAAACCACAACAATCTAGAAAAATCCTCCTGCTATACTGCTGTTTATTGTAGTCATTTTACTTGTACTACTGTTGGTTGTTCCATGCAAGCCCCAATTTTGAATATGCTTTGGATGCTGTTCTTAGAGACAGTCCACCAGGGCCTTGCTTGTTGGGATTCTAACTCGTTACTTCGCACATCTCAGGCTCTGGTGAACATCAGAAAGGGAACTGGTTGTGGGGTTTGTACACAACATCCAGGCACTAATGGGTTCCTGTGGTGGGAATGCTTGCATTGGTGGAATTATGGGGCCATGCACCTAAAACTTTTGTCAGTTATTACTCTATTCAGGCTAATCTCTCAACCACCATCTACCCACTGCCACCTTGGTGAAGAACAGATCAGAATTCTATGTCCTCCAGAACTTTATGGGCTATGATCTGTCCCCTGATCAACTACAAACCATGCAGTGGGGTTCATCCTACACCTGTGGTGGGTTGACCCTGGCTGGGCACCAGGTGCCCACCAAAACCGCTCTATCACTCCCCCTCGTCAACTGGACAGGGGGGAGAAAATATAACAAAAGGCTCGTGGGTCAAGATAAGGACAGTTTAATAAAGTGAAAGCAAAGGTCACGCGCGAAAGCAAAGAAAAACAAATGATGTTATTCTCTGCTTCCCATCAGCAGGCGATGTCTGGCTACTTCCTGGGAAGCAGGGCTTCAGTACATGTAGTGGTTGCTCCGGAAGACAAAAATGCCCCCCTTCCGTCTCCCTTTACTTAGCTTTTATATCTGATCTGACGTCATATGGTATGGAATATCTGTTTGGTTAGTTTAGGTCAGCTGTCCTGGTTATGTCCCCTCCCAAGATCTTGCCCAGCCCCAGCCTGCCGTTGAGGGGGGGGCCAAAATGTTGGAGAGACAGCCTTGATGCTGTGCCAGCACTGCTCAGCAGTAGCTAAAACACTGGTGTGTTATCAACACCTTTCTAGCTAGTGATGCAGAGCACAGTGCTATGAGGGCTGCTATGGGGAGAAGTAACTCCATCTCAGCCAGACCCAATACAATCTCCACCCCTTATTCCATACCATTTGCATCATGCTCAGGTCCCACATAATTTAATACACATATCTTCTAACCACGCCATTGTATTTAATTCTCATTACTGAAATCCCTTCTTACCAACACTTACAACTGAAACTACATCCTTAAACCACTTTTATACCCAACATACAGATTTATACATTCTTATTAATTACTATCCCCTGTCCTTTAACAGATAGATATTCCATGGGCTTCTTCCACTCCTCCAGATGTTCACACACAGGTTATGACTTGGGCCCCATCTGTCAAGATGAGTGGTCAGGACAGGAGAAGCAGTATGTTCGATCGTTGGGCACCAACACCGGCTTGGTTTGGGTCACCGATGCACTTGTCTGGTTCCTTGCGAAGTTCACTCCTCTGCAGTTCAGGTCATTCCTGCTACATTACTTCCTACATCATACAACTCACATCACAGATTATTTTTCCCTTAAGGTTAAATGTCCTTGAGGCACACACTGGGTCTCCCCATCCTTCTGCATTACCCACCAAGTACACCCAGGTCCTTGAGCAAAGACAATCCCACGAATGGGTTTGCCTTTTCCCATGGGAGGAGAAATCCACACTGCCTTCCCCAGCCACTTCCCCATGTGCACTACAGGGACCTTATCTCCTCCCACAGTATGTAGGGGTTTTGTTTGGGCAGGACCAGGACGGTTAGCAGATCCTCTGGTGTTAACTAGCCAAGTGGCTTCTGCTAAATTTGTATCCCAATGCTTCCGTGCCCCATTGCCTAGCGCTCTCAACATAGTCTTCAACAGTCCATTATATCTCTCAATTTTTCCAGATGCTTGCAGGTGATAGGGGATGAGGTACACCCACTCGATGCCGTGTTTCTTTGCCCAGGAGCTTATGAGGTTATTTCGGAAATGAGTCCCATTGTCTGATTCAATTCTTTCTGGGGTACCATGTCGCCATAAAATTTGCCTTTCGAGGCCTAAAATGGTGTTTCGGGCAGTGGCATGGTTTACAGGATATGTTTCTAGCCAACTAGTAGTTGGTTCCACCATCGTGAGTATGTAGCGCTTGCCTTGGTGTGTTCGTGGCAGTGGTCCAATGTAGTCAATTTGCCAGGCCTCGCCATATCGAAAGCCCAGCCACCGCCCTCTGTTCCAGGGAGACTTTACTCTGGTGGCTCGTTTGATTGCAGCACACGTTTCACATTCATGAGTGACCTGTGTGATGGCCTCCATGGTCAGGTCCACCCCTCGATCACGAGCCCACCTATATGTTGCATCTCTCCCTAGATGTCCCGATGTCTCATGGGCCCAGCGAGCTACAAATAGCTCACCCTTACACTCCCAGTCCAGGTCCACCTGAGCTACTTCAATTTTGGCAGCCTTGTCTGCCTGTTCATTATTTCGATGTTCTTCAGTGGCACGGCCTTTGGGCATGTGAGCATCTACATGACGTACCTTTAAAGTAATGTGTTCTACCCGGGCAGCAATGTCCTGCCACAATGCTGCTGCCCAGATGGGTTTACCCCTGCATTGCCAATTGGTCTCCTTCCACTGCTGTAGCCACCCTCATAGGGCATTAGCCACCATCCAGGAGTCGGTATAGAGATAGAGTACCGGCCACTTTTCTTGTTCAGCAATGTCTAGGGCTAGTTGGATGGCTTTCACTTCTGCAAACTGACTTGACTCACCTTCTCCTTCAGTGGCCTCAACGACTTGTCGTGTGGGACTCCACACAGCAGCTTTCCACTTCCGATGGTTCCCTACCACACGACAGGATCCATCAGTAAACAAAGCATAACACCTTTCATCTTCTGATAACTCATTATATGGTGGTGCCTCTTGGGCACGAGCCACCTCCTCAGGCGATGCTCCAAAATCTCTGCCTTCTGGCCAGTCCATGATCTCTTCCAGAATTCCTGGGTGGTTAGATTTCCGCAGTCGAGCCCGTTGCGTGATCAATGCTATCCACTTACTCCATGTAGTGCTGGTTGCATGATGTGTAGAGGGGATGTTTCCTTTGAACATCCAGTGTAGCACGGGCAATCGTGGTGCCAAGAGGAGATATGCTTCTGTACCAACAACTTCTGAGGCGGCTCAAACCCCTTCATATGCTGCTAGTATCTCTTTTTCAGTCAGGGTGTAGTGGTCTTCTGATCCTCAGTACCCCTGGCTCCGAAACCCTAATGGTTGACCTCAGGTTTCTCCTGGTGTATTCTGCCAGAGGCTCCAGGTGAGACCATGCTCCCCAGCTGCAGTGTAGAGTACATTTTGTACATCTGGTCCTGTCCAGACAGGCCCAAGAGCTACCACAAGAGCTATTTCCTGTCTGATATGCTCAAAGGCTTGTTGTTGCTCAGGGCCCCATTCAAAATAGTTCTTTTTCCGGGTTACTCGATAGAGAGAGCTCACAAGCTGACTATAATCTGGAATATGCGTTCTCCAGAACCCCACAAGGCCTAGGAAAGCTTGTGTTTCTTTCTTGTTAGCTGGTGGAGACATAGTTGCTATCTTGTTAACTACATCCATAGGCCCATGACGGCGTCCATCCTGCCATTTTATTCCCAAGAACTGAATCTCCTGTGCAGGTCCCTTGACCTTGCTTTTCTTTATGGCGAAACCAGCTTTCAGAAGAATCTGAATTATTCTTTTTCCCTTCTCAAACACTTCTTCTGCCTCGTTGCCCCACACGATGATGTCATCTATGTATTGTACATGATCAGGGGCATCGCCTTGTTCCAGTGCAGTTTGGATTAGTCCGTGACAAATGGTAGGGCTGTGCTTCCACCCCTGGGGCAGTCGATTCCAGGTATATTGGACACCTCTCCACGTGAAAGCAAACTGTGGCCTGCACTCTGCTGCCAAAGGAATGGAGAAAAACGCATTGGCAATATCCGTTGTAGCATACCACGTGGCTGCCTTTGATGCCAATTCATATTGGAGCTCTAACATGTCTGGTACAGCAGCACTCAGTGGTGGTGTCACTTTGTTCAGGCCACGATAATCTACTGTTAACCTCCACCCTCCATCAGAATTTGCCACTGGCCATATAGGACTATTAAAAGGTGAATGAGTCTTGCTGATGACTCCTTGGCTCTCCAATTGATGATTCAGCTCATGGATGGGAGCCAGGGAGTCTCGGTTTGTGCGATATTGCCTCCAGTGCACTGTCCTGGTAGCAATTGGCACGTGCTGTTCTTCAACTTGCAGCAATCCCACAATGAAGGGATCTTCCGAGAGGCCAGGCAGGGTAGATAGATAGCTGTTTGATCTTCTCTGTGTTTACAGTGGCTATACCAAAAGCCCATCGGTACCCCTTTGGGTCCTTGAAGTACCCTCTCCTGAGGTGGTCTATGCCAAGGATACAAGGAGCCTCTGGGCCAGTCACAATGGGGTGCTTTTCCCCCTTGTCCCCTGTTAAGCTCACCTCAGCCTCCAATACAGACAATTCTTGGCATCCCCCTGTCACTCCAGAGATCCAGATGGGTTCTGTGCCCCTGTACCCTGATGGCACAAGCGTACACTGTGCACCAGTGTCTACCAAAGCCTTATACTTCTGTGGGTCTGATGTGCCAGGCCATCGAATCCACACAGTCTAGTATATCCAGTCATCCTTTTCCTCCTCCTGGCCGAAGGCAGGGACCCTCTATTGCTGTTCCTCGTCAGAGTATTCACTGTCTGACCCTTGCGGTGCCAGACCAGAAGTCCCCTCACCAGAATCAAGGGAGGTGGTTTCAGTTCTTCCATGCCTGGAGGATCACTGATTGCTTTCTTGGGCCTCTACAGCAACTACGCTGACAGCCGCCTTCTTGGGTGACCCCTTCTTAACAGCTGTCTTCCCTGTCAGTTCACATACACGGGCTTCCAGCTTAAAGGTGGGTTCACCATCCCACTTCCTCATGTCCTCCCCTTGGTCACGCAGGAAGAACCAGAGTGCACCACGTGGCATATGCCTGAGGCTCCCTTTCCCTCTGACTGGGGCAGGAGGGGACTGATTTCTTGGAGCATCCCTAACAGCCAAGGCACTGTCCTGTAGGGATGAGGAGACACAGAGATTTTCTTCAAAGTTTTGGAGCCAAGACGACACTTTCTCCACAGTTGGTGTTTCCATATCTGGGCAATACATTGCTGCCAAGCTGTTAGAATATGACACTGGGGCACTTTGAATCACCTTTCTCCACATGGCCTGTGTGCACAGGACATCCTCTGGATCTTTGGAGACTTCCTCATCATCTAGATCACTGTAGATGACTTCCAGCACTGCTAACTCTCTCAGGTACTGGATGCCTTCATCTGCAGTAGTCCGCTTTTCTGGGGAGTTCACAAGATCTTCCTTGAATGGATATCTTGCCCTCACACTTGAGAGGAGCCGTCTCCAGAGACTGCAAATTTCTGCCTCTTTTCCAATTCCTCTTTCAGTTCCCTGGTTTCTAGCGAGGGATCCCAGCTGTTGGGCTTCCTTACCTTCCAGTTGCTGACTGTCAGCCCCGTTATCCCAGCATCGGAGCAGCCAGGCAGCAATCCGCTCACCTGGCTGGCAGCTGTAGTCTTTCTGCATGTCCCGAAGATCTGAGGAGGTCAAGGACCACGTAGTTTCCACTTCCTGTTTAAGTTCTCTCACTCCTTCCTCCAATTTCTTTGTTGAAGGACCGGCTTCTAGATTAAACCTTTCTTCTTCTTCTTCTTCTTCCCTTACTAATCGATGATATGGACCCGTTGATCTCCTTGTCTACTGTTTCTTTTTCACTACTGGGGCAATTACTGTAGTTGTTGTTTGGGTCCCTATCTATCTCAAGCATGGTGTCCTCAGATGCGGTTTGGGTCCCTGCCTCAACCGTGGTCCTCTGAGAATGCTGAACTATAGCTCGATAGGCACAGGCCAGGCCCCAGTACAGTGCGAGAAGCTGCTGGTTTTCATTGGGGTGGGCAAGGCACCCCTCTATCAGGTGGCGTGTCAGTTTGCCAGGGTTGCTTGCCTGTTCGGGTGTAAAGTCCCAGGTTATGGGAGGTGATAACCATCCTAGGAATCTGCCCAAATCCTTCCATATACCCTGCCACCCAGGGACCGGTCACTTGAGGGCACATTTCAGTATTGCCTCACCCGAAACTTGTCTTCTCTTATACCAGGATAAGACCAGATTCCACAAAACCCATAATATGCCAACAGTACTCATTATTAGTATTGAACAGCTCACATAAGGGTGAACAAGGACCTCGGGAGCCTGCATAATAAAACCATTCACATCAATGCCCGGTAGGGAGAGGGAGATGTGTTCCCTCACCTCCTCCACAAGATAGCTCCCACAACACAGCAAAGCCATCAATGCCAGGGCAAAGCACATAGACATTATTTGCATTACCATGTTCCCAAACTCAGCAAGGTAGAGATAAGCAAGCAGCCAACAAGCTCCGTGACCTGCACAGGAGCTTGCCACTTAATAACTAGCTATGGCACGTTTAATGCAAAACTGCCGTTGTCGAGCCCCACGTTGGGCGCCAAAAAAGGAATGTGGTGGGTTGACCCTGGCTGGGTGCCAGGTGCCCACCAAAGCCGCTCTATCACTCCCCCTCCTCAGCTGGACAGGGGGGAGAAAATATAACAAAAGGCTCATGGGTCAAGATAAGGACAGTTTAATAAAGTGAAAGCAAAGGTTGCGCGCAAAAGCAAAGAAAAAACAAATGATGTTATTCTCTACTTCCCATCAGCAGGTGATGTCTAGCCACTTCCTGGGAAGCAGGGCTTCAGTACGCGTAGTGGTTGCTCCGGAAGACAAAAATGCCCCCCTTCTGTCTCCCTTTACTTAGCTTTTATATCTGAGCTGACGTCATATGGTATGGAATATCTGTTTGGTTAGTTTAGGTCAGCTGTCCTGGCTATGTCCCCTCCCAAGATCTTGCCCAGCCCAAGCCTGCCGTTGAGGGGGGGGCCAAAATGTTGGAGAGACAGCCTTGATGCTGTGCCAGCACTGCTCAGCAGTAGCCAAAACACTGGTGTGTTATCAACACCTTTCTAGCTACTGATGCAGAGCACAGTGCTATGAGGGCTGCTATGGGGAGAATTAACTCCATCTCAGCCAGACCTAATACAACACCATGCAAACCTACCACATCAATATTGACAGTTGCCTGAAAGGCACCACTTGCTGCCAAGACCTTACCACAATAGGTGCCCCCAGCCTATACTGGCTGTGTGGCAACCATGCCATGAAAACCCTCCCATGGAAGTGAGAGGGGACCTGCACACCCAGACAAATAGTGCCTGGGATGCATGTTGAAGAAAGCCTCTTCGTGACCCATGTCTGCAATTACCCTAACGCCCTGCAACATTGACGTGGTATTAACTCTTTGGTAAAACAAGGTTCCGTATTTCACCAGTTTGTCCAGATCCTCTTTCCTTGGCTAGGGGTCTCTGAGCTGGAGAAAGAGGTCGTCAATCTCTCTGCTGCGCTGGAAAATATAGAAAATGCAACAACTGCTGCCATCCAAGCACTGCAACAAGAAGTTGCTCAAGTATCACAGACTATCGTTCAAAACTGTCTAGCCTTAGACTACTTACTGGCCACACAAGGTGGTGTTTGCGCATTAGTAAATACTACCTGCTGTGTCTATGTCAACCAAGATCTACGCATTGAGATCAACCTTAAGAAAACCTGGGAACCACTAAAGCCCTTGCATCAGGTGGCAACCAAAAACACCGATTGGGGAATTGGCAAATTGTAGTCATGACTTACCTCTTGGTTCCCAGATCTCAGGGTAGCTGACAAAAGATTTTGGCTGTACCTTTTGTAATTATCTTATTTATTGTCATTGTTTATGTTTTGTATCATGGGGTTGTAGATTGTGTTGTAAAGCATTTTCCCAGTTATGGTCAAGCCACTCCTCAACCCAGGTTGGGGACCACTAGATATAAGCTGATGCTAACCCTGAATTCTAATCTCTTTCTTAGTCTCTCTCGTAGCGATTGGGAAGAAGCTGTAGTAATCGCCTCCCAAATGCCAGTGCAACTGATACTTGATAGAGGTGATTCTACAATACCTGTCTCGTGATGCACCAGTTTTCAACTTCTGACTATGTAACTTATACTCTGCAGGTGTCGGAATACCAAGCTCACCTAGCTTATTATATAGCTAACAACCTGCCAAATAACACCCTAGCCTATAACTGACACCCTGCCTCCTAACACCCTGTCTCTTGACTGACATCGTCAGCGTAGACAGACTGCTGACACCCTGTCCTTGACCAGTATCGGCAGCGTAGACAGAGTGCTAACACTCTGCCCCCTGACTGACATCAGCAGCGTAGGCAGGATGCTGCCCACATTATCCATGTAAGGTATGATTCTCTCAAATCACACTGCCATTAGTGGAGCCAAAGGGCGGCATGACTCTTACACACATTTAAAAGGCATTTGCACAATTGGCTGTTGTGGCCAGATGACCCAGACACCAAGTGTCCCTGGCAGTCCACCGGAGCTATGGCATCGCTTATGATCCTGTGCTTGCTATCGGTGATTGGGTGAGTCGCCATATGGATGCATTATTGCTCATCTTTCTTATTGTCTCATTAAGGCTTTGTTTTATAACATGTTGTCAGACTCCATTACTGTTCAGACCACAGCCTCCAACACAGAGAGCTGTTGGAATCCCCCTGTAATTCCAGAAATACAGATGGGTCCTGCCCCTTTGTAGAATCATAGAATATCTCAAGTTGGAAGGGACCCATAATTCTCCCACGTGCCTTGCCACCCATAACCACACTGCCTCGGGGTGTATCCCTGTGTGGTATTCCTAAATAGTTGGTTAACCTTAGCAAAAGCTGGAAACAGATCGATAAGAGTATTTTGGTTACCCAAGGATGTTCAAGATACTGAATTTATTGTAACAAGGCAAAAAACATCTACCCCACAGGAGAAATAGGGGAAGGTGGCATTCTTCATTTCTTCCACAAATTGGCTCTCAGAGGAGAAAAGGGGAAAAGTGTAATTGTTCATTGTCTCCATGAGATGGTTCCCAAAGTATAGGGACCATTTACAACATGCTTAGGTCCTACACTATCCAATACATCATCATTAACTACCACACCCCTTCCCGTCCTTTGATATATACACAGACATCATTCCCTTAATCTATGGGCCAACCCCATAAAAAGTCCAGAAAATGTCCATAAAATATCCATTGAATTCATTAGTCCATGACTCGGCCTCCATCTGTTATGGTGGCTGCTCAGGACAGGAGAGGTGATGTGTTGTGTCGAGGTATTAGGTGCCAAAGCCAACTCGGGTTGCTGCACTTACCCAGTTTCTTGCGAGGCTCGTTCTCCTTTGGATTATGTGATTCCTGCTGTAGTACTTCCTATAATATAAAACTCAAATCATGGGTTATTTTCCCCCAAGGTTAAATCTCCTTGAGGCACACACCAGATTTCCCTATCCTCCTGCATTACCAACCAAGTGCACCCAGGTCCTTGAGCAAAAGAAATCCCATTAATGGGTTTGCCTTTTCCTGAGGGAGGAACAACCAATTCTGTGTTTCCCATCCAGTTACCTACACACACTATGGGGACCTTTATCTCCTTCCACAGTACACAGGGGTTTTAGAATGGAATGGAATAAATAGAATAGAATAGAATAGAATAGAATAGAATAGAATAGAATAGAATATTTCAGTTGGAAGAGACCTACAATGATCATCTAGTCCAACTGCCTGACCAATTCAGGGCTGACCAAAAGTTAAAGCATGTTTTTAATGGCATTGTCCAAAGGCCTCTTAAACACTGACAGGCACGGGGCATCAACCACCTCTCTAGGAAACCTGTTCCAGTGTTTGACCATCCTCTTGGTAAAGAAATGCTTCCTAATGTCCAGTCTGAACTTCTCCTGATGCAGCTTTGAACCATGCAATGAGGTTGCCCCTGTTGCGTTAGGGGTATGAGTCTGACGTGTGGCTGGGGGGCCCCTCCCGTTGAGTCACAAGGTTCAGAAAAGAATCCCTTGCTTTCTAAACTCCTTCTCAGAGAGGAGTCTAGGTGCAGCTAGGTCTAGTCTTAGTCTCAGACTTGGTCAACAGTTTATGTCTAAAGGATTGTGTGTGTAGCCACTTATCAGAGTCAACATTTGCCTGTCAGAGCCTTCTCAAAGACTTTCACTGAAACAGCTTTGCAAAGTTGAAAAGATAGATAATTTATTAAGGCGACAGATATAACACATTTGGATTGCCGTTAATAAACACATTTACTGCAAAAATCGAGCTCAAGTTAATAGTTCAGCGCTTTTGTTAGAGATACTTTCCTGGGTAACATCTGACGTAGTCGGAGGCGCAAATCTTAGCAAAGAGGGGCATCCCTGCGTGGGGAGGAGAGAGGTCCAGGCCCATTGACCCATCCAGTAGTTAGAGTTCTCATCCTCAAAATGGAGGATTCTAAAGGCCAAACTTATACTCTTGCAAGGTGGGACTAAGTCAGTTATCATGTGCCAACTGGCCCTTAGCAAGGCTTGCAACTTCCAAGGTCGGTGGGGCCCAGTGAGTCAGTATGGGGGGCCAGGGAATTTGGTGCAGATTTGCGAGGGTCTTTCTAGCTTTACGAAAGCAACATTGGGCTGTGAGACCTTCGCTTCACTCCAGGCATCACTCAGTCGCTTTAGATTGTGCCATTTTATCTTGCAAGATAAGCAAACCCCTCTACTCCCTGCTGGCTCACAGTGATTTCTGCATTCGGCACCAACAAGTCTGGACAATTCCAGGGTCCCACATTATCCACCCCATGACCTTAGTCACAACTCGCCAAGAGGAACACTATATAATTTGGATCTAGGTGGGTTGAGGGACTGATCGATCTCCTGTGTTTTCGTCCTCCCTTGCTGGTTGGTAATTTTCAGTAGGGGATGGTATTAAAGGGATATATTCAGGATCACAGACCTGAAGCATCCTAACATGCATAGTTACGGCTCTAATTATCATAGATTTCACACATGACAATCCAACAGCAACAATAACAATCATTATAATAAACATTAATACATACTGGATTAAATTCTGAATCCATCTACTAATTTCTAATCCAAACCAACTGAAAACCTTTGAAATCTACCCAGTCCATTGCCAGTCACTCAGTTTCATCTGTTCGCGGAGCTCGCGGGTCTGGTCTGCAATTTTTCACAGTTCATCTATAGCTTGATGCAAGGTAGCGGACACATTTGGAATTGACACACAAGAGGTTTCATCAGGATAGGTGGTATTCAGCCATCCACAAATGCAATTCTCCTTTAATAATAACATATCCAATACTAATCGATTTTGTAAGGTCATCTGTGAAGTTGCTTGTAGTTGGGTGTTGCTAGCCTCAATGACTGTCTGCATCCAATTAGCTAAAGTCTCCACTTGCCACGTTAAATTTTCTATATATAATTGATTGTTTACTTTTACTGTCCAAAACCCCCAGAACAGTCGCATTCTTAAACTTATCTTAATTCCTGTCGTATAATAACTTGGCCATGGCATGGAGGGCAATACGCGTCTCTGTTCTGTACCCCCTTGCTTTCATTAATGATTGAGTATAATTAAAAGCTATTGTGGGACATAAACTTGGAAGTCCTAAAGTACATTCTAACCCATCCCAATAGGGTTGAATGTAATCTGATATCTGGCCATCAGAACATACCCATACAGTTTCAGGCGGTGCAGGTACATGTATTGTTTGTCAATTCGCTACGCGAAAAATGTCCATTCCAATAATGTCTCATAGGGATTCTACATTTACTAGCATTATTGACTGACCAAACGGTAATGTTCTCAGGCACCACCTCCCCTGTACATCCTCATACTGGCTCAGGGATTGGAACACTATAATTGTGACACAAACATATACTTCTTAAGGTGTGATAGAGGTCTGAGGCGAACCATACCCATAGATAATCATCAATATTGGAACAATTTATCTTGTTGGTACAATTCCATAGTCTGACTGGTCCCGATGATGTGGTATATTGGGGTCTCTTTACCCATTTTTTTAAAACATTTTTGGTGAGCAATAGCAGTCCATATGCAAGATGTGTTATTAGATTGTGGGCCACATCCAGATCCAAACTGAGAGGGGAATTCAGGACACCATTCAACTGTTATTAGGACACTATATTTGAATGTAATGGGTAAACCCCAGAATGGTCGAGGAGGCTGGTTAGGCCAAGGTACCTCAGTGCAACTGACATTTATAGGTGCATTGGCAACCTGTTTCCTGAACCAAGATCACCAGGGATTTTGTAGCCAATACTGCCTAGGGCAAGTGGCATCCCATATGTTGCTAAGGTTAAGGCCCACAGGATATGTATAGTTTAAAGAAGTAGTATTTTCCACTTTCATCTATGTTAAGTCTTGTATTAATGTGTCATTCCCTTTCCATAGATCATAGAATCATTTAGGTTGGAAAAGACCTTCAAGATCATCGAGTTCAACCATCAACCATGCCCACTAAACCATGTCCTGAAGTATCCCGTCCACTCTCTTTTTGAATACCTCCAGGGATGGTGACTCAACCACTTCCCTGGGCAGCCTATTCCAATGTCTGACAACCCTCTCAGTAAAGAAATTTTTCCTAATATCTAACCTAAATCTCCCTTGCCTCAACTTGAGGCCATTTCCTCTTGTCCTATCTCCAGCCACCTGACAGAAGAGACCAGCACTCACCTCACTACAAACCCCCTTTCAGGTAGTTGTAGAGAGCGATAAGGTCTCCCCTCAGCCTCCTCTTCTCTAGACTAAACAGCCCCAGATCCCTCAGCCACTCCTCATAAGACTTGTGCTCCAGGCCCCTCACCAACTTGGTTGCTCTCCTCTGGACACGCTCAAGCAGCTCAATGTCTTTCCTGTAGTGAGGGGCCCAAAACTGAACACAGTACTCGAGGTGCGGCCTCACCAGTGCTGAGTACAGGGGAACAATCACCTCCCTGCTCCTGCTGGCCACACTATTTCTGATACAGGAATCAGATAGTGTTCCGCTCAGATCAAGGGGAATTACCATAAAAGGGAGTCCCTCTGTGGGGGGCTGTTGGCATCATTAAGCAAGTAGTACCCTGGGTCCAATTCATCATCCTAAAGAAATCCTTGTAATAGCTTAAAAGCTGTGTTTTCCTCCAATATTTCTAAAGTTCTCTTAGTTTTTTGATCATAATCTCTATGGATCACACACACAATTACTATACTTAACACATACATACATACCTTCCTAAAACTAGTCACACATAATAATAGGTTCATATCGATACTTATTTTAAAACTTTGGTTGCCATTTAACAATCAATAATACAAACAAAACAACAGTAATAATAAAAATCAACAGCCCTTGGGGGCATTCTAGGTTGGTGTAGGGGAGTCCATGATCCCAGGTGCAATTTTCTGGCATTCATAATACCTGTGGATACAAAAGAAGAGGTGCTCAGTTGTTTTTTAACCGGCAGACATTAGGTTAAAAAGTGGGTAATATCCATCTAGTACTGATTCAATGGAGTTTTCCAGAACTCTCTCTTGCCTCCCAAGCGTAAAGGTTCTTTGAGGTTGTTAGTACCATTGCCACTGTCCCAATCTGAGGCATTTTAACCAGCACAGGCTGGCCCACATAAAAGCCAGTAGGGTATTCCCCCAGCTTTATGTCTGCCTTTGGTATCAAAGTTGTGGCAGAAGCACAAAAAGCTTTCATCTTTGGACAACTGTCTGCGCTCCATCTATTATTCAATTGATAGATGGTGTTGGATAGTTGCAAATGCCACCCAGATTCATGGGTTTTAGCAAATTGCTTGACCAATCCATTTGTTCGCTCAACAGTACCATTGGCTTGGGGGTAGTACGGAGTATGGAATACCCATCGGCTCCCTTCTTCCTTTGCCCAGTCTTATACTACTGTCGGACACAGGGGAAGCTTCCAGCAGCTTCTTACAGAAGCCACCCCTGTAACCCCCCCCCCGCTACCAAAACCTTGCCACACAAAGCCAATACAACTACTGTAGCTGAAAAATGTGACCCGTTATTGCTTTGAATCTCCTCAGAAAGGGGAAGTGTACTAAACCATTCCTTCAGCCTATGGACTGTATTTTCCCCAGTGGCAGCTGTAATGGCTGTAGCCATGGTAACTCCTGAAATGACTTCCACCAGTATGTATTTTTTACCCCCTGAAGGCTGTAGTGGGCCTATGTAGTCAATCTGCCAGGTGTGCCACAGTGTTTTCTTGTCCCAGATATGCAGGGGAGGCGCCTTGCATGGTCTTTGTTAAGTCGCAAACAATATTGTGAACAGACAGTTACCACTTGTTCACACAGTTCTACCAATACAGGCCATCCTCGGGCTATACCTTCCTGATACAAATCGGCTTGGCCGGTATGGCCTCGTTTCACGTGTAACCATTCGAGTAAGTGTTCTCATTCCTGATCATCACTCACGACATCAATTTTTTTGTAGTCGTGTGAAGCTGTCGACTTGTTGATTGAACTGGGCAGTGACAGAAGCTGATTGATCATGTCCTTTCACCCAACCAATATGCAGCAATCTTTGTTCTCCTATTTTTAGCAATTGCTTCCAACTGTTGGCTTGCCAGACTAGGACTCTGTTCACCTGCCAGTCGTTGGCTGCCCAGTGGCCTACCCACTCTGTGGCTCCCTTAAAAACAGCATATAAGCCAGTATAGATGTGGCTGGCACCATGTTGTGCGACTAGTAGGACTGCCCTAAGTTCCCCTACTTGTGCGCTTCCCTTGTCTGTTTCGCTTAACCTTTCCCTTGTGGCTACTTCCAGTGCCACAGCCTTATAGTTCCACTCATTGTTTTGTCTATAGGATGATGTATCAATGAAACATACAGCCTTAAGGTCACTGTCTTCCCTCAGAGGAGGTGCCACCTGAATCGGAGATGGTTTGCTTGGCGGGATTTGGAATAACAAAGTGCTGTCTATATCTTTCTGCAGTTTAGATATTTTAACGTTGCCTTTCATAATGGGCATAAGTTCATTGATACCTTCCAGATAGGCATACTACTTGCGGACTGTAGGTTTCTGGACAATGCCTGCAGGTGGCGCCATGCCCTTGCGAATTATATCAAGGAGATAATAGATAGAAAGGCCCCCGAATGATCACACTCTGTCCTTTTCTTACCTGTTCCACTCGCTTTGCCGCTAACACTAGAGACAACAAGCCTTTTTCAAGGTCTGAATAGCTCATTTTGGTGTCATTGAAAGAGTGGGAGCTAAACTCTAGCGGTCTCTCCAGCCCTTCTGGTACCTTTTGCCATAGATTACAATGGGAACCGTGTTCACCGAATCCCCATTCTACATGGATAGGGCTGGTCGGGTGTATGGGGCCTAGCTGTTGGAATAGCCTCAGTTCTCTTATTAATAATTCTAACGCATTCTCATGCTGTCTAGTCCATTCCCATGATTTTCCTTTTCTGAGCAAATTGTATAAGGGACAGGCAATAATAGAAAAAACAGGGATATGTTTGTGCCAATAGCCTAAAGTTCCCAAAACTCACTGTAACTCCTTCATGCTAGATGGATTCTACCCATGCTCTATTTTTTCCAGGGTATCTGGGGGAATAGAAACAGCTCCTTTGATCCACCAGACCCCCAGGAACTTAACTTTCTGTGTGGGTCCCTGACACTTGTATGGAGGAATGTATAGTCCCAAGGTTACCAATTTTTCTTGTACACCTTTCATGGTATGCCTGACTTCCTCTGAGTTTTCTCCTCCTATCAGTATGTCATTGATATATCATGATGCCTGGTGGGCTGGAAATTTCTGTTAACACCTTCGCCAAGGCGTTGTGGGCAATGGTGGGGGAGTGTTTATATCCCTGAGGCAGCCTGTTAAAGGTGTACTGTATCCCTTTCCAAGTAAACGTGAATTGGGCCTTGTTGTGTTCCTGGAGTGGGATCATGAAAAACATATCCTTTACATCTAGGGTTGCCATCCACGAGTGAGATGCTCCCTGAATTTGAGTTACCAGTTCCACGATGTTTGGCACAGCAGCAGTTAAAGGTGTGGTATTGGCATTCAATCGCCTGTAATCAATCGTAAGTCTCCATTGTCCATTTGTTTTTTTCACCAGACAGACAGGAGAGTTATATGGGGAGTGTGCACGGGTAATGATGCCTCAGTTTTCTAAATCTTTCACCACCCCGTCAATATGCGATTGTGCAGCAGCTGGCAAGGGGTACTGTTTTATGTTTGTGATTTTTGACAAGGGTAAAGGTATAGACACCTCTAAGAAATTTATAGTTTTAGACTCATCCCCCTCAAGCCATGCTATTTTTCCATTGCTTCGTCTGGTGAAACTCCAGACTGACCCATCAGGGAGTTTCCATGTTCTACCATACAACAAATCAAACCCTAAAATATTGGTATTAGCAGCACCAACCAGCACTTTGGTGCAGGTTAATTTCCACTCACCAGGGAGCCATAAGGTGATTTTTGCTGTGGGGCATTCTCTTATAATTCCATTGATCCCTGTTGTCCTGGTTTCAGCTGGGATAGAGTTAATTTTCTTCCTAGTAGCTGGTATAGTGTTATGTTTTGGGTTCAGTATGAGAAGAATGTTGATAACACACTGATGTTTTCAGTTGTTGCTAAGTAGTGTTTAGGCTAAAGTCAAGGATTTTTCAGCTTCTCATGCCCAGCCAGCAAGAAGGCTGGAGGGGCACAGGAAGTTGGGAGGGGACACAGCCAGGGCAGCTGACCCAAAGTGGCCAAAGGGGTATTCCATACCATGTGACGTCATGTCTAGTATATAAACTGGGGGGAGTGGGGCTGGGAGGGATCACCGCTCGGGAACTAACTGGGCGTTGGTTGGCAGGTGGTAAGGAATTGCACTGTGCATCACTTGTTTTGTATATTCCAATCCTTTTTTTATTATTATTGTTTTAATTTTATTATTGTTATTATTATCATTATTAGTTTCTTCCTTTCTGTCCTATTAAACTGTCTTTATCTCAACCCATGAGTTCTACTTTTTTTCCCGATTTTCTCCCCCATCCCACTGGGTGGGGGGGGAGTGAGTGAGTGGCTGCGTGGTGCTTAGTTGCTGGCTGGGGTTAAACCATGACACCTGTAAATTTCATTTTATGGCGACTGGGCTTGATATTTAGGTCCTCTGCTGGTTTTTTTAGTAATTACTGACATCTGTGCCCCCATGTCAACAAGGAAATTTACAAAAGTTCTCTTCGGTCCTATCGGGATGGCAATGATGGGTTCATGGCGTTTATCAAAGAGCCATTGTATAGCTAACACCTGCCAGGCAGGGTGGCTCACTGCCCTCCCTGGGGATGTAAGTATTTTGTCGGGGTATCTGCTAAATCAATTAAATCTCGTTGCGGAGCTGAGGGCATGGGTCTAACAGGAATTGATTCCCCTATCATGCACCAGCCTCCAGAAAAACTGAACGATACAATGGACTGCTACAACTACATTGAGAGCAATGGGTGCTGGGACATAGAAGCATTGGGATACAAATTTAGCAGAAGCCACTTGGCTAGTTAATACTAGAGGATCTGCCAGTCGACCTGGCTCCGTCCAATAGAAACCCTTACGTACTGTGGAAGGAGATAAGGTTCCTGTAGTACACATAAGGAACTGTCTGGGAAAAACACTCTGGGTTATTCCTTCCTCAGGAAAAGGCAAACCAATTCGTGGGATTCAAGGACCTGGTTGTACTTGGTGGGTAATGCGGAAGGATGGGGTAGTCCAATGTGTACCTCAAGGATATTTAATCCTGGGTGAAAATAATCCATGATTTGAGTTGTATGATGCCATTGCTGTATGATGCCAGTGTTATATGATGCTGTATGTCGCCACTGCTGTGTCTGCTATATGTCAGCAGTATTACAGCAGGAGTCACCTGAACCAATGAAGAATGAATCTCATAAGGAACCAAGCAAGTGCAGCAGTGATGCAACCTGAGCTGGCTTTGGTGTGCAACAATCCAACACAACACACCACCTCTCCTGTCCTGAATGAGCATTACAACAGATGGAGCCCAAAATCATAGACTAAATGAACCCAAAGGACATTTTATGAACATTTTAGAGGGGTGACCCACCATCGCGGATGGAGTGATGCACTTCACTCGCAAGAGAGAAGTAGCAATATGTTTATTGATATAAAACAGCGATTTAACAAAGTTTGATAGTAAATGTGACAGTGGTTTAACAAGATTCAATGGCAAGGTTCACTTGATATTGACTGCATAGAGGACAGGGTCAGACAAAACTGTCAGGGAGACTCTCCTGTTGAGTCACGAGGTTCAGAATGGACCCCTTTGCATTCTAAACTCCTTCTCAGAGAGGAGTCTAGGTGTGGCTGGATCCAGACTTAGTCCCAGACTTGGTCAATGGTTTATTTCTAAAGGATTATATATGTGCAATCAATCCTTTATGTCACTTAGCTAAGATTTCAAAGTTTATCATGCTATTAATCACTTACTGAGAATCTGTTGTGGCAAGGAATCTCTCAACCTCGAGGAGTAACCTTGAGAGGTGTCTGTCATGAATGGGATTTTGTGACATGGCTTTGGTTTAGCAGCAATTTAGGATTTATTAATATTTTTGAGATGATAGATCACAAGATTAGGTTGTATAATTTTAACAGTACTTAATCATCAGCCAATTTAACAGAGTGATTCAATGGAATTGATATTGAAATCTTTATGGTCATAATTTTTTACGAACTTAGGGAACAAAAGATAAGTAATCAATGTAAATCACTTGGGTAAGCAACTCTTGACAAGACAATGGAATAGAAGGAACAAATCGACCTAAAACTAGGAACCAGAAATGTTAGTGGGCTGGTTGCCCAAGAAGCTTGGCTATACCACATGAATCAGCTAAAAACATGCCCTTTAGGTGAACTTAACTAATTATAATATGAAGATCACACCTCTAGAAGTTAGGATACCCGCCTCTACCTGAAGACCCTCACCCACTGAGCTTGTGCAGTAAAATTAAAAGATGCTGCACCTTTAAATGAAGATGAGGACACTATACACCAATCAGCTTTAAGATATGGAATTATGGGCACCAGTAAAAGGTTGATAAACAATGAGTATGGTAATTATGCTAATTTACAATGTATAAATGAATGACTGATTTAGTGCTGGGTGTGCTAGCTTTGCGGGGATACCCCCTAGCACCCCTTTCTGCACAGAACCGGCAATAAGCAGCTAATACCTCGACTCTGTGTGTTATTGGCTTGCACACCGGGTGAACAATCCCACAAGTTTTGGGACAACAGAATTTGTTACAATCAAATTTGTGACTTAGTTAAAGATTCGAAAATGGCAAGGATCACCCAAAGCTTACAGCAGGGTTGCACACAGATGGAGGTTAAATCAAATAAAACACATGCACAGACAGATAAAACAGTTCTGAACCACAGAGACAGTGTATTGGGTCTGGCTGAGATGGAGTTGATACTCCCCATAGCAGCCCTCATAGCACTGTGCTCTGCATCAGTAGCTAGAAAGGTGTTGATAACACACCAGTGTTTTGGCTACTGCTGAGCAGTGCTGGCACAGCATCAAGGCTGTCTCTCCAACATTTTTGCCCCCCCCTCAATGGCAGGCTTGGGCTAGGCAAGATCTTGGGAGGGGACATAACCAGGACAGCTGACCTAAACTAACCAAACAGATATTCCATACCATATGACGTCAGCTCAGATATAAAAGCTAAGTAAAGGGAGACAGAAGGGGGGGCATTTTTGTCTTCCGGAGCAACCACTACGCGTTCTGAAGCCCTGCTTCCCAGGAAGTGGCTAGACATCGCCTGCTGATGGGAAGTAGAGAATAATATCATTTGTTTTTCTTTGCTTTCGCGTGCGACCTTGGCTTTCAGTTTATTAAACTGTCCTTATCTTGACCCACGAGCCTTTTGTTATATTTTCTTCCCCCTGTCCAGCTGAGAAGGGGGAGTGATAGAGCGGCTTTGGTGGGCACCTGGCATCCAGCCAGGGTCAACCCACTACAGACAGACAAGATTTTTCCGAACCAAATCACACAGAGGCAGACAGGCAAACAGTTCTGAACCAAACTGCAAATGCACATGCACAGATAAAACAGTTCTGAACCAAATTTTACCCCCACACACAGAGGTTAACCTATGATTAAAATTTCCCTTTTTGTGAGTTTCATGAATTATTTTTATGTGCCAGCATTCATCAACAGATGGTCAGTAAACCTCACAAAATCAGGCCTTTAAGTCCTCGTGAAATCATCAATGGACAATCTTTCAATCCTTGCAAAATCTACCCTGAGAGGCATCCCGGCTCAGGGGGAGATACTGGGTCACACAGCCCACTGTGGTCCCAGAGAGCTCCAAAGGTCTCACCTTGGATCGCTATTTATAGGGTCTTGAGATGATTGGCTTTGGTCATTGTTTTACATTCTGGCCACAATTCATGCTGAGTCATTCTGATATACAATTCAGGCAGCAGATGGCCCAGGTGTGGCCAAAGAGTGCCTGACACCCAAAAGTCTCTGCACTTGTAATCAAGATAACAGCACAATGGGAGGTTTTCCCAAAGCATGCATGGCTTATCCTGAGATCTCAGAGTGGCCTGGGGGGCTGCACCACTACAGCCCCCGATGAAGCTGACTTACTGGCTGGAGTGGCTGGAATTCCTTTGTGCTGCTCTTCAGGTGCTCTCCTGCTGACCTGTAATCCCTCTCTAGGCTCTGGGCATCTATTGCTGGCACTGGCATCAAACTGGTAGGAGTGGGATGGATTGAGGTTCCCCTCCCCCAGCAACTTTAGTTTAAAACCCTCCTCACCAGCTTGGCAAGCCTATGACTGAAGATGCTCTTCCCCTTCTCTGACAGATGGACCCCATCAGCCCCCAGTAGACCAGGTTTCTGAAAGCGAGTCCTATGCTCTAAGTAGCCGAACCCCTGGCTGTGGCACCAGTCCCATAACCATGTGTTGATTCACCAGATTCGACTGGCCCTTTCAACCCCCTTCTCTTTGACAGGGGGGATTGATGAAGAAAACTAGCTGCGCTCCAGAGTCCCTTACCGCCTCTCCCAGGGCTCTGTAATCCTTCTTGATACTCCTCAGACTGCTCCTGGATGTATCACTGGCGCCCCCGTGAAACAACAGCAGTGGATAATAGTCGGTTGACTGTACGAGACTTGGTAGTCTCTTGGTGATATCCCTGATACAAGCCCCTGGTAAGCAGCATACCTCTCTAGAGAGTGCATCAGGTCGGCAAATGGGTGCCTCTGTACCTCTCAGAAGAGAGTCACCTACTACTATCACCCATTGCCTTTTCTTAGTTGCACTGGTTGTTATACGGGGAGCAGATCAGGCTGCCTCACTCAGCTCCAGTGCCTCTCCTGATGTGACAGGTCTTTCCTCTTCAGTCTGCAGAGCGATGAAGCAGTTCTGCAAGGGCACCTCAGGCTTCGGGGGAAGTCCCTTCCTCCTGCTGGTCCTTGCTGTTGCAAGCTTCCATTCTTCTGCATTACTGGCCCACCGTCCCTTCCGTGTGTGCCAGTGGGGGAGTTTTTGGCACTTGGAACCAGCTATCTAACTCCTTCTCAGCCTCCCTGATGCTATGCAGCCTTCTCACCACCTCCTGTGGCTCAGCCACCTGCTGCAGGAGGTCCTCCACCTGGGCACACCTTTTGCAGGCAGGTCTGCTGCCTGTCCCTGCCCCAGGAGAAAGGTTTAGGCACTTCCTGCAGTCTGAGGTCTGCACTGCAGCCTCTCCCTTCAGCAGCTCCATCTGGGTGGGGGCATCGGCCACTGCTGGGGTAGATGGTGAAGACCCCCCAGCCAGAGCTGCAGCCTTTGCTCTCAGGCGAGTGCCCACCATTCTGCCTTGAGGGTCAGGTAGGATGAGTGCCCTTGGCCTGTGCAGATGGTCACAAAATGGTGTTGGGTTGCTGGGTTATGTGGACTTCAAGCCTCTCCACTCGGCCAGTGGAATGTCCCTCCTTCGAAGAGGTGCCCTCCTGTGCAAACTGCCATGCCATGCTCTGTTCGCAGCACTCCTAGTCACTAGCACTCCCTAGGGCTGCCCTTTGTGGGAGTGGGGGGTGGCTGCCACTACTCCTGGCCCCGCCCATGCCTCGACAGCTGCTCTCCCTCGTGAGAGCTGCCGGCTCCTGGTGGGTCTCTGTGCTCTCCTGGGGTTTCCCTGGCTCAGGAAACCCCCCTTGCACAGCTGCGATCCCCCGCTCCGCTGTGGAACGTGCCTGTACCGGAGCTGATCGTCTCAGCAACCATTGAATTGGACACAGCTCACAAAATTGCCTCCTGCAATCTGTACTTGCTGTCCATTGGGGGAATTTTCACTGAAGATCAATTCAGTTCAATTATTCCAAAGGTCTGAACCAACATTTAAATCAGAAAACCAAAAATCTTCAGCATCTCCTGTACTGGGTTTGTGTGGCAAGGTATTGGTAGCGGGGGCAGGGGTACAGGGGTGGCTTCTGTGAGAAGCTGCTGGAAGCTTCCCCTGTGTCCGATAGTGCCAATGCCAGACAGCATCAAGTTGGACCCACCGCCAGCCAAGGCTGAGCCAATCAGCGATGATAGTTCTTAAAGAATTCTCAGTCATGGGTTTCTCTAGGTTTGCTTTATTAACAACTCAGAGTTGGGCCACCACCACAGTGAATGGCAACCCTCCAAAAGTTTCTCAGTCTTATATACCTTTTTACCACCCATTATCCCAGTCCAAAATCTTTGTAAGTTTCCAGTTGAATCTCGGTTCCCAGGTCCTATTGTTCATCAAAGTCCTTTAATTAGTTCTTGTCTCAGCTCTCTCATCTTGTCTGGTCCCAGTTCTCATCTTTGAGATTTCAAGGTCCGCCTCGGGTCAGTCGTCTCCTGTTCAGTTTACCTTGAAGTCCCATATCTGCACAATTCTGAGAAACCCTCAAGTTGTTCCATTAACTATTACACATCTATCTCTACAAGCTCTGCATGTTTTAATCTTTTGCCAGCAAAGCACCTGCTTCTTGCTGATTTTTCATCTTTTGTTCAACCTGCCTCTACTGATTAGCTTGACTAGGTTTTAAACCAATCCTGGGTTGGGGCTATACAGGGGGGCAGGCTGGAAACACTGTTCATGGCCTGTTGAGCAGCTCTGTTGCATCTCATATTTTCCAGGTAACTCATTCTATTATTAAATCTATTGACTTATTCTACAGTGGTAGCGCCTCTATGATAACATATTTAAGAAAGGGGGAAAAAACCTGTGCAACAGCAGCCAGAAGAGAGGAGTGAGAATATGTGAGAGAAACAACCCTGCAGACACCAAGGTCAGTGAAGAAGGAGGGGGAGGAGGTGCTCCAGGTGCCGGAGCAGAGATTCCCCTGCAGCCCGTGGTGAAGACCATGGTGAGGCAGGCTGTCCCCCTGCAGCCCATGGAGGTCCACAGTGGAGCAGATATCCACTTGCAGCCCGTGGAGGACCCCACGCCGGAGCAGGTGGATGCCCAAAGGAGGCTGTGACCCGATGGAGAGCCCACGCTGGAGCAGGCTCCTGGCAGGACCTGCGGATCTGTGGAGAGAGGAGCCCACACAGGAGCAGGTTTTCTGGCAGGACTTGTGACCCCATGGGGGACCCACGCTGGAGCAGTCTGTGCCTGAAGGACTGCATGCCGTGGAAGGGACCCATGCTGGAGCAGTTTGTGAAGGACTGTCTCCCGTGGGAGGGACCCCATGCTGGAGCAGGGGAAGAGTGTGAGGAGTCCTGCCCCTGAGGAGGAAGGAGTGGCAGAGACAACATGTGATGAACTGACCACAACCTCCATTCCCCATCCCCCTGTGCTGCTCAGGTGGAGGAGGTAGAGAAAACCGGGAGTGAAGCTGTGCCCAGGAAGAAGGGAGGGGTGGAGGGAAGGTGTTTTGAGATTTGGTTTTAGTTCTCATTACCCTACTCTGGTTGATTGGTAATAAATTGAGTTAATTTTCCCCAAGTTGAGTCTGTTTTGCCCGTGACAGTAATTGGTTGAGTGATCTCTCCCTGTCCTTATCTCGACCCACAAGCCTTTCGTTATATTTTCTCTCCCCTGTCCAGCTGAGGAGGGGGTGTGATAGAGCGGCTTTGGTGGGCACTTGGCATCTAGCCAGGGTCAACTCACCACATCTCCCAAGACAGTGATAACTCCTTGTCCTGGGTTCGGTTGGGATCGAGTTAATTTTCACAGGAAGCTGGGAGGGGGCACAGCCAGGACAGCTGACCTGAACTAGCCAAGGAGCTATTCCATACCATGTGACCTCATGCTCAGTATATAAATGGGGAGCGGGCTAGGGGGAGGGTCTCTCTCTCAGTGTGGGAAGTAGCAGAGCATCGGGTTCTGGGTGGTGAGCTGTTGCACTGTGCATCACTTGTTTTGTATATTCTTTTATTAGTACTATTGTTGTTGTAACTTCTCTTCTTGTGTTCTCCCAGTAAACTGTCCTTATCTCAACCCACGAGGTTCCATTTTTTTTTTTCCTTTCTCCTTTCTGATTCTCCTCCCCATCCCACCAGAGGGGGGCGGGAGGAGTGAGTGAGCGGCTGCGTGGTCCTTTGTTACCAGCTGGGCTGAAACCACGACACTACTTTACATACATACTGTTATAGCATCAAAATAAGTCAAGTAAAGGAAATGGGAGAATCATGATCCTGAAGAACATGGAAACAAATTTTCAGCTATGTCAGCTGAGGATTTGGCCAAAATTCTCTATTTTCCTGATCTTGGGGGGTGGACAACATGTGGGAAATTTGGGGGGATTTATGTTGATATGCAGTCATCTCAGATGCAATGTGTCACTTCAGAAGTGGCCACACTTCAAATGTCAGTGGCTCTTACAATGTAAGCTACATAAAGTTTATGGAAATGCAAATGTAAAATATTAAATCCTGATATGCTTACAGCCTTCCTATATTTCACAAGAAGATAAGTTTTATATAAATTGTAAAGCATTAATTATTACTTCTGTGTAAGAAGTTAATCCTCAGCAGTCTCTCACTCTCAACTGAGCTAATGGGATTGGTGTTCCTTCACAACTTTTAAAGACTGTGCCTAATTACTCAGTTTTAATCTGTATTGAACAGCCCTTTCAGAGAAAGATGGATATCTGAATGCCTTAAATTTCTTTGGAAGTGTATTGGTTTTGGCTAGGATGGAGTTAATTTTCTTCATAGCAGCTTGTAAAGTGCTATGTTTTGAATTTGTGACCAAAACAGTGTTGATAACACACCCATGTTTTAGCTATTGCTGAACAGTGTTTGCACAGCATCAAGGCCTTCTCTGTTTCTCACGCTGTCCCGCCAGTGAGTAGGCTGGGGGTGCACAAGAAGTTGGGAGTTGACACAGCAAGGACAGCTGACCCCAACTGACCAAAGGGATATTCCATATCATGTGACATCATGCTCAGCAATAAAAGCTGGGGGAAGAAGAAGGAAGGGGGGCGACATTTGGAGTGATGGTGTTTGTCTTCCCAAGTAACCATTACGCGTGATGGAGCCCTGCTTTCCCGGAGATGGCTGAACACCTGCCTGCTGATGGGAAGTAGTGAATGAATTCCTTATTTTGCTTTGCTTGTATGCATGGCTTTTGCTTTACCAATTAAACTGTCTTTATCTCAACCCACACATTTTCCCACTTTTACCTTTCTGATTCTCTCCCCCATCCTGCTTCAGGAAAGTGAGCGAGCAGCTGTGTCGTGCTTAATTGCCGGCTGGGGTTAAACCATGACAAATATGTATCTATATATGTATATACATATAACTACATATCTATCGTCCTTTTTCTCTCTCTATAGTATATAGGAACATGTAAACAAGGTGTTTCTCTAGAATACAGAATACAGGCTGGAAGAGAACTATAGAGAACATCTAAATTCGACTCACTGCTCCTAGGCAAGTTCAAATATATGTGAACTATGCTGACAAATTCCACAGCATTCTAGAAAACATATACCTAGATATAACTATCTTACATCACTTTCCCTAACATCTAATATAACTTAACCTTGTTACAATTTCAACCTGTGATTTCTCATTCTCTCCCTAGCAGATGTATAGGGAAGTTATTCCCTTCATCTAGCATATTTCAGAACTTTTAACGTATCTCCCCAACTTAATCCTCACTAGATGACACAAACCAGTTCCCTTTTAAGCCTCTGATCATTCTTGTCACTCATCCTTTGGACTCTGTCCAGGGAAAAGGCAGTGGCATCACAAACTGAACAGAGTAGTCTGGATGAAGCCTTACCAGTGCAGTATAGAGCAAGACAGTTATTTTCTATGTCAACCCACAACACTAAAGGTATCTTCACAGCATCTTGTATTGGGTTTGCGTGGCAAGGTTTTGGTAGTGGGGGGCTACAGGGGTGGCTTCTGTGAGAAGATGCCAGAAGCTTCCCTTGTGTCTGACAGAGCCAGTGCCAGCCGGCTCCAAGATGGACCTGCCGCTGGCCAAAGCTGAGCCAATCAGCCTCTGATAACATATTTAAGAAGGGGGAAAAACTGCTGTGCAACAGCAGCCTGTCGCAAATTCTGATTTAGTATCCTGCTGACTACGCCAATTTGTCACTGATGAGTGGAATACACCTCACTCAAAAGAGAGAAGTGGCAATATGTTTTATTGAGGTAAAATAATAATTTGACAGAGTTCAATAAATTCAATGGAATTTAACAAAGTTTAACAGTTGAACCAAGGTTCAATAAGTTTGATGGCAAGGTTCACCTTATTAATTACTGCATGGAAGAAACAAAGGAAAATTGAGTTAGAAACTAGTTAGAATGATTCGCACAGAGACCAGAGATGCAAAAGGGTAAGGAAGACCCTTCCATTGAGTCACGAGGTTCAGAATGGACCCCCCTTGCTTTCTAAACTCCTTATGGAGCCTAGGTGCGGCTAGGTCCAATCTTGGTCTCAGATTTGGACAACAGTTTATGTCTAATGGAATTATCTATACAAAGTTTATAATAATTAATATTGAGTAGCTACATGGAGAGTTTGCATGTGTTTAAATTCACTTTACAGAATCAGACACCTGTTTAGATGTGACTCTTCAGATAGTCAAGTAGTTTGATGAACTTCTGATAAAAATAAATTGAAATGAAAGAGTGAAATCAATGTAGTTAATCCTGCTGTAATACAGCAGAAAGAATAGCTTATTCTCCAAGTAACAGAAGAACATCTCCATACATTCTCATTGTTGTCATATATGCCATTCTGCCATAAAACAGTGAGCATCAGATAGTTTTTCATTGTTCAAAACTTAGGTCATAGAACAGATTTTATTGATGTTACCCTTGTTTATTACTGTAAAAAGACAACACAGAGATAGGATGGACATGTTCCACTTCTTATCTTTCACCATAGATGACTGTTGTTATCAGCAAATCACTTGGAGAGGATCATCTGACTAAGGATACCAATTGAAGTTGAACAAAAGCAAGGCTTGAATTATGTTGATGACAGAGAAAATAGCTTGAGTTGGAAACCATGCTTATCATCATTTTCAGTGGGAAGTATACATCTTCAAATTGTCAAGTCAGTCTATACTCCATGATAGTTACTCAATTTCTCATTGATGGTAAAGTCTGGGGGATCATCCCTGAGCAATTTTTTCAACACTCCCAAGTCCTGTTGTTTCCACCAGGAAGCAGTGATCTAGTGTTCATCACTTCAGTTTTATCATTGTTCAGCTGAACTAGAGCTAAGCTGCCCACCTGGGCTTGTGGTCTTTGGCGCATACAAGACTCCATCCAGTGCCAAATTAGCAGCATGTGTCTTCACTGACCATGGCCCTGTGAACAAACCCCAGTTCCTGACCCAGCGCACCCGAGGATCGGGTTCAGTGCCATAACCCTTATCTTCAAGATCTCAGTTGATCCCCATATTTAGGGGACCAAAACACTGATTAAAGTACTGTGAGAAAGACAACACAAAATCACTTTGTTCCTTTCACACTAAGTTGTCTGTATTAAAAAGTTATCAGTGCAGACTTCTGTGAGCTTGGTCTAATATTGCAGAATGGTCTCCCAGGGAAATTAAGGACCATCAGATACCTCACTACCTTCCCCTCAAAATGCACGCTGTGCTCTGCTTCCTTGACTGTGCTAGCCCAAACCTATTATTCCTCTGGATATCTTTCAAACTAAAACACACCACTCTGCTCATTTTCCCCCAAGGGGAAGACAAGAGGGCAAACACAAGACAGATGTTACCTGTTTAATTCAGTACACAGATATATTAAGAGTGTGGTATAAGAATCTACACAAGTATTACAGACTACACAGTTACTAATGAGTCTAATTTTACGGTACCTTAAAAGAACTGGTTTAAGAAATGCTCCACAGAATAACAACATACCTCTTATCCATGCCTTTCACTCAGTGGCTCAAAAAGTCTAGGAAACAAAGAAAATGGAAGCGAGATAACAGAAGTTTCATACTCTCTGTACCAATTTAAAAGCTATTGAGAAGTTCATGCATTTTCAGATTATGTCAGGGAGTCATTTGTCTTTGGCACCAATTCTCTAGTAAGCTTGTCCTTTCACCATGTCCTTTCTGATGCTGTATTAGCACAGAGGACTAAACAGAAACAGCTGTATCGTACTGCCCATGCATTTAAAATCACAACCTGTTGCAGTTGATGTCAAAGGAGCTTTCCCACTATTAAAACTGAAACAGGATCTGACCATAACAGATAGCTATATTCCACTTGCAGTGAGTAGAAATAAATCTACAGCAATGCCATTATCAATACATTTCACTCTGAATTTACACTTGTCTCTGAAAGCAGAGTTTAGTTCTGTTTATCCTCAGTTTTAGTTTATTTGCAGTAGTGAAAAGCATGGTTAAAGGAATTTTATATAGCTAGGACCACTGAAAGGAAGATACATTTCAACCATTTAAATGCTTTCAAATACAGGTTTTCTTTCTCAATTTATTGTGATAAGATTTGTTTTCTGAGGTGGAAGATGTAATTAACAATTAAACAACTGACAATTAAACCACCTGCAGATGACCCTGTAGAAATGGAAGACTTTTTTCTTTCCTTGTTTCTTTTTTTGGGCATCTTTTTCTGCTAATCTTACTGAAAGGAAGAGGAAGCACACATTAGATCTTTCAAATATGAATGTTGAATCCACCTTCTGATTTTGAGGCCTATTCTCATTCAGTGCAAGTATGAAAATCCTAGTAACACTCATCTGAGTTCTGCACCTGTCTTTTTAATTTATTGCAAATTAAACAGAGTAGGATAATGAGAAATAAGAACAAATCTAAAACACCTTCCCCCCACCCCTCCCTTCTTCCCAGGCTCAACTTAACTCCCAAAACTTCTAACTCCTTCCCCTGAATGGCACAGGGGAATGGGGGATGCAGTCAGTTCATAATGTTTTGTCTCTGCTGTTCCTTCCTCCTCATGCTCTTCCCCTGCTCCAGCCTGGGGTCCTCCATGGGCTGCAGGGTGGATACCTGCTCCATCATGGACCCCCATGGGCTGCAGGGGAATCTCTGCTCTGGTGCCTGGAGCACCTCCTCCCTCTCCTTCACTGACCTTGGGGCCCGCAGAGTTGTTTCTCACATATTCTCACTCCTCTCTCTTCCAGCTGCTGTTGTGCAACAACTTTTTTCCCTTTCTTAAATATGTTATTACAGAGGTGCTTCCACTGTTGCTGATTGGCTCAGCTTTGGCCAGTGGCGGGTCCATCTTGGAGCTGGCTGAAACTGGCTCTGTCCAACATGTGGGCAGCTTCTGGCATCTTCTCACAAAGCCACTCCTGCAACCCCCCTGCTACCAGAACCTTGCCACATAAACCTTGCCCAATACAGAAATAAAGAAGGAAAGAATGAAAAAAATGCAGGAAGAAAGGGAAAGAATTAAGGAAGGTGAAAGAAAAGGAGGGAGTGAGGAGAAAACGGGGAAAGAGATGGAGGGAAGGAAGGCATCAGGGAAGGGAGGAAAGGAAGGAAGGATAGAGGGAATGAGGGAAGAAATTAAGAAGGGACAAAGTAAAGAAGGAAAGTGGGAGGGAATGAGGGAGGGTAGGAAGGATGAAGGGAAGGAAGGGGGGATGGAAGTACAGTAGGAGGGAAGGATTTTAGGAAGGAAGGAGGGAAGGATAAAGAGGAAAGGGAGAGAGGGAAGGATTGAAGGAATGAGGGAAGGAGGGAGGGAAGGAAGCAGGGGGAGAGAAGGAGGGAGGGAGGGAAGGAAGGGGAAAGAAGGAGGGAGGGAAGGAAGGAAGTAGGGAGGAAGGGAGGGAGGAAAGAAGGGAGGGAGGGGAGAAGGAAGAGAGTGAGGGAAAAAAGAAATTATTTCCTGATATAATAATCTGATAACATAATTCTCTGTTTCTAGGATGGGCTGTATTAATGTCTTATTTTAAGGAGTGTCATTTTTGAGCTGTAATAATACCTTGGTGAGTAAATGGTCATTAAAAAACTTATAACTCTGTGCCTAAGATTAGGGCTAGTATTAAACTCCAAGCACTCAGTGTTAAACTTAATTATGGGCTAGTTCATGCTGCAGGATTGTCAGTGTAACCACATCAGTTTTAGTTATGAAAAGCTTTTTTTTTTTTACTTTCACGGAATAGCAAGAAGAGTAGCTTCAGGTCTAGGATTAGGGCCTAAATTCTGGTTTGCCTCTACCTTTCCCCTCCCTCCCCTAAAGGACAGAAAAGAATATAGGATTATTTATTTATTTATTTTTAAATAATAAACATAGGGCCATTAAAATGTTTTCTAAACTGTTAGGGAACAATCAAGTCACATTTTCTTTTTTCCCCCAATCAGGAGTTAAAAATTTCATCTGTTAATGTCGTGGTTTCAGCTGGGATAGAGTTAATTATCTTCCTAGTAGCTGGGATAGTGCTATGTTTTGAGTTCAGTATGAACTGATCCAGTTTTTAGGAATAAAATGGCAAGATGGACATCGTCAGATCCCAATGGACGTGATCAACAAAATAGCAGCTATGTCTCCACCGACTAATAAAAAGGAAACACAGGCCTTCTTAGGTGTCGTGGGTTTTTGGAGAATGCATATTCCAAATTAGTCTGCTTGTAAGCCCTCTCTATCAAGTTACCCGGAAGAAGAATGATTTTAAATGGGGCCCTGAGCAACAACAAGCCTTTGAACAAATTAAACGGGAGATTGTTCATGCAGTAGCCCTTGGGCCAGTCCAGGCAGGACAAGATGTTAAAAATGTGCTCTATACTGCAGCCAGGGAGAATGCCCCTACCTGGAGACTCTAGCAGAAAGCACCTGGGGAGACCTGAGGCCAACCCCTGGGGTTTTGGAGTCAGGGATATCGAGGATCCGAGGCTCACTATACTCCAACTGAAAAAGAGATATTGGCAGCATATGAAGGAGTTCGAGCTGCCTCAGAAGTGGTTGGTACTGAAACACAGCTCCTCTTAGCACCCCGACTGCCAGTGCTGGGCTGGATGTTCAAAGGGAAAATCTCCTCTACACATCATGCAACTGATGCCACGTGGAATAAGTGGATTGCACTGATCACACAACGGGCTCGCATAGGAAACCCCAGTCGCCCAGGTATTTTAGAAGTGATCATGGACTGGCCAGAAGGCAAAGATTTTGGAATGTCACCAGAGGAGGAGGTGACACGTGCTGAAGAGGCCCCACTGTATAATAAACTGCCAGACAATGAGAGGCAATATGCCCTGTTCACTGATGGGTCCTGTCGCATTGTGGGAAAGCATCGGAGGTGGAAGGCTGCTGTATGGAGTCCTACACGACTAGTCGCAGAAACTGCTGAAGGAGAAGGTGAATCGAGTCAGTTTGCAGAAGTGAAAGCCATCCAGCTAGCGTTAGACATTGCTGAAAGAGAAAAGTGGCCAGTGCTCTATCTCTATACTGACTCATGGATGGTGGCAAATGCCCTGTGGGGGTGGCTACAGCAATGGAAGAAGAGCAACTGTCAGCACAGAGGTAAACCCATTTGGGCTGCCGCACTGTGGCAAGATATTGCGTCCCGGCTAGAGAATCTGGTTGTAAAAGTACATCATGTAGATGCTCACGTACCCAAGAGTTGGGCCACTGAAGAACATCAAAACAACCAACAGGTGGATCAGGCTGCCAAGATTGAAGTGGTCAGGTGGACCTGGACTGGCAACATAAGGGTGAGCTATTTATGACTCAGTGGGCCCATGATACCTCAGGCCATCAGGGAAGAGATGCAACATATAGATGGGCTCGTGATCGAGGGGTGGACTTGACCATGGACACTATTGCGCAGGTTATCCATGAATGTGAAACATGTGCTGCAATTAAGCAAGCCAAGAGGTTAAAGCCCCTGTGGTATGGAGGGTGATGGCTGAAATATAAATATGGGGAAGCCTGGCAGATTGACTATATCACACTCCCACAAACTCGCCAAGGCAAGCGCTATGTGCTTACAATGGTGGAAGCAACCACTGGATGGCTGGAAACATATTCTGTACCCCATGCCACTGCCCGGAACACTATCCTGGGCCTTGAAGAACAGGTCTTGTGGTGACATGGCACCCCAGAAAGAATTGAGTCAGACAACAGGACTCATTTCCAAAACAACCTCATAGACACCTGGGCCAAAGAGCATGGCATTGAGTGGGTATATCACATCCCTTATCATGCACCAGCCTCTGGGAAAATTGAACAATACAATGGACTGTTGAAGACTACATTGAGAGCAATGGGTGGTGGAACCTTCAAACATTGGGATACACATTTAGCAAAAGCTACCTGGTTAGTCAACACCAGAGGATCTGCCAATCGGGGTGGCCCTGCCCAGTCAGAACTTTTACGTACTGTAGAAGGGGATAAAGTCCCTGTAGTGCACATAAAAATATGTTAGGGAAGACAGTCTGGGTTACTCCTGCCTCAGGCAAAGGTAAACCCATTCGTGGGATTGCTTTTGCTCAAGGGCCTGGGTGCACTTGGTGGGTGATGCGAAAAGATGGGGAAGTCCGATGTGTGCCTCAAGGGGATTTGATTTTAGGTGAGAATAGCCAGAATTAACTGTATGATGTTAGTTGCTATATAACCCTGCTACTGTATGTTATCCTTACTATAATTGTTATATGCTATATCCATAGTACTATAGTAAGTATCACTTAGATCAAGCAAGAATGAACTGTGATAAAACTGAGCAAAGCGCAGTAGTGATGGAACCAGAACTGACTCCAGCATGCAACAATCCAACGGTGCACACCATCCTCCTGCTGCCTCCACTGTCACCTGCTCGTCACACTGCACTGAAGCCCAATCCTGCTCTACCGACTGAGAGGACTTTGCACCATCCCTCCTGCCCAGAAAGACTGGTATGACAGATGGACCCCAGAGTTGGGAACTAAATGAACTCAACGAACATTTTATGAACACGACCCATAAACTAAAGGAATGATATCTCTGTGTGTGTATACATATATACATATATATATATCTCTCTCTCTCATTTTTTATATGTCTCAAAGGGACGGAAAAGGTGATGATGATTGACTGGGATGTTACTGAAGGTATGGGAACTGAGCATGACGTCAATGGTATAGAATAAGGGGTGGATACTGTCCTGGTTTCAGCTGGGATAGAGTTAATTCTCTTCCTAATAGTTGGTACAGTGCTATGTTTTGAGTTAGGGATGAGAAGAATGTTGATAACACTGATGTTTTCAGTTGTTGCTAAAAGTAATGTTTAGTCTAAAGTCAAGGATTTTTCAGCTTCTCATGCCCAGCCAGTGAGAAAGCTGGAGGGGCACAAGAAGTTGGCACAGGACACAGCCAGGGCAGCTGACCCAAAGTGGCCAACAGGGTATTCCATGCCATGTGACGTCACATCTAGTGTATAAACTGGGGGAGTGGGGGTGGGGGGATCGCTGCTCGGGGACTAACTGGGCGTCGATCGGCAGGTGGTTAGCAATTGCCTTGTGCATCATTTGTATATTCCAGTCCTTTTATCATTACTGCTGTCACTTTATTAGTGTTATCGTTATCATTATTAGTTTCTTCTTTTTATATTCTATTAAACCGTTCTTATCTCAACCCACGAGTTTTACTTCTTTTCCCGATTTTCTCCCCCATCCCACTGGGTGGGGGGGGAGTGAGTGAGCGGTTGCGTGGTGCTTAGTTGCTGGCTGGGGTTAAACCACGACAGTTAAAAAAAAAAAAGATAATTTATCGATTACATGATTTCAGAAAGTGTAGGGGGTGAGAAGGAAATAAGTAGGATAAAAAAATTATGGAATATTGCAAAGAGTGGAACACTATGGTGAGAGGCATTGTGCGCATTTCCATCAATGCTAGACCCATGTGGGGCCGGCTGGTGCACCCTTAGAGCCACAGGTAGGCCTGCAAAGCTGCAGTGGCGTCTTGCCAGGGCCACGGCTGCAATACAGGTAATTCCAGCTGTGCAGTGTCAGGGTGGCTGTATGGCAGCGGCTGCTGCAGGGACCAGCATTAGGTTGACACATTTCAAGTCACCCAGACAAGCAGAGGGGACCTTCACAAGGAGGTGTGAGTGGTGGCCCAGGCCTCTCCAGGGTGGGAGGCAGGCCTGCGTGAGGTGAGTCTGTGTTGAAGCAGTGGCCACGGCTGTGAGGGGTGGGGTGACAGGGAGGCAGGAGCATAGGCCCCAGCAGAAAATGGTTGATCAAGGCTCTGTCCACTGGCAAAGCTGATTTGCAAGGCTATGAAGGTTGAGCCTGCCTCACTCCCCCCACTTCCACTACCACAGAGGGTGGCATTGGGCTGGTGGGTAGTAACTTTGGTGTGAGGCTCCACAGCAGCTGGCAGATCCTGAACCAGTACCCAGCTTGAGAGCATGCAGCGGCAGGAGGAGGAGGAGTGAAGAGCAGTGGTGACTCCTCCATGTGTCATCTTCTCCCTCTCCTGGGTTTCCCTCTTGTGGGCTGAAGGAAGACTCTAGGACAAAAATAGAGCTGTTACCCAGCAGCAAGTAATGTGGCAGTGCCACGCTGCCAGTGGGTGCCCCTCTGAACTGCTGCTGTTGGCCTTGGGTGGGGGGCACAGCCTTCCTGTGGCAGGCCTACCCAGCAGCCAGGAGCATGCTGGGCAGAAGCTCACCCCATGGAGAGGAGCCTTCCTGTGTGGGTCCTCATGCAGCTGGGCATGGCAGCTCTGCAGCCAGGGTGGAGGAAGGCCAGCAAGAGGGCAGTGGCCAGGCAGGACAGATAGCTCCCACACCAGGGACATGAGCACAGACAGGACTCCTAGCAGGTGCAGCTTGCTGTACTGGTTTTGGCTGGGACAGAGTTAATTTTCTTCATAGTAGCTTGTATGGTGCTATGCTTTGGATTTGTGCTGAAAACAGTGTTGATAACACAGGGATGTGTCAGTTATTGCTGAACAGTGCTTGCATAGTGTCAAGGCCTCTTTTGCTTCTTAGACTGCCTGATCAACAAGTAGGCTGGGGGTGCTCAAGAAGTTGGGAGGGGACACAGCTGGGACAGCTGACCCCAAATGACCAAATGGATATTCCATACCACATGACACACTTTTCCTCTGCTTCAGCATAGGTCCTCTCCACAAGCTGTAGCCCTTCAGGGACAATCTGCTCCAGCATAAGTTCTCTACTGGCTGCAGTTCCTTCAAGAAACATCCAACTACTCCAGTACGGGGTTCCCCACAGGCTACAGTATAAATATCTGCTCTGATGTGGTCTCTTCAATGTAACCAGCACTACTGCTCTACCTTCAAGTTTACTCTAACTCCACCACCTTCCCCTTGGCTGCCAGAAGAAGAGCCCAAACCAACCTACCCATTGACTAGAGCCAGCGTCTGTATAATCCCTCCACGCACACCGATTTGCTGCTTCCTGGCTGCCCCCGCCTATCCCCGCTCAGGCGGAGCTTCAGTGGCCAGAGCTGAGCTAAGGGCTGTGTTCTTATTGGCGTGCTGCAGTCGGTTGCTAGTTTCTGCAGGTCTCTTCTTCCTTCACTGTTCTTTTAGCTGCTGAAGCAGTTACACAATTAGATGCATTCTTTTGGTGGGGCTAGAATAGCTCTCCTTGGGCTTTGTTTTCTCTTCTAAAGAGTGTGGCTGGGGAACTGCAGGTGTTGGTTGGGGTCGTGCCATTACTCAGCACAACCGATTCCTCCGTCGGTCTAGGTGTTCAAGCGGTGGCTGCTGGGGAAAGTGCGGGGCCGTGTGCGCTCTGCCTGTCCCTCAGCGAGGGAGACGGAGGCGGTCGCGCGGTATCGAACGAGCATCAAGTGTAGGTACGGGTTCTTCTACCGCTCTCGTGGTGTACGCGCGCTGGTGAGCTCCCCTTTCCCTTTCTTCCCCCCCCCCCCGCCACCTGCTGGAGGTGGTTGCGAGGCTCTTTCAGCGGGGCCTTAGCGCGGTGGAGGTTGTGGGAGCAGCAACGCCGCCGGTTGCGGTTCGTGGATCCGCTTTCAAGTTGTGGAGGCGAGTTAGTTTCTTGGCAGCTCTGACCATTTATTTCTTTTCTCACTTTTTTATGTGCCCCCTTCCTGCACCTTCTCCATCACAGGGCAGGTGAGGGGAGATACCCACCCCCGATAACTGTTGAGCAGGCCCAGGAGGAAAGGCCGGGGTAGGTGCTGAGCCTCGGTGAGGGAGGCGGCGGTTCAGCGCTCTGATCCTGGAGCATTCGGGCAGGGTAGGTGGGTTGTGGTGATCTTCGCCGATGTCCTGGCTGCAGACCCTTGGGGGTTTGTGCCCTGTACCCTGTGGGGGGAGCAGCTCGCCGCTTCTTGCGCCACGGAAAGGGATGAGGGGCTCTCTGCGCCCAGGGAGTCGGGGTGTCGTCTGCCGAGGTGCTTTAGAGGGCCTGGGGTGCTGTGTGCGATCTGTCCTGGGGCTTCCGTTTCCGTGGTCTGGCTGTGGATGTCTTTGTTTAGGAAACTGGCACGCTGACTTAAATGCTTGTTAAATTCTGTCTTTTACCAGATTTGAATAGTGGTTCTGTGTGTGTCATCGACTTCCATGAGGTCCTTATTAAATACAGACACTTGAAGAGCTTTCAGTTTGTCCAGCCTGACTTAAATTAATTTCTTCAACTTTGGCTATTGATGGTGGGGGTGATGTGTGCCTTAAAATTGCATTGGAATGCATAGTTTAAAAGTATTTGGCCAAAAGGTGATTATCGAAGCATGACTGCAGAAGCTAAAATAGAACTGCTTGAACACAGACTAGTTTTAAAAGCATAGCTTTTCATTATTGATACACTGGTGCAGTGAAGCACCAGGCTGATGCCTCTGAAATACAATAAGGGGCTTAAGTGTCTGTCAATGTACAGATTGTTTTAGCAGGGCAGTTCTGTAGTGCAGTGTTTTTCCTGGAACATACAGAACATTATGTAATTGAACATAATCCCACACTTGTCAATCTGGGATTTTTATGAAGGTTTTTCTTTGGTTTTGGGGAGTTTGTTTTTTTGGGGGAGTGGGGGTTTGGGGGGTAGGTTTTTGGGGGGTTTGGTGGGTTGATTTTTTTTTTTTTGTGAGAAGGAATGGCTAGATTTTTGCAATCTATTTTCTGTGTTCCCTTTCCACTTTCAAGTGTGCCATTAGGTCTGTTTTGAAATATACAAAGTAACCAGCAAAAGAGTTCGTGGTACAATTAAGAATGTTTCTGTATTAGCATAAAACCAAGTTAGGTTTTCTAATATTGTTAGAATTTGTGAGACTAGTAAATATATATATATATGTATAGCTTTTCTTTTAAAATCTGATGATTCCAAAATGAAATTTTGGTCATATCAGGCTAGTCAGTCTTTGTGGGTTGTTTTGCTCTTTGAGACATACTTGAAAGGTTAGAGTTACTTCACAGTATTTCTGGGTATGTTTTTTTGTTATTAAATACACTTCATCTGTGTTCTTTTCCATATCTACTGTGTGTTCTTTTTAAATTCTTAGTTGAATCCTTTTATATAATATTTGGTCGGACACTTTTATTTTTTTGTTTGTTCTGCATGTTTTAGTTCTTTAACTGTTAAACTAGTTGGAAAACGTTTATACCTTACTGTTCCGTGATAATATAATGCAGATGTTGAAATGACTACGAGTGTTTCAGTAGTGAACTCAAGCCTTCATTGAATTGTGCTCAATGAAAGGGTCAGGGGAAACTGTTACAGTTTCTTACTTCAGCAGTATATAATGAAAAATGATTATCCAAAAAAAAAACCCTCAACAATGTGAATATCTTGCCTGTTGCACAGTTAGAGCAACACCAAAGATTTACAAATTGGCAGCTGTGTTTTCAAGTTTAACTTTGTTCTAGATAAGTGCTTGCAAGGGTTAGGCTTCTGAGGCTAAGCTGCTAATACGGAGTGAAGTACTTGGTGACATAAATAATGAGAGCCACTCTTGTTATGGCTTGCAGAGGAAAGAGGACAGAAATGATTTCTTACATGAAAGAACAACATTTGTGTTATAGGAATCCCAAGATAACTATTTGAGGTGTTTCTGACTAGACAGTTTTTGTTTGTTTGTTTTTTTCCCTCCCTCTTCTATCAGCTTTAATGAAAAGGTTAATTGCTAAAGAGTGGACTAAAACTACTGCCTGTAGGCACTTTTAATTTTGTCATTCTGTATGTTACTTTTTTTATTCATATGAGAGTTAGACATAAGTTTGATAAAGTGATTGCTTTCCTTTTAAAAACTTATCCTGCTGTACTGGTTTTGGCTGGGATAGAGTTAACTTTCTTCATAGTAGCTTGTATGGTGCTATGTTTTGGATTTGTGCTGAAAACAGTGTTGATAACACAGGGATGCGTCAGTTATTGCTGAACAGTGCTTATACAGAGTCAAGGCCTCTTTTGCTTCTCAGACTGCCTGATCAGTGAGTAGGCTGGGGGTGCCCAAGAAGTTGGGAGGGGACACAACTGGGACAGCTGACCCCAACTGACCAAATGGATATTCCGTACTATATGACATCATGCTCAGCAATGCATGCTACAGGGAAGAAGGGAGGACATTTGGAGTTATGGCATTTGTCTTCCTGAGTAACTGTTATGCTTGATGAAGCCCTGCTTTCCTAAAGATGTCTAAACACCTGCTTGCTGGTGGGAAGTAGTGAATGAATTCCTTATTTTGCTTTGCTTATGCACGTGGCTTTTGCTTTCCCTATTAAGCTGTCTTTATCTCAACCCATGAGTTTTCCCCCTTTTACCCTTCCAATTCTCTCCCCATCCCACTGTGGGGGAAATGAGTGAGTAGCTGTGTGGTGCTTAGCTGCTGGCTGGGGTTAAATCACAACAGTCACAAAGGCTGGGTAATGCCACTTGGGTCTGTTTTGTTTCTTTGCCTGTCTTGGTACAATAGTAAGTTTTATGCATTTAAGTTTCTTGAACAGAATTTTATTTATTTTATATATATATGTGTGTGTGTGCAAAGCTGTGTATCATTTTTAAAGGTTATATACATTTCTTAGTATACTTTTTTATTTTTGCTGTTAGTAACTTTACCAACTTCCAGAACTGTATTTGCAGAACAGAACTGACTTCTTGATTAGTACTGAATTAACAAACAGAAGTAGTGAAATAGGTATGTTTTTGGGATGTGTTGATCTCTATATCTGAAGATGTTACTGTAATGAGGGCAGAGATTTGCATCGTAAATGCTGAAAAGGTTTTAGATGATAATAGGAGTCTTTCTCTAACATACATTTTGAATAGATGAGTTAAAACCGTTCATCTGTACCTGTGGAACTGTCTCCTTGAGGTAATTTGTGGTGGGTGTTCTTTTCCTCCCAGTTTTAGTAACAGTTCAGGTAAAGCATTCATTGAGCCTGTTTGTTATTAGAGTGATTTTTAACACAAGTTCATTTATGATACTTTGTTCGTGTTCCATAAACTATATTTTAGACTTAATGAAATTATTGGTCTTTTAAGACTGATCTCAAAATGAGAATATTTGAACTGCTTTTGCCAAGGCTGGGCAATGCTAAATGAAGGTGTACTTGTGACTGTGTTTTTTCTGTGTAGTTTTTCTCCTCTCTCTCTCTCCCCCCTCCCCCCCATTTTTTTTTTTCCCTCTTTGTATCTTAATAGATGGAGAATACCTCTGGGATCAGAATCTTTAGATTCAATAGAGATAGTTTCTATTGGATTAAATGGATGTTACATTAAATCTGCATTACAGTCTAGTATAGGAGAGAAATAGTACTTTAGCTATATTCATCAGCATAGGAAGTTATTTGCCGTATGTGGCAAACCCCCATTTTTAGCAGATTTAAGCTGTCTTGGGGTACTGTGCCCACTGCAGCTGATTTTAGTTAACAGCCTAGTGTTGCTTGAAATGTTCACTGTAGTACTACCCTGTGTGTGAATTCCATAGGCCAGATTCCAGTCTTCTGAAACTATTATGACAAATATTTTTTTTTTGTGTGAAATCATATTTGCAGTGCTGTTGGGTTGTTGATAGTTATAGTGAAAACTGTTATTTGCTTCTCAATGCACTTGTCAGAAAGAACTAAGAAATTCTGTAGCTACTGTCCTATTGCTGGCATGGAAGGCAGCCTGTTGTTCCTGGGCATAACGGGCTATTTGTACCTCGCTTTTTGAGGTGTAGCTTTTCTTGTGCATAAGACAGTCTAAGCCTTTTGCAAATCCCTGGTCCTTTTCAATAGACCTCTTCCACTGCAAATTAAGGTCAAGTTTAATGTCAGATAATCTCACCTGATAGGGAAAAGATGAGCCATTACAAATTTGAGTGACTACTTGTGCGGAGGCTGTTGTTTCTTTAGCTAGCAGAAATATAGTCATTTTTATTCAGGATCTATCATTCAAGAGAGAATTTACTCTTTTACTGCCATCTCCTCTAAATTGGTAGTGTTGGCTACCCATATCTAAGAATCTGTGGCTTCCCTCTGTTTTGAAGAAAGCTAGAGACCTTGGATGAAAGTACTTGGCTGTAGCAGTCTCAGCAAAAATACTCTGTGAACTATGAAGAGCAGTAGTATTCTAAAAATCCTCATGTTTATCAGGCTGTCTTGTGTTGCTTGTGTTTACTGCTCTACAAGATACTTTATTAATGTGACATTTTATTCTGTATATGTCCATACCCTACCATAGGAGACTACTCATACATCCAAAATAAGGTTAACTGTTCTGTGATCTGTATTCAACAGTTCCTGCAGCAGTGCCCAATGGAGCTTTTTAAAAAAAAAAAAAGAGAGAGAGAGAAAGAAATGCATGCAGGCATGAAAATTATGCTTCTCTACAAGTTAGAGGATTGACTTTGAGATCAGTTCTCAGTATTGTCAAGTGTTACAGTTACAGTGTATTGGGTTTATGTGGCAAAGCTTTGATAATGGGGAGGCTGCAGGGGTGGCCCCTGTAAAAAGAGGTAAGGGGCTGCCCCCAGGTTGGACAGAGCCCGTTCCAGACAGCTCCAAAACAGACCCACTGCTGGCCAAAGCTGATCAGCGAAACTGGTGGTGCCTCTGTGATAATGCATTTAAGAAAGGGTAAAAAAAACCCCAACAAACAAAACCAAACCCACTGTGCAGCAGTTGTGAGAGAGAAGAGCAAGGGGGAAAAAATGTGAGAAAAACAATTCTGCAGATACCAAGATCGGTGAAGGAGGGGGAGGAGGTGCTCCAGGTTAACCCACCACATATAGTTAGAAATAAGATTTTTGTTGTTGTTGGATCACATAGGTATTTCTAAAACAGCATGGGACTGTGGACATCAGAAGTTAGCTTGTTTTGTTCCTGACTGTAAACTTGAATCTAGCATTGAAGGTGGTGTGTGAAACTATAAGAGTGTTTCTGTTTCCATGATCTGATAAGAACTGAACTTGAGACCTGTGAATAGAGTTGGGATGGAAATGTTTAAGTTGACACACCTTAGCATCATGAAAGTAGTGTAAATGCTTATTTTAGCTGCACTGGTGTGGCCAGCATGGCTCTTGGCAGATTTCATCACCCCTCCTCTCTGGGGGGGGGGGGAATATTGTTGACAAAGGAGATCAAAGGAGATCGCCCTGCACCCCACCCCTGTTGTAAATTAAGAGGACAAAGTACCTGTTTGTCAAGGCAGCTGTATCTTTACCTAGCTTGCTTTGGGTGTATGTGCAGTTATTGTTTTGTTTTTTCTTCCCCACTCTATTAACCAATGGTTTGAATAGGTAGCGTGGCTTATATTGATTTGCAGAATATCTGCGTTAGAGCATTTGGGTTTGGGATGTTTTTGTTAAAGCATAGCATAAAAATAGTTTTATCATTAAAAAGGATAATATCAACATAATCCCAATTCCTACTTGCAAGACAGGAAACCTTGGTTAATTTCTGGAGGGCTTGAAAACACTCATGTCAGCCAGTGTGGGAAGAGTTTACGTCTGGATTTCAGTGCACTGAAGGCCTATAGTGCTCTGTAGGCCAGTAAATCATCTCATTTTGCTTCTTAAAAGTCTTGACCTTCATGCACCTTTCCTACTGCTCATAGTGCTTGCAGGGGCCCATAACTTATGCTTGCCATACTTTCTCTATAGTTGGGAAACATTGTAGCAGGTTTTTTTGTTTGTTTGTTTTGTTTTTTGCTGCAGAGCTCTTCATTGCCTTATTACCCTGCAAATGCTATAACATATTCTAATTGTTCTTTGACATGTATATTTGTCAAGGAGGTGAACGCTTCTGTTATTGCCTTAAGGGGAGGGACTTTATTTCCTCAAAAGAAACTCCAAAACTCATGCTTGTTATTGTTCTGGGTAAAATTTTTTTGTTTTGGTTTGTGGTGTGGTTTGGGTTTTTAGCTTTAACATCTGGCAGGGCTGTAGTTATCACTGTTTTTATAGCATGCTTATTTTAAAGCAGTTAATATCAAATAAACTATTATATAGAAATTTGCTTATATGTTTAAATACATTTTGTTAAATGTTTTCATGGAAATTGCTTATTTACTGGAGAGATGAAGTTTGTATTTTTCATGAGGGTTTTTAATATCAGATTTTAACTAGAAACTGATACCATTCTCTCTTCCTATTTCAGACTAGAAGATGAATAATCTTTCCTTTAGTGAACTGTGTTGCCTGTTCTGTTGTCCACCATGCCCAGGGAAAATTGCTTCCAAACTGGCATTCTTACCTCCTGATCCTACGTACACACTGATTTGTGATGAGAGTGGTAGTTGCTGGACTCTACATCTCTCAGAGCGAGCAGACTGGCAGTATTCTTCTAGAGAAAAAGATGCCATCGAGTGTTTCATGACTAGAACAAGCAAAGGTAACAGGATTGCCTGTATGTTTGTGCGTTGCTCGCTTAATGCCAAATATACTTTGCTCTTCTCACATGGAAATGCTGTTGACCTAGGTCAGATGAGCAGCTTTTATATAGGACTGGGTTCACGGATTAATTGCAACATATTCTCTCATGATTATTCTGGATATGGTGCAAGTTCTGGGAAGCCAACAGAGAAGAATCTGTATGCTGACATTGATGCTGCTTGGGTGGCTCTTAGAATAAGGTAAGACATCTGTGGCTGTTCTTATTTTTGTGGTAGGTTGACCCTGGCCAGCAGCTAAGCACCCACCAGTGCGAGCTGCTTGCTCGCTCCCATTCCCCAGCAGGATGGGGGAGAGAATTGGAAGAGCAAAAGTGAAGAAAAACTCATGGGTTGAGATAAAAGTTTAATAAGTGAAGGGAGGGGGAACGCAAGTGATGCAAAGGCAATCACCACCTCCCACAGGCAGACTGATGCCCAGCCAGTCTCCAAGCAACAGCTACCTCGGAAAGGCTAATCTCCAGTTTTATTGCTGAGTGTGATGTCATATGCCATTGACTGATCTTTTGGTCAATTTGGGTCAGCTGTTCTGGGTTTGTCCCCTCTCAACCTCTTGCTCACCCCCCCAATCTATTCACTGGGGGGGAGGGCAGCAGCAGAGTGAGAAACTGAGAAGGCCTTGACATTGCACAAGCACTGTTCAGCTATAGCCAAAACATTGGTGTGTTATCAGCACCAAATAAATATAGCGTTGAACACAGACTTCTTAAATTTGAGAGCATTTTTTTCACCATGGCTTATTCCATTTAAAAACAAAATTGTTCTACAAATGCCCAAACTATGAAAAGATTATTTTTGAAAATACTATGTGACCATAACAATAGATGTTCACAAAATTACCATCATATTGCATATTTAGCAATAGAAAAGCTGTGGAAAAACTGAATTTTAATATTGTACAGCTTATTATGGTTGGATCATCACAACTTGAGTATGCTGTTTATTAATATCAGGGATGTGACTTAACGTAGGGGTATGTGTAGAGATTGTGCAAATCTTGGGGCCTGGTTGTCACAGTGAATTTTGGACTTGTTCCATGTAATTTTAACCATTTCTCTGTTACTTTGGAGGGGTCTATCCCTTTTCTGGGTTTTAAGTGCACACATTGTCTTGAATTTTTATTACATTATAACAAGGGCTTGATACTTCCTTTTTAAAGCAGCATATATTTTAATCATATATTAAACCTCATGCAACCAGAGGGGGCAGGTATTCAACCTCAGATATTATTCTAAAACACTTGTTCTGTGTAGTTAGGCTAGTTTTGGCATTTCTCTTGATGATAGTAGAAAGTCGGGATATAACTAGACATCTGTTCTGTAAACAAAGAGCTACAACAGGTGCATTGGTGACTGTGGTCTGTAGTTGACAGGTTATCTGGAAGATAGCTACCTGATGAAAGACCCAGTAACATTGGCCACAAACAATGTTATGTTTTTGGTCAATGTGGAAAACAATCAATTGTTTATACGTATCAGCAAAACAGAAGCAAAGTAGATGATGAAGCTTAATTGCTTGTTTATATCAGTTTACAGGCTCTGTTACATGAACTAATTAGTAATTATCATATCCCCCCACAAATAACGTCTGATTGAAAACATTAAAGGAAATGTGATTGCAAGTTGAATTCTCTCCTCTCTATTTCAACAACCCATACTATATCTTCCCCAATCAAATAAGATTATTGATCAGAATAATATCTCATCTGAATATGCTCTTAATACATTCCATTGGAATATACCCTTTTCTGAAGAGCCTTTGGGGGAGACGGATTCTAAATACGTGCTCCGTATATTTGCTTTTCCCTTTCCAATTCAGGAATGATTTCACCTCAAGCACATCTGTTGCCTGCATTTGTTTTTGTGTCAAAAACATCTTTAGAAATATGTAATAGGGTGTATAAAGCTTGGATTGTTCTGCCCAGTTTGTGGATTTTGCAAACACAAACTTAAGGTTTTTTTCATTAATTAAAAAGTGTTTGGTACTACTAGTTTCCCCTGTGCTACTTTCAGCAACTTTCCAACTGGTAGACCTGGTCTTGTCTTTGTATCTGAATATTGAATGGAGAGGGGACAAATCTAGCACATGACTTTAGGTATACTGGCTCCTATAGTTTGGTTACCAGTCCATGGTATTCTCTTGAGCCCTGAAACACAGTGCTCAGCTGTGTTTAAATACTTGATTAATATGTGGACCAAAATACAGCCTTTGAGCATTTGCTGCGATATTGATTCCTTTTTCTAGCATAGCCTGTTTTGTCAGTATTACAATGATTACATAATCAACATTTATGATGTCAGTGTTCTACAAAAACAAATCTGTGGATTGTTTGCTGGATGGACATAAATATAGCTGTAACTCCTTTGAAATTCATGTTAATGGGATGAGAGAAGAGGAGGGCTCCTAGGCTTTCAAATCATGTCTCCCAGGTTATGTGATGGGACAAAGAAAGGGACAGAGAAATTATTACTGTGGGAGGTTGATCACAGCCATCCACAGCTCTCTACATTCCCTTTTGTGAGAAATGGGATCATAGGACCAAGCATTAAAAGGTGTTTCTGGGCAATTGAAATACTGATGTGGATTTCATTTTACAGTCAACACAGCTGCTTGTGGTGGAGATGTGTTACTGTTTTATGTGGTATTTTGGAAGGACAATCCTGATGGCCTTTTGTAAATTGGCACAACTTTCCAGTGGGGACTGAAGACCTGAGATGAAATAGTCTGTGAACTAATATTCAGGGGGATGGTGAGGTTAGTACAACACTGTTTTCTTAAAAGTGGCTATAGTAACAGTATGTGAATATTGTCATTCATGTAGATGTATATAGAAAGCTAATTTGGTGGCCAAATGCTTCCTGAACATATACAGGCAAAACATTAATATCTCTTCTTTTCACAGCCTTGAGTGCAAAGGGCATGTGAGTATAAATATCCCCCCCCCATGTGATTCTTGCAAGTTAAATTGTAGCCCTTGTGCTGGAGGCTGCTTTAATTTGTGAGGCAGCAGATCAGAAAAGGAAAAAAAACAGATGCAGCTTCTGAATTATCCCCATATTTTACCTGCTTCAAGTATTTTAATAGGAAGCAGTACTTAGCTATGTGGATGCTGACTCTGGAAGATGACAAGATAATTCATTGTCGTCATGTTTGGGAAAGGTGCACAGTGTTCCCATATTCATGGATGTGGGACTATATAAAAGCTGCAAGTGAGGACATTCTTTTTGACTGTCACAGCTATGAAATGCTGAAATGCCAGTAGTCGTTCTGGGACATACCTGTCTTCTGCTGCCCTAGTCTGTGAAGGCCTTTGATATCCTAGCAAGGAAGATGATGTTTAATCAGCCCCAGGCAAATGCAGGGTGAGGGGTGCTCAAACAGATACCTGAAAGCTTGCCAGAGTTGCCTTATGACCTAGATCTAACTTTAGGAAGCCAAACAACCTTGTCACTGTTGCTTACTGTGGACCCTGCCTGGATCCTGGGCCCTCTTACTTGCTTCACAGGTCTCCTATTTGCCAGATAGTCCAGCTTGATGCTTGCTAGCCAACAGATGCATGAATTCATGCACTTGCAGATCCCCTTGAATACCAGCATGGACCCTCTGCCTGTCTGATATCCCTACCTGGACCCGGGGCTTACTACTTGCAGGCTAGTCCAGCTTGAAGTTCTCTAGTGAATTGCAGATGGGCACCAGCTTGAGGGAAGATGCAATCACTTCCCCCCTGCCCAGGTACATGGGCTTGTGACCTAAAGCTCTGCTCCAGTTGCTGATGCTGAGCCCTATACTTGCTTCATTCACCCTGTTCCCTCCCAGTAGCAGCTGGTTCTCAGGACACATGCCATTCCCACCCCAGTGGCTGGTGGCCAAGACTCTTACTCATTCCAGTGGCTGGCACTAAGACTTCTACTTGCTCCAGTTGCTGACACTGCAGGCCCAGGGATACTTACACCCCTGGTCTGACACAAGTTCCTGACCCCATATCTGCTCACACTGGTCTCACCAGTAGCTGACACTTAGTCCTTGCAGTTAAGAAAAGTTTTAAGAAGATAGGACAGACTGCAGTGATCAGATGCAGGGCTCAGTCAGACAAGCATACTGACCAGCCCCATTTTACACCCAACTGGCCTCTTTTATACCCTTTTCTGTCCGTTCCTCCCAGATTCCCTTCCCCTGCACGTTCTCTCATCAGTTGGCATAGTTCCACTGCCCCCCCTCAAATATTCCAATGAGGAGATTGAAGTAGATGGATGCCTGTAATCTTGAGAGCAGACAGCAGACGACCCTTTATTGTTAAAACACACACATACTTATAGTCACATATTCTGCAAAGTCACTGTACACGCGCACAAGCATAAAATATGATTGGTTATATCAACGCTGTACACGCGCATAAACATAAGATATAATTGGTTATACTAACACTGTACACGCGCATAAACATAGGACACAATTGGTTATATTAACTAAAACACGCGAAACTTGTCTCAGTCTAATTGGTTAAGATAAACTGCCGAATTGCGGTTCTTTGTGCCAAGTTCCCTTTATCTTGGAAAGTGCACCTGTGTTCTTCTAATTGGCATCTTTCTTTTTTTGTTGTCTTGTTTATTCTGTTCAAGGTCTTCTAAAGGCATCTGGAATGCTAAATATGTGTCCACAATTCCCCCTTTTTTGTTTTTCGACAAGTAACAACATGCTGTATTGCCCTTTGCAAAAACCTATGAACACAGCTAATTAAACACGGCAAAAGCAACATTATACCTAATAAAATACATAAGAATAAAAGACTGTTCAGGTAATGCCAATGACACACAAAAAGAGGTTTGATTAATAGCTTTAGTCAGTGTCACCCAAACATTCTTACTGTCCCACGGTGTTAAATGATGTGGATCAATCACTGGTGCCACTGTCATACTGCTTACTACAGTGTCGTGGTTTCAGCCCAGCCGGTAACAAAGGACCACGCAGCCGCTCGCTCACTCCTCCCGCCCCCCTCCGGTGGGATAGGGAGGAGACGGAGGAGAGAAACGAAAAGAAAAAAAAACCTGGAACCTCGAGGGTTGAGATAAGGGCAGTTTACTGGGACAACACAAAAAAAAAGTTACAACAACAACGGTACTAATGAAAGAATATACAAAAAGAGTAATGCACAGTGCAACTGCTCACCACCCGGAACCCGACGCTCCGCCACCGAAAATCGAGAGAGCCCTCCCCCCGGCCCGCTCCCCATTTATATACTGAGCATGATGTCACATGGTATGGAATAGCTCCTTGGCTAGTTCAGGTCGGCTGCCCCGGCTATGCCCCCCCACCTCCCAGGTTCCTGTAAAAATTAACTCTATCCCAGCTGAACCCAGGACATTATCCACCCCTTATTCTATACCATCTACATCATGCCCAGATCTTACATTTTCCAATCAACTACTATGACTTTCCTTGTCTTATATATATATATGTATATATGGATATGGACACCGCCCCCACCCAAATAGTATTCCCTTAGTCGATGGGCTATCCCTCCAATTTGTCCATCAATTTTATTTAGTCCATGACTTTGGGGCTCCATCTGTTGTAATAGTTCTTCAGGATAAGAGAGATGGTGTGAGGTGTTAGGTTGTTGTATGCTGCCTCTGGAACTTGTGGCCGGTACATTTGGTGCAACCCACACCCTTGGCCTGCAGGTCGAAGAGGCTGATCTTGAGGAAATTGCTGGGCGCCAGTTCAAGTTCTATCACTGTTGCACTTGGCTCGGTTTCAAAGTCCATCCTTCAGTCATTTGGGTAATTCTTACAGTAATACCCTTGATATGGCATATAGACACTATAGATATAATGACACACATTGGCAGGTTATTTAGCAGTTAAATATCATACAGCCTAATTCACTGGCTATTCTCTCCCAAAATCAAATCTCCCTGAGGTACACATCGAACTTCCCCATCCTTCTGCATCACCCACCAGGTGTACCCAGGTCCCTGAGCAAAAAACAACCCCTTGGATGGGTTTGTCTCTGCTTGAGGGGGGACTAACCCAGACTGTCTTTCCTAACATACTCCTCATGCGCACTACAGGGACTTTATCCCCTTCTACAGTATGTGGAAGTCTTGGTTGGGCGGGGCCAGCCCGACTGGCAGATCCTCTAGTATTAACTAACCAGGTGGCTTTTGTTAAATGTGTATCCCAATGTTTGAAAGTTCCACCCCCCATTGCTCTCAATGTAGTTTTCAGCAGTCCATTGTATCGTTCGATTTTTCCGGAGGCTGGTACGTGATAAGGGATGTGATATACCCACTCAATGCCATGCTCTTTGGCCCAGGCGTCTATGAGGTTGTTTCGGAAGTGAGTCCCGTTGTCCGACTCTATTCTTTCTGGGGTGCCGTGTTGCCATAAAACTTTCTCTTCAAGGCCCAGGATAGTGTTCTGGCCAGTGGTGTGGGACACAGGATATGTTTCCAGCCATCCAGTGGTTGCTTCCACCATTGTAAGCACATGGCACTTGCCTTGGCGGGTTCGTGGGAGTGTGATATAGTCAATCTGCCAGGCCTCCCACTGTTTATATTTCAGCCATCGCCCTCCATGCGACAGGGGTTTTAGCCGCTTGGCTTGCTTAATTGCAGCACATGTTTCACATTCATGGATAACCTGTGCAATAGTGTCCATGGTCAAGTCCACCCCTCGATCACGAGCCCATCTATATGTTGCATCTCTTCCCTGATGGCCTGAGGTATCATGGGCCCACTGAGCCATAAATAGCTCACCCCTATGTTGCCAGTCCAGGTCCACCTGAGACACTTCAATCTTGGCAGCCTGATCTGCCTGCTGGTTGTTTTGATGTTCTTCAGTGGCCCGACTCTTGGGTACATGAGCATCTACGTGACATACTTTTACCACCAGCTTCTCTATCCGAACAGCAATATCTTGCCACAGTGCAGCCGCCCAGATGGGTTTACCTCTGCGCTGCCAGTTGCTCTTCTTCCATTGCTGTAGCCACCCCCATAGGGCATTTGCCACCATCCATGAGTCAGTATAGAGATACAGCACTGGCCACTTCTCTCTTTCAGCAATGTCTAACGCTAGCTGGATGGCTTTCACTTCTGCAAACTGACTCGATTCACCTTCTCCTTCAGCAGTTTCTGCGACTAGTCGTGTAGGACTCCATACAGCAGCCTTCCACCTCCGATGCTTTCCCACAATGCGACAGGACCCATCAGTGAACAGGGCATATTGCCTCTCATTGTCTGGCAGTTTATTATACAGTGGGGCCTCTTCAGCACGTGTCACCTCCTCCTCTGGCGACATTCCAAAATCTTTGCCTTCTGGCCAGTCCGTGATCACTTCCACAATTCCTGGGCGACTGGGGTTTCCTATGCGAGCTCGTTGTGTGATCAGTGCGGCCCACTTACTCCACGTGGCATCAGTTGCATGATGTGTAGAGGAGACTTTCCCTTTGAACATCCAGCCCAGCACTGGCAGTTGGGGTGCTAAGAGGAGCTGTGCTTCAGTACCAACCACTTCTGAGGCGGCTCGAACTCCTTCATATGCTGCCAATATCTCTTTTTCAGTTGGAGTATAGCGAGCCTCGGATCCTCTGTATCCCCGACTCCAAAACCCCAGGGGTTGGCCTCGGGTCTCCCCAGGTGCTTTCTGCCAGAGGCTCCAGGTAGGGCCATTCTCCCCAGCTGCAGTATAGAGCACATTTTTAACATCTTGTCCTGCCCAGACTGGCCCAAGAGCTACTGCATGAACAATCTCCCGCTTAATTTGTTCAAAGGCTTGTCGTTGCTCAGGCCCCCATTTAAAATCGTTCTTCTTCCGGGTAACTTGGTAGAGAGGGCTTACAATCAGACTGTAATTTGGAATATGCATTCTCCAAAAGCCCACAACACCTAAGAAAGCCTGTGTTTCCTTTTTATTAGTCGGTGGGGACATAGCTGCTATTTTGTTGATCACATCCATAGGGATGTGACGACGTCCATCTTGCCATTTTACTCCTAAGAACTGGATCTCCTGTGCAGGTCCCTTGACCTTACTTTCTTTTATGGCAAAACCAGCCTTCAAAAGGATTTGGATTATTTTCTTCCCTTTCTCAAAAACTTCTTCTGCCGTGTTGCCCCATACAATGATGTCATCAATGTATTGCAGGTGTTCTGGAGCTTCACCTTTTTCCAGTGCAGCCTGGATCAGTCCATGGCAAATAGTGGGGCTGTGTTTCCACCCCTGGGGCAGTCGATTCCAGGTGTACTGGACGCCCCTCCAAGTGAAAGCAAACTGTGGCCTGCACTCCGCTGCCAAAGGAATGGAGAAAAATGCATTAGCAATGTCAATTGTGGCATACCACTTGGCTGCCTTTGATTCCAGTTCATATTGAAGCTCTAACATATCTGGCACAGCAGCGCTCAGCGGTGGCGTGACTTCATTGAGCCCACGATAATCTACTGTTAGTCTCCATTCCCCATTAGATTTCCGCACGGGCCATATGGGACTATTAAAAGGTGAGTGAGTCTTGCTGATCACTCCTTGGCTCTCCAATTGGCAAATCAGCTTATGGATGGGAATCAGGGAGTCTCGGTTGGTGCGATATTGCCGCCGGTGCACCGTTGTGGTAGCAGTTGGCACGTGTTGTTCTTCAACCTTCATCAACCCCACAACCGAAGGGTCTTGAGAGAGACCAGGCAGGGTAGACAGCTGTTCAATCTCCTCCGTCTCCAAGGCAGCTATACCAAAGGCCCAACGGTACCCTTTTGGGTCCTTAAAATACCCCCTCCTGAGATAATCTATACCAAGGATGCACGGGGCCTCTGGGCCAGTTGCAATGGGGTGTTTATGCCACTCATTCCCGGTTAGACTCATTTCAGCTTCCAACACGGTTAGCTCTTGGGATCCCCCTGTCACACCAGAGATACAGATGGGTTCTGCCCCTTTATAACTTGATGGCATTAGGGTGCATTGTGCACCAGTGTCTACTAGACCCTTATATTCCTGTGGGTCTGATGTGCCAGGCCATCGAATCCACACTGTCCAGTAGACTCGGTTGTCCCTCTCCTCCACCTGGCTGGAGGCAGGGCCCCTCTAATCCTGGTTAGAATGTCCGTTACTCACTTTTCGCACACGTGAATCAGAAGTCCCTTCAAGAGGATCAGAAATGGCATCAGCCCATCTACTGCGTCTGGGGGACTGCTCACGGGAAACTGGAGCAGCAGCTTTCCAAGAAGAATCCTCTTTTCTGGTTGCTTTTTCTCGCAACTCCTGTACCCGTGCATCCAGGACTGAGGTAGGTTTTCCATCCCACTTCCTCATGTCCTCTCCATGGTCACACAGGTAAAACCACAGGTTAGCCCGTCGTGTGTACTTTCTCTCTTCTCTCTCTTGGGCAGAGGAGTGCTTACTCCCAATAGCTGCGATGCGGGCCTGTACAGGTGGGGAGGAGGACATATCCACTTTGAATTGCTGGAACTCCCAGGACAATTCCTCTACAGCCGAGACACAGGCCCGTAGGGAGGAAGAGAGACTTCCTTCGTATTGCCGGAGTTGGACAGCCAATTCATCCACCGTTTGTCCATTGCCTTCTTTCCAGGACATTACTGCCAATGAGTTGGCATAGGTTGGTGGTGCACTTCGTAGAAACTTCCGCCACATGGGTTGTGTGCATTGGACTTCATCTGGATCTGTGGGTGACTGCGCATTTTCTGGATCATTATAAATCACCTCCAGCACGGCTAATTCCCTCAGGTACTGGATACCTCTCTCCATGGTGGTCCACTTGCCTTGGTGACATGTAACTTCATCCTTGAAGGGGTATCTTTCCTTTACACCTAACAGAAGTCGCCTCCAGAGGCTGAGGACTTGTGTTTTTCTCCCAATCGCCTTGTTGATGCCCCCTTCCCTAGACAGAGATCCCAACTGCTTGGCTTCCTTACCCTCTAATTCCACACTACTAGCCCCATTATCCCAGCATCGGAGCAGCCAGATAACAATGTGCTCACCTGGGTGGTGGCTAAAATCTTTTCGCATGTCACGCAACTCACTCAGGGATAGAGATCAGGTAATTATTTCAGGTTCTGCCTCTTCCTCCTGTTCTCGCGATGACCCTGGTTCATCTTCATCTCTCACTAAGCGAACTGATTTCTTTGTGTGTTTCTTCTTCTGTACAGGGGCGACTGATACTGGCACAGGTTGGTTCTCTGGTTTAGCTGCAGTATCCGTCACCGGGGTTGGGGTAGCCACACTGCCTGTTGCCGGGGATAGGGGTAGCCACACTGCCTGTTGCCGGGGTTGAGGTAGCCACGGTGCCTGTTGTCGGGGTTTGGGTAGCCACGGTGCCAGTTGTCGGGGTTGGGGTAGCCACGGTGCCTGTTGCCCTGTTTTCCATCTTTTCCCCCTTTTCCCCCTGAGGGTGCTGCCTAATATCAAGCAGTGTTTGGTAGATACTGGCCAGGGCCCAGCACAGTGCAGTGACTTGTACGTCTTTGGAATAGCCACAGCATTTTTCTTTCAAATATTCTACCACTTCATGAGGGTTCTGTAGTTGTTCGGGAGTGAACTTCCAAGCCACTGGAGGTGAGAAGTTCTCTAGATACCTGCCCATATCCTCCCACATGCCGTGCCACCCATGAATATCCAGCTTTGGGGCAGATCTCTGGGTGGTACTCTTAAAGAGCCTTTTTGTAGCCCTAAACAAGACCTGAAACATATTCAGGAGGCATAGCACTAACAGCACACTGGCTTGCACATCCCAAGGATATTCAAAATTCTCAAAAGCTGTTGTAATTAGTCAGAAGGAGAGAAGGGAGGCGAACGGATGGGGGGAAGTATCCCCCCCTAACTTCCCCATGGATTGAGTGTAATTACCAATAAAATCCGATAGAAGGTGCCCGAGGTATGGAAATGATATCACTGCCTCATACAGATACCAGCTTAACCTCATGACCAGTGATGTAATCATTTCACAAGTCGACATTGCCCAGTACAGCAAAATGATAATCCCAATCACTCTCCCAGAGGTGAGAAACGTGACTACAGGCAATACATACAGCACATAAGAACTTACAAAACGCCACCATGTAAACAAATGAATCAACATTGTGACTAACATCTATTTATCTAATATAAGAAATGCATATAACAAATTTGTTTCAAGACGCTCTGGCCAGATCTGTCGTTATCTCAACCCTTCGTGCCCCACGTTGGGCGCCAAAAAGGACTGTCGTGGTTTCAGCCCAGCCGGTAACAAAGGACCACGCAGCCGCTCGCTCACTCCTCCCGCCCCCCTCCGGTGGGATAGGGAGGAGACGGAGGAGAGAAAAAAAAAAAAACCTGGAACCTCGAGGGTTGAGATAAGGGCAGTTTACTGGGACAACACAAAAAAAAAGTTACAACAACAACAACGGTACTAATGAAAGAATATACAAAAAGAGTGATGTACAGTGCAACTGCTCACCACCCGGAACCCGACGCTCCGCCACCGAAAGTCGAGAGCCCTCCCCCCGGCCCGCTCCCGATTTATATACTGAGCATGATGTCACATGGTATGGAATAGCTCCTTGGCTAGTTCAGGTCGGCTGCCCCGGCTATACCCCCCCCACCTCCCAGGTTCCTGTAAAAATTAACTCTATCCCAGCTGAACCCAGGACATACAGTCATCGTGTTCCATATCAATCTCAGCATAAGGTTTCGTACATTTAGTTGGAATCCACTTCGGCCCATTTTCTGTAATGACACAAGCATAACCTCGGCCCCACGTTATTATCAATGCTTCTTTGGCATCAGCATTATCTATTTGCTTTTTAATAGCATCTCGCAGATGATCAATAAAGGACATACAAGGTTCCGTATTACCCTGCCTTATACTTGTAAATGATTGTTCTGGCTTTCCAGCTTCAGGCAAGGTTACCATTGCCTTCAGAGCTAAAAGGAAGCTGATTCTTGTAATACTTCCACGGGTAGCCTCACTTGCCTATTAACATCTGCAAAGTCACTAGTCCCCATCATTTGTGTAGAAGTGATCATATACCTCGGATCTCCTTCTGGGTGGTCCAAATTTCTTAGTGCCGCTAAATCACATAATTGTGCCCATTTCACCTTCCATAATAGACGCTGAGTCGGGGTTAAAATCATTGTAGCCAATTGTGTACAGTCAAAGCCCGTTAAAATTTGACTAGAAAATATATTCTCCAATAACGCCTGACTAAACAGAGCAGACAGTCCATTAGCCATTACTGTTTTCCATACTTCTTTTATTAAATCTCAATTGAAAGGTTGCCACACGTTTGGAGCATTCTTCCTGATTGTAACTGGAAAAGCCACAGGATTTAGACCTTTGGTTAACATTTTATCATTTATGTCCTTCCATCGCTTTTTTATAGCTTCTCCTGGGGATGTATCTGTCTCATAGGGAGGTGTAGAGGGGATAGGTCTCTGCTTGAGAGGCAGGTTACTTAAAGGTTGATCGTTGCCTCCATTAATGACATCTCTCTTGGTGTTTAATTCCTCATCACTGTCCGAATTATTTACCACCTCACCACACACACTTCTCTTTTTTTCCGGGGTATCTTCAATTGAAATTTTTACAGCAGCAGCCACCTCCTTTTCTGTCTTATGATATAGAGAACGAACTGCTTATTGCTTAATGATTGTCTCTCTGTAACTTTACATACCAAGGACTGGTGTTTGTCAAGGATTAAGCCTGCCAGAGACTGGTACTTGGGAGTGATGAGCAAGAAGGAACCATGAGTGATCACAAAACTTAATTAAATGTTTGATGAATTTACGATCTTGTTAAGAAGGCACAAGTAGAGGCCTTGCCTGAATAGATAGGGCCGGAAAAGATAACAACTCCTGCCTTTGTTCTCGTCCTTGTAGATAATTTAGCTTAAACTAGCCAAATGGTTCTATACTACTAATGAAAACTTAGATAATAAGAACACTAACAAGCACTGATGTATCAAAACACGTAAAGGACCATACTGCGCAGAATCACCTGAGGAGGGTCAAATAGCGGACAAGTGAGGAAGACTATGGAAGACCACCAGAGGACTCCTGAAGACCACCAGAGACCTTCAATGCGCCTGCGTAAAGGACATTTACATATGCTAATAGTTTCCCGGAAAACTAATGAATATGTATAACATTTCTCGGAAATCTAGTGAATATGTATGTAGAACGTGTACTTAACCTGCACAATTAAACCCGACGGTGTGCACGATAGGTGGAACGATCCCCCGTGCATCCAGCGCTGCCAATAAAGAATACCTACTTAATAGTTAATCAAACTATTGAGTTAGTTTCTTTGAATCACTTAAGGGCTTTCAACGTTTCCAGCACCAATCTCCACGTAGCAGAGATTTTCTGAGCTTTCACGTCGCCACGCGATACAAAGTCCCAAATTACTTTTCCCATTTCTTCCCAATTTTTAACTTCAAAGACTTCTACATTCGAAGTGGGGGCACCATGGTCCTTAAGCCACTTCAGCATCATACGTAAAGTATTTGAATCATACTTAATCCCTCTCACCGAGAGGATATGCGAAAGCATTCGTACAATTGCCCCTTCTTCCACAGACATCTGGGCACCCATTTTAATCCTCTTAGCCGCTCACCTTACTTCCAAACGAGCAGGGTGATTGATCTCCCGGGAGAAGGTTGTCTGCTCAGTCCAGCTGGCTAGACGATCGTTCAGCTAGAGTCTTCTCCGGACGCACTTCCAGCAATTCCAGCGTTTTCTCGGCCCGCAATCACGTCGGGGTCACCATTTGAGGAGATTGAAGTAGACGGATGCCTGTAATCTTGAGAGCAGACAGCAGACGACCCTTTATTGTTAAAACACACACATACTTATAGTCACATATTCTGCAAAGTCACTGTACACGCGCACAAGCATAAAATATGATTGGTTATATCAACGCTGTACACGCGCATAAACATAAGATATAATTGGTTATACTAACACTGTACACGCGCATAAACATAGGACACAATTGGTTATATTAACTAAAACACGCGAAACTTGTCTCAGTCTAATTGGTTAAGATAAACTGCCGAATTGCGGTTCTTTGTGCCAAGTTCCCTTTATCTTGGAAAGTGCACCTGTGTTCTTCTAATTGGCATCTTTCTTTTTTTGTCGTCTTGTTTATTCTGTTCAAGGTCTTCTAAAGGCATCTGGAATGCTCTTGCGACCGTTAGCTAAATATGTGTCCACATTCCAAATCCTCTTGTTTCCCACTTATCAGTTACAAAATCCAAATGTCCTTCTCCAAAGCTGTGCCTGGAGTTTAATGGCCCATTAATTAGTAACTGGAGACTTTTGGTCTTTGGCATTGTCTCCATTATCCCTTGTCTGCCAGCTTTGTGTCTTTGTGTTCTTGTTTATGCCTTCCCACTTTACTTATTTTACCCTTTTGCACTGAAAAGGTCCTTGATTAGATAGCCTCAATGAAGCAGAGGCTCTCACCTTCCACATACCCTTACAAGGAAAAGCAGTCTAAATTTATCATGAAGAGAAATCTTGCCAATAAACCAAATGTACCAGTAACTTTGTAAAGTTTAGAAAAGGCCAAACTAGCGTGAGAGGCTGAGATGCAGTTTGTTGATTAGTACATGCATGGACTATGAGCTTTTTTTTTTTTTTTTTTCTTCCCCTGCCAGAAGCTGAAAAAATCAGGCAGGAACATTCAGGGTTGCCTCCATTACAAGAAACCATCTATATCTAATCAATGTATATAGGCTCATAGAAGAGGATACTAGTTTTATCAGTGGCACTGTGTTAGCTTGGGTGCTGATACTAGGGAGTGGTCTGATGGTACAGTTAAAATGGTATATTGGCTTGCTACTTCCTTCACCCTACCAGTGGCATGTCCTTTCTTGTCTGATCCTGAAGATGGCCAGGACAAAGGAACAGAAAACTAGTTGCTACCCTGTTTCCCAAAGAGATTAGTTCAGTTCACTAAGGTAGTTGGTAAGCCCCAGTGAAGGGGAACAGGTGGTGGAAGATGCAAATAGGAAAGTGGTTTTGTTCTCCTTGACAATATATTGGCTTAACAGGAACATTAACCTGCATCTTTAGTGTGCTGATAGGTCAGAAGTTTGTGAGCTCTCAGATGCTCTATGTAGATGCTGGCAGACTTGTGTCAATAGAGGTACATTTAGTTCTACATAAATACTGTTCTTAAAGTTCAATGTGTTTTTGATGAAGGTAGTCCTAGGTGCATAAACATAAAGAATGAATTAGGTGTTGAAAGGAATTGAAATCTCAGTTGCTGTGAGAAGGAAAAATGTTGTGCGTATCCTTTACACTGCAGAAAATATCTGCCTAAATTTTATGCCAGATTCAGTCTAGGGTAACTTGTCCCTGGCATTGCTTTCTTTGAGAACGTACATCTGTGCACAACTACTTTCAGATTTTTTTGTTCTAAGGTCTGTTCAGGTGAGCACAGCTTTAAAAACAAACAAAACAAAACCAACAACAAAACACCCCCAAAAATGAAGGTCTGTCTATCCTGCAACAAGATACCTAACATTACTTGAGTGGATAGTAGTGTTTGCATTTGCATTGTTATGATCGACGTAATGAGTTTTCAAAGATATCAACAGGTTTTGCAGCATATCTTTTGGGCTCTTGTTATCTGAACTTCAACTTAGAATATAGCCCCTTAACTGTCACTGTTTCTTTCTTCAGGATGCCTTGTAATTCTAAGGCCCTGTTTAAGTAACCAATACTGATGTCACTTTTTTCTGTTGTGTAGTGGGTTGACCTTGGCTGGTTGCCAGGTGCTCACTAAGCTGTTCTATCGCTCCTTCTCCATCAACAGGACAGAGTAGAAAAAACAGAACAAAAAGCTTGTGGGTTAAGATAAGGACAGGGAGATCACTCACCGATTACCATCATGGGCAAAACAGATTCGACTTGGGGAAATTAAATTCATTGCTAATTAAACAGAGTAGGATAATGAGAAATAAGAACAAACCTAAAAACACCTTCCTCCCACTTCTCCCTTCTTCCTGGGCTCAACTTTACTTCCAAAACTAACTCCTCCCCCCAAGTGATGCAGGAGGATGGGGGAATGGGGGTTGGGGTCAGTTCATAATGCTTCATGTCTGCTGCTCCATCTTCCTCATGCTCTTCCCCTGCTCCAGTATGGGGTCCCTCCCACAGGAGACAGTCCTCCACGAACTTCTCCAACGTGGGTCCTTCCCATGGGCTGCAGTTCTTTACGAACTGCTCCAGCATGGGTCCTTTCCACAGGGTGCAGTCCTTCAGGAATGGATGGTTCCAGTGAGAGGGTACCCTATGGGGCCACAGGTTCTGTCAGAAAACCTGCTCCAGTGTGGGCTCTCCACAGGCTGAAGCTTCCTTAAGGGCACATCCACCTGCTCCGGCGTGGGGTCCTCCACGGGCTGCAAGTGGATATCTGCTCCACTGTGGACCTCCATAGGCTGCAAGGGGACAGCCTGCCTCACCATGGTCTTCACCATGGGCTGCAGGGGAATCTCTGCTCCAGCACCTAGAGCACCTCCTCCCCCTCCTTCTTCACTGACCTTGGTGTCTGCAGAGTTGTTTCTCTCATGTATTCTCACTCTCTCCCATCTGCTGTTGCACAGCATTTTTCCCCCTTTCTTAAATATGTTATCCCAGAGGCGCTACCACTGCCTCAACAATGATATACATTCATCACACGATCTTCACAAACTTCACTTGTATCAACAAAAAGAATTCCCCATGCTAAAATCCAAATAATATCATCACAATACTGACAATGGTGGACAATTTATGCACACTCTACCCCTTGTCCCTTCACCACAATTCTGATGACAACAATTCCTCACAATTATTTTGCTCTCTAGCAATGTTCAGTCCGTGTTTTGTCTGCCACCTCTCCCAATTACTTTTCTTGTATTGAATTCTTTATGCCCCTTGTTGGGTGCCAGGAAGGACTGGCTGCCAGGTGCCCACCAAGCTGCTCTCTCACTCCACCTCCTCAGCAGGACAGGAGGGAGAAAATAAGATGAAAAACTCGTGGGTTGAGATAAAGGCAGTTTAATGAAGAAAAGCAAAGGCTGCATGAGGAAGCAAAGGAAAACAAAAAGATTTATTCTCTACTTCCCATCAGCAGATGATGTCCAGCCACTTCCTGGAAAGAAGGGCCTCAGTACATGTATTGGTTGCTTCGGAAGACAAATGCCTTAATAACGAATGCCCCCTCCTCCTCCTTTCTCTTAGCTTTTATTGCTGAGCATGACACTATATGGTATGGAATACCCCCTTAGTCACTTTGGGTCAGCTGTCCTGGCTGCCTCACCTCCCAACCTCTTGCCTGCCCCCAGCCTACTGGCCTTTGGGGTGGGGGGGTTGGAGGAACAGCCTTGATGCTGTGCAAACTGTATTGGGTTTGCATGGCAAAGTTTTGGTAGCGGGTGGGTTCTGTGAGAAGCTGCTAGAAGCTTCCCCTATGTTCAGTAGAACCTATGCCAGCTGGCTCCAAGACAGACCCACCGCTGGCCAAAGCTGAGCTGATCGGTGGTGAGGCAGGCTGTCCCCCTGCAGCCTATGGAGGTCCACAGTGGAGCAGATATCCACCTGCAGCCTGTGGAGGACCCCATGTCAGAGCAGGTGGATGTGCCCCAAGGAGGCTGTGACCCTGTGGGAAGCCTGCTCTGGAGCAGGCTCCTGGCAGGACCTGTGGACCCATGGAGAAAGGAGCCCATGCTGGAGCAGGTTTTCTGGCAGGACCTGTGGCCCCATATGGCCCCCACGCTAGAGCAGTCCATTCCCAAAGGACTGCACCCTATGGAAGGGACCCATGCTGGAGAAGTTTGTGGAGGATTGTCTCTTGTGGGAGGGACCCCACTCTGGAGCAGGGGAAGAGTGTGAGGAGGAAGGAGCGGTAGAGACAATGTGTAATGTACTGACCACAACCCCCTTTCCCCATCCTCCTGTGCCACTCAGCAGGAGGAGGTAGAGAAGTTGGGAGTGAAGTTGAGCCTGGGAAGAAGGGAGGGGTGGGGGGAAGGTGTTTTAAAATTTTGTTTTATTTCTCATTACCCTACTCTGATTTGACTGGTAATAGATTAAATTAATTTCCCCAAGTCAAGTCTGTTTTTCCTGTGACAGTAATTGATGAGTGATCTCTCCCTGTCCTTATCTCGACCCATGAGCTTTTTGCTATATTTTTTTCCTCCTGTCCAACTGAGGAGGGGGTGTGATAGAGTGGCTTTGGTGGGCACCTGGAGTCCAGCCAGGGTCAACCCACCACAGTGAGCACTGCTTAGCAGTAGCCAAATCATTGGTGTGTTACTGACACCATTCTAGCTACAAATACAAAGCACAGGGGTATGAGGGCTTCTATGGGGAAAGTTAATTCCATCCCGGCCAGACCCAATATATTTTGATTTGATGCTTCTTCATTCTTTGCCAGCAAGTTGGCTGACTTGGTAAGAAGGGCTTTAAACTAGGAACTGGGGGGGGGGGGGCAGAGAGTTACCAGCAGCCCTGTGTGGGAGTGATGGACAGGATTGACAAGTAAAGAGCTGGAGTTGATGAAATGAAAGGGAATACATAATCAACAAAACAGGGCTTAAGTGGGATCACCTCCAGTATTTGCATGTAAGCAAGGAAGTGTCTACAAGGCACCATTATGGGAAACACACCACCCCCACCCCCTCAGACACATTCTGGGAAATCGACATGCGTGGTGCCTCTCTCAAGTGCTGCTATGCTAATGCATGCAGCATGGGGAATAAACACAAGGAATTGGAGCTCTGTGTGCAGTTACCAAGACTACAGTCTTGCTGAGATCACAAAGACATGGTAGGATGGCTTGCATGACTGGAGTGCTGCAATGGAAGGATACAGGCTCTTTAGGAAAGATGAGCTGGGAAGATGAGGAGGTGGAGTTGCCCTTTATGTGAGAGAACAGCTGGAATGTATGGAGCTCTGTCTAGGGATGAATGATAAGCAGCTTGAGAGCTTATGGGTAAGGAATAAAGAGCAGACCCATATAGATGACATTGTATTTGGTGTCTGCTATAGGCTGTCTGATCAGGAAGAACAAGTGGATCCATCCTTTTACAGACAGCTAGGAGCAGCCTCACCTTCACAGGCCCTGGTCCTCACGGGGGACTTCAACCACCTTGATATCTGCTGGAGGGACAACACAGCAGGGCATAAGCAATCCAGGAGGTTCCTGGAGTTCATTGATGACAACTTCCTGACTCAAGTGATAGAGGAGTGTTGTGGATTAACCCTGGTATCCAGCTAAGCACCACACAGCTACTTGCTCACTCCCCCATAAGTGTGGACTTATCCACGTACCACAGCCCCTTAGGGGTGTACCTGCTCTAGTGTGGACTTATTCATGGGCCACAGTCTCTTCAGGGGTATACCTGCTGCAGCCTAGACTTATCCACAGCCACAGATGCCTTGAGGTGTATCTGCTCCCGCATGAACTTATCCAGAGATCATAATCTCTTTGACTCGAGTTCATACTGGGGTTCCAGCCTGTCCAGTACAGCAGCACAGAAAAAGCAGCGATGCCCTGGCAATCTGCCAGCCCAGGCACATTGCCATTGCTGTTATCAAAATGTTCCCAGGCACAGTAGAGTAAGATGATAAGCAGTACAGCAGCAAAAAACAGCCACTAACAAGCACTAGACTCTAATATACAATAAGGCAAGGAAGCCCCATGGCAAGTACATGAGCCTGCCAATTAATACCTAAACAATTATAACAGCTATAAATTCAGTCTAGCACACTCCAATAAAATCTGTTGTTATCTCAAATCCTTTGAGACCCATGCTGGACACCAAAACGACTGTTGTGGTTTAACCCTGGTAGGCAGCGAAGTACCACACAGCTGCTTGCTCACTTCCCCCACAGTGGGATGGGGGAGAGAATCAGAATAGTAACAGTGTGAAGTCATGGGTTGAGATAAAGACAGTTTAATAGGTAAAGCAAAAGCTGTGTGCTTAATCAAAACAAAATAAGGAATTCATTCACTACTTCCCATTGGCAGGCAGATGTTTAGCCATTTCCAGGAAAGTAGGGCTTCATCACATGTAACGGTTACTTGGGAAGACAGATGCCATAACTCCAAGCATCCTTCCTTCCTCCTTCTTTTCCCTGGCATTTATTGCTGAGCATGATCTCATATGGTCTGGAATATCCCTTTGGTCAGTTGGGGTCAGCTGTCCCATCTGTGTCCCCTCCCAACTTCTTGGGCACCCCCAGCCTACTTGCTGGTGGGGTGGGGTGAGAAGCAGAAAAGGCCTTGACTCTGTGTAAGCACTAAAGCATCCTTGTATTATCAACAATGTTTTCATTGCAAATCCAAAACATAGCACCATACAAGCTACTGTGAAGAAAATTAACTCTATCCCAGCCAAAACCAGCACAAAGAACCAACAAGGACAGGTGCTTTGCTGGACCTCGTACACCTCCTCACCAACAAGAAGGGGTTTGTTGAGGATGTGAAGGTTGAAGGCAGCCTTGGCTGCAGTGACCATGAGATGATGGAGTTCAGGATTCTGAGGGGAGGGAGCAGGTCAAAAAGCAAGCTCACAATGCTAAGATTCAGGTGAGCAGACTTTGGCCTCTTCAGGGATTTGCTTGGAAGAGTCCCATGGAATAAAGCCCTGGAGGGAAGAGGGGTCCAAGAAAGCTGGTTAATATTCAAGGATCACCTCCAAGCTCAAGAGCTGTCCATCCCAATGAGCAGAAAGTCAAGCAAAAATGTCAAGAGGCCTGCATGGATGAGCAAGGAGCTCCTGGCAAAACTCAAACACAGAAAGGAAGAATACAAAGGGTGGAAGCAGGGGCAGGTAATGTGGGAGGAATACAGAGACACTGCCCGAGCCTGCAGAGAAGCAGTTAGGAAAGCCAAAGACCACATGGAGTTGAATCTGTCCAGGGATGTCAAAGGCAACAAGAAGGGCTTCTATAAGTACATTGGTGACAAAAGGAAGACTAGGGAACATGTGGGCCTGCTGCTGAATGAGGCAGGAGACCTGGTTACACAGGACATGGAAAAAACTGAGGTACCTGTTGTGGTTTAACCCCAGCTGGCGACTAAGCACCATGCAGCCACTCGCTCGCTCCCCCTCGGAGGGATGGGGGAGAGAATCGGAAGGGTAAAAGGAAGAAAACTCGTGGGTTGAGATAAGAACAGTTTAATAATTGAAATAAAAGAACATAAAATAATAATAATAATAATAAATTGTAATGAAAAGGAAAATAACAAAAAGAGAGAGAAATGAAACCCAAGAAAAACAAGTGATGCAAATGAAAAACAATTGCTCAGCACCATCCAACTGATGCCCAGCCTGTTCCCGAGCAGTGGCCCCTCAGCCAGCTTTCCCCCTAGCTTATATGCTGAGCATGACATCATATGGTATGGAATATCCCTTTGGCTAGTTTGGGTCAGCTGTCCTGGCTGTGTCCCCTCCCAGTTTCTTGTGCACCCCCAGCCTCTTCACTGGCAGGGCAGCGTGAGAAGCTGAAAAGTCCTTGACTTAGTGTAAGAACTGCTCAGCAACAACTAAAACATCAGTGTGTTATCAACATTATTCTCATCCTAAATCCCAAACACAGCACTATACCAGCTCCTAGGAAGAAAATTAACTCTATCCCAGTTGAAACCAGGACAATATCCACCCCTTATTCTATACCATCTATGTCATGCCCAGGTCCCACACTTTCCAATATATCCCAGTTAATCACTACCACCTTTCCTGTCTTTTGATATATACACACAGATATCATTCCCTTAGTCTATGGGCCATGCCTCTAAAATGTCTGTTGAGTTAATTTAGTCCATGATTTTGGGCTCCATCTGTCATAACAGTCCTTCAGGGCAGGTGTTGTGGTTTAACCCCAGCCAGCAACTAAGCACCACGCAGCCGCTTGCTCACTCCCTCCCCACCCAGTGGGATGAGGGAGAGAATCAGGAAAAAAAGTAAAACTAGTGGGTTGAGATAAAGACAGTTTAATAGGATAGAAAGGAAGATAATAATAACAATAATAATATGATGTCATGGTTTAACCCCAGCCAGCAACTAAGCACCATGCAGCCGCTCACTCACTTCCCTGCCCACCCAGTGGGATGGGGGAGAAAATCGGGAAAAGAAGTAAAACTCGTGGGTTGAGATAAGAACGGTTTAATAGAACAGAAAAGAAGAAACTAATAATGATAATGATAACACTAATAAAATGACAACAGCAATAATAAAAGGATTGGAATGTACAAATGATGCACAGTGCAATTGCTCACCACCCGCCGATCGACACCCAGCTAGTCCCTGAGTGGCGATCCCCTGCCCTCACTCCCCCCAGTTTATAAACTAGATGTGACATCACATGGTATGGAATACCCTGTTGGCCACTTTGGGTCAGCTGCCCTGGCTGTGTCCTGTGCCAACTTCTTGTGCCCCTCCAGCTTTCTCGCTGGCTGGGCATGAGAAGCTGAAAAATCCTTGACTTTAGACTAAACACTACTTAGCAACAACTGAAAACATCAGTGTTATCAACATTCTTCTCATACTGAACTCAAAACATAGCACTGCACCAGCTACTAGGAAGACAATTAACTCTATCCCAGCTGAAACCAGGACATATGACAATAATAATAACAATAAAATAATTGGAATATACAAAACAAGTGATGCACAATGAAATTGCTCACCACTCACTGACTGTGGAATGATTGCTGGAGGTGACTTATCGATATGACACACACCCCCCTTCAAAGGAAGGTTCTGTCAACCTACTGCCCTACTTCTGATTTATATCACACGTATCCAGTTCTGGGGTACTGACTTGCAACACCATGTCCTTTGGGTGAACTTTGCTCATTATAATACCAAAACACACCTCCATCCCAAAAGTTACCCACCTCCAAGGTGTGACCACCCCCCAGTGAGCATGCACTCTGAATTTTTTCTAGCATATACCTTTAAAAGCAAAGCGAGAGAACTTTATACCAATCAAAGTAAAGGTATGTATGACTAGAGTCACTCAAGCTCCTCCTAAAAGGAAAAATAGTATAAAAAGACCCCAAAAGAGGAAGACTATTAGGGAAGATACCATCATAGACAAGTCGGGAGGACATCGCTGACTTCTGGGACCAGTCGACGGGCTGAACCTCTCTTCCCCCCCATAGGGACGCCTATTGGTTGAGATTTGAACCCTCGGCTGTACTGAGTGCTTCCCCGGGAAACTTAGAAATCTCTCTACATAGAGTCGCTTTCTTTTTTGATTTTGCGCACTGTATTCAATATTTGCACGTGCTTTGCAGACAGTGTATTTATCACCGGCAATCCAAAAGAACCTGTACTGTTGCTTTAATAAACTGTGCTGCTCATTAATCTAGTCATGATAGTTTGTTAACGCAACCAAACTCCCTAAGTCTGGTAATTCTCATGCGTTGAACGCGGCTAAGCCGAGAGTGCAGTACACTATTAAGTGCATCCGTCATCGTGATAGTTCAGCATATTGAACACAACCCGACTTATAGCGCTGAATTGGACATTACTCAGAAACTAAACCTAGCCGCCCCCAGCCCCTCTGACATCTGAGGATAAGATAGAATGCAAGGGGGTTTATTTTCTGCCAAACCTCTTTACCCTTTAACGCAACACTGACCGATACCCAGTTAGTCCCCGAGCAGTGATCTGCCCCCCTGGGCCAACTCTCCCCAGTTTATATACTAGGTATGACATCACATGGTATGGAATATTCCTTTGGCCACTTTGGGTCAGGTGTCCTGGCTGTGTCCCCTCCCAACTTCTTGTGCCCCTCCAGCCTTCTTGCTGGCTGGGCATGAGAAGCTGAAAAATCCTTGACTTAGTCTAGCAACAACTGAAAACATCAGTGTGTTATCAACATTCTTCTCATACTGAACCCAAAACATAACACTATACCAGCTACTAGAAAGAAAATTAACTCTATCCCAGCCAAAACCAGGACACAGGGCCAGCTCGATTGGCAGATCCCCTAGTGTTGACTAACCAGGTGGCTTTTGCTAAATGTCTGTCCCAATGTTTGAATGTCCCAGCACCCATTGCTCTCAGTGTAGTCTTTAACAGTCCATTGTATTGTTCAGTTTTCCCAGAGGCTGGTGCATGTTCGGGGATGCGATATATACCCACTCAATGCCATGCTCTTTGGCCCAGATGTCTAAGAGGTTGTTTTGGAAATGAGTCCCATTGTCTGACTCATTTCTTTCTAGGGTGCTGTGTCGCCATAAGACTTGCTTTTCAAGGCCCAGGATAGTGTTCCGGGTGGTGGCATGGGGCAAAGGATATGTTTCCAGTGGTTGCTTCCACCATTGTAAGCACATGGTGCTTGCCTTGGCAAATTTGTGGGAGTGTGATATAGTCAGTCTGCCAGGCCTCCCCATATTTATATTTCAGCCATCACCCTCCATACCACAGGGGCTTTAACTGCTTGGCTTGCTTAATTGCAGCACGTTTCACATTCATGGATAACTTGTGCAATAGTATCCATGGTCACGTCCACCCCTCGATCGCGAGCCCATCTATATGTTGCATCTCTTCCCTGATGGCCTGAGGTGTCATGGGCCTACCGAGCTATAAAGCTGAATACTAGGAAGAAAAGTAACTCTATCCCAGCCGAAGCCAGGACAGTACCAAATACCTTCTTAGCCTCAGTCTTTACAAGCCAGACTGGCCTTCAGGAATCTCAGGCCCTGGAGACCAGTGGGAAAGGTTGGAGCAAGGAAGATGTACCCTTGGTGGAAGAGGACCTGATTAGGGAATACTTAAGCAAATTGTACATATATAAGTGCATGAGCCCTGATGGGATGCATGCATGAGTGATGAGGGAACTGGAAGATGTCATTGCGAGGCCGCTCTCAATAAAGTTTGAATGATCATGGTGATTTGGAGAGGTGCCTGAGGATTGGAGGAAAGGCAGTGTCACCCCCATCTTCAATAAGGGCAAGAAGGAGGACCAAGGGAATTACAGGATGGTCAGCCTCACCTTGATCCCTGGGAAAGTGAGCAGCTAATCCTGGAAACCATTTCCAGGCACATGGAGGACAAGGAAGTCATCAGAAGTAGTCAGCATGGAGAAGTCATGCTTGACCAACTTGATCGCCTTCTATGATGAAATGACCTCCAACCAGGGTCAACCCACCACACATGGCTGGATGCTCCCCCTGAGGAGGAAGGAGCGGCAGAGACAACGTGTGATGAACTGACCCCAACGCCCATTCCCCGTCTCCCTGCGCCGCTGAGGGGGGAGAAGGTAGAGAATTCAGGAGTGGAGTTGAGCCCAGGAAGAAGGGAGGGGTGGGGGGAAGGTGTTTTGAGATTTGGTTTTATTTCTCATTACCCTACTCTGGTTGATTGGCAATAAATTAAGTTAATTTCCCCAAGTTGAGTCTGTTTTGCCCATGACGGTAATTGGTTGAGTGATCTCTCCCTGTCCTTATCTCGACCAACAAGCCCTTTGTTATATTTTCTCTCCCCTGTCCAACTGAGGGAGGGAGTGATAGAGTGGCTTTGGTGGGCACCTGGCATCCAGCCAGGGTCAACCCACCACAGGTCCCTTCCACGGGGTGCAGTCCTTCAGGAGCACACTGCTCCAGCATGGGTCCCCCACGGGGTCACAAGTCCTGCCAGAAAACCTGCTGCAGTGTGGGCTCCTTTCTCCATGGGGCCACAGGTCCTGCCAGGAGCCTGCTCCAGGGTGTGCTTCCCACAGGGTCACAGCCTCCTTGGGGCACATCCACCTGTTCCAATGTGGGGTCCTCCACCAGCTGCGGGTGGATATCTGCTCCACTGTGGACCTCCATAGGCTGCAGGGGGACAGCCTGCCTCACCATGGTCTTCACCACAGGCTGCAGGGGAATCTCTGCTCCGGCACCTAGAGCACTTCCTCCCCCTCCTTCTTCATTGACCTTGGTGTCTAGAGAGTTGTTTCTCTCACATATTCTCACTCCTCTCTTCCAGCTGCTGTTGCTGTTGCACAGCAGTTTTTCCCCCTTCTTAAATGTTATCAGAGGCTGATTGGCTCAGCTTTGGCCAGTGGCGGGTCCATCTTGGAGCCAGCTGGCATTGTCTCTGTTGGACATAGGGGAAGCTTCTAGCAGCTTCTTACAGAAGCCACCCCTGTAGCCCCCCTGCTACCAAAACCTTGCCATGCAGACACAATACACTGGCTTTACTGGGGCTGTGCAAAAGGGACCAATTTGAAAAGTCCTCTTTGGATGTGGGTGTTCTCGTCTGATTCTGCTGTCCTGGCATTTCCAGAAAGGATGCATGCATCTATTGTAAGAGAGGTTGCAGCATTCCTGTAAGCTTAAAACAGTTTGTTGTCTGTCCTAGGAATATAGCCATTTGGCAGTCATTAAACTTATCCTGATGCTATGTATTCCTTCATATTTAAGGTACTTCCAATCCCAAATATATAAGAAAAAGGTGCTACAGGTACTGACTGTAGAAGTGTGTCTAAGAGTGTTTTGCTAATATAGATTGATTTATCAGTAGTTCATTTCTGCTGTGAATACTGCATTTGCCAGCATAATTATCTGCTTACAGGCTTTTTCAGTACTGCTGTGTTACTTGGGAATCAGATCCACTTTGTGTCCGCATTAGTGCAAAAAAATATATTAGATCTGACTTGTATATCTGTCAGTTCCATGTTTCACAACTCAGTTGTCTACCTCAGCTAATTACATGTGGTAGGTTGACCCTGGCTGGGTGCCAGGTGCCCACCAAAACTGCTCTATCACTACCCCTCCTCAACTGCACAGGGGAGAGAAAATATAACAAAAGGCTCGTGGGTCGAGATAAGGCCAGTTTAGTAAAGCAAAAGCAAAGGTTGCGCGCAAAAGCAAAGGCAAACAAAAGATTTTATTCTCTACTTCCCATCAGCAGGTGATGTCTGGCCACTTCCTGGGAAGCAGGGCTTCAGTACTCATAATGGTTGCTCCGGAAGCCAAACGTAAAATAACGAATGCCCCCCCTTCCATCTCCCTTTACTTAGCTTTTATAGCTGAGCTGATGTCATATGGTATGGAATATCCCTTTGGTCAGTTTGGGTCAGCTGTCCTGGCTATGTCCCCTCCCAAGATCTTGCCCAGCCCCAGCCTGCTGTTGAGGGGGGCGAAAATGTTGGAGAGACAGCCTTGATGCTGTGCAAGCACTGCTCAGTAGTAGCCAAAACACTAGTGTGTTATCAACACCTTTCTAGCTACTGATGCAGAGCACAGCACTACGAGGGCTGCTATGGGGAGAATTAACTCCATCTCAGCCAGACCCAATACATTACAGAAAAAGTGAGAGTGGTTTCATCTATGTATAAGGGGCTTTGACTTTAATTTTCTAGAGCTTACTGGGCTGTCTCACTTGTGGGTTAGGTTTGATATTCCTCTTCCTACCTATGTGTCAAAGCAACTGTGATAAAAAAGAAGCATCACCGCTATTACACAGAATCCATAATATTCTAGCTACTGTCTGTATAGGGATCATTTACATCCCCTGTCCTGGTTTTGACTGGGATAGAGTTAATTTTCTTCCTAGTAGCTGGTATAGTGCTGTGTTTTGGATTTAGGATGAGAAGAATGTTGATAACATGCTGATGTTTTCAGTTGTTGCTAAGTAGTGTTTAGACTAAGTCAAGGATTTTTCAGCTTCTCATGCCCAGCCAGCAAGAAGGCTGGAGGGGCACAAGAAGTTGGGAGGGGACACAGCCAGGGCAGCTGACCCAAAGTGGCCAACAGGGTATTTCATACCATGTGACATCACGTCTAGTATATAAACTGGGGGGAATTAACTGGGCGTCAGTCGGCGGGTGGTGAGCAATTGCATTGTGCATCACTTGTTTTATATATTCCAATCCTTTTATTATTATTATTGTCATTTTATTATTGTTGTTATTATCATTATTAGTTTCTTCCTTTCTGTTCTATTAAACTGTTCTTATCTTAACCCATGAGTTTTACCTTTTTTTTTTCCCGATTCTCTCCCCCATCCCACTGGGTGGGGGTGGAGTGAGTGAGCGGCTGTGTGGTGCTTAGTTGCTGGCTGGGGTTAAACCACGATATCCCCATAAATTGCTGAGCAGGGTTACCAGCTTTTAGCTTTTACCAAATATCAGAATAGTAAAGCTGACCAAATTTTTGCATGTTTGACTACTTTCCACTTGATAACCATCGAGGTAGTAAGTAAGGCTCTAATCATTTTTTTGTTGCAGGTCCGCTAGTGTTATCAGTGGAAGGTATACAACTAGTATACAAGTTGTAACTGCATTCACAACTCCATATTTTAAAAAAATAAACCCATATTTCAGTATCATTCAGGGCATAAGGCAAAAAAAGTATTGCAAATACAAAGTAAATAATTTTCCTTTTATTTTAAGTCAGAAATGTTATAAAACATATTTACTTGTTCTACCAGCTCCTGTTTCATAGTTTATCCTCTTTAGGAAATTTTTATCTACAGAGGGGCTTTTTTGTCTAGTTTTGTAGAAACCAGTCTGTTTCATTTTAAATGACGTTTCTATTAACGTTTTTAATTTTCTAAGTATGGAATTCACCCTGAAAATGTTATTATATATGGCCAAAGTATAGGAACAGTACCATCTGTGGATCTTGCTGCTACGTATGAAAGTGCTGCTGTAATTCTTCATTCTCTGCTGACCTCAGGAATGCGAGTAGCTTTTCCTGATATGAAGAAGACCTACTGCTTTGATGCATTCCCAAAGTGAGTTGTGGGATTTTTTTGTGCATGCGTTTTTTCTATTACAGAAGTTGTAGAATAGGGAAACAAGTAATATGGCAAATACTCTGAATTTTCTGTAAACAGTTTAAAAACAATAATTGGAGAATAATCAGAGTGAATGAAAAAAATGAGAAACATTTGAGGGAGTTTACAAAACTTTGTAAATCTTTTAGATTTTTCATATCATGCATCATTTCAGTGGGCACCTACGTAAAAGTGATTAGTTTTCCTATACATAACCCCTAAATACTAACAAGTAGTTCTCTTGCAGTGAATTGTTACTCTGGGTGACTATAAATAATCTTTTGTATGTATTTCTATAAGTAGCAAAGACTGGAAAAAATAAATAGATCTTAACTGAAGTAAATAGAGTCCTGTCATGTATTTCAGAACTATGCCATTAGTTGGCTATTACAAACTGGCACACTTTGCTAGAAGAATTGCTTGCATTTTAAATATCTATCTTCAAGGAGTTTCCCATAGAGGATCAAAAGTTAAGAGCCAAAATTCTTCCAGTTTTGACAGGCTCTTTTTCTATTGAAGAAAAACTCTGAAGCAGTATTTTTATCAGTCCAATAACTTTGATTTTTAAAGTGAACATGGTAATGAATACCATTTTAACACTGATTGCTCTGTTATGCAATCCTAGTAGTTTCCACTAGTGATTTTCCTTTCTGTGTAGTTTTGCATATGCTACTCTAATGGCTTCCAGGGTGGTGGTAATATCTAAATTTCTAGTGATTTAAACAATTTTAATTACACATTGTACTTTTAATTACGCAGTGTACTTTTAACCATTACAAAAAATTAAATTAAGACTCTCTGGTCCTTCAAGGAGGTTTAATAAAGCTGACTGTGTTCATGGATATAATCTTTTTCTTACAGCATTGACAAAATCTCTAAAATAACATCTCCTGTGTTAATCATCCATGGGACTGAAGATGAAGTAATTGACTTTTCACATGGCCTAGCACTATTTGAGCATTGCCAGAGACCTGTAGAACCACTGTGGGTAGAAGGAGCAGGCCATAATGATGTGGAACTCTATGGACAGTACCTTGAAAGATTAAAACAGTTCTTGTAACAGGAACTGGTGAACTTGTAATCTTCTTCGTATATTTACATGCTTTTTCATTTCACTGCAGAATTGCACACCTTGATAAATACATAACAAAATCTGCAGGTTGTGCTTTGAAATAATGTTGGTTGCCTTCATTAAATGTACAGGTAATGATTTGTCGACATAATTAATGAAGGCTTTAATGCCAGTATTATAAACCGGAATGACATGATCATGCAGTAAAGCTTGGAAGTTCATATTACTTTGAGGGTTTTTTCCTTTTTAGATGTACAAAAAAATCACAATACTGTATGAAATATTAATTATATAAAATGAAATGCTGTAAAAGTGTTGCCAAATGCTTTAGCATATCAAAACCAAATTTATATATTTTTTTTAAGTATCTCAAAATGTACTGTGACTTACTCTGTTGCACAGGTGTAAAGTAAAAAACAGACTTTTAAACAGTTGTCCTGTAAAAATGCAATAGCCACTACATTTGAGCAAATAGTCATATATATAATGAGAATAGACAGTCACTGGAAATGACCTATGCCCTGTTATAGAGGAAGGGGCTCAAAATAAATTTCTTTTGCCATATTTTTCATGTCTTCTGTGCTTAGTTTTGCATTAGTTGTTTGGGGTTTTGGTTGGTTTTTTTTTAACCTGAAAGATGAGAGTCAAATTTACCCAATCATCTTCTCAGTGATCCTGGTCTTGCCAAAATAATGTCACAAGTTATCATTTTTATAACATAAATATCATTTACATGATTGCTACTAAGGCCACTAAGTACTTCTTTGAAATCAGTAAGCCTTTTAGAACTTAGAAAAACTTTGTGGGCAACATATTTTTAAGCATTGTAGAGATGCAATATTTCAATAGAAAGAACCTAGAAGTTTATCCAACTTGGCAATAAACAATTTGCAAGTTTGCAGATGTCTGTTCAGGCTTACTTTTGGCTGTTTAGTGTAAGAGCTTGTTTTTGTAGTATTGCGTGAAAATTTCACCAGTCACTCCGGGACAGTGCGGGGAGGGGACGAGAAGATAATGTTGACATTTTTATATTAACTCATAGTAAAATAAACTTTGTAAGACACCTTTCCCTTGAATGCATTTTGCTTGAATAAAACTATGAAAGATAAACTTAATTATAAGTAGCCTAATTTGTAAACAAAGTAATATTCCAACAGTGCACACTGTGCTTGTAATTTTAAGGCCTTATGCAGCTTAATTGTTCTGCTTATTTTTGTGATTGAGAGTATTGTATAATTAAATGTATTATCAAGTATTGTGAAGACTTTGGTTCAGATCTGTTGATTAACAGTAAACAAAATTCCACACACTTGCTGTTCTTTCTTTTTTTCTGAAAAGAAATAGCAACTGTTAACTGTAAATCAAAATAATAAGCAACTCCTCATTTACTCTAGGAAATCAAAGAGCTAATGCAGTAACAAACTGTTATTAGTTACTGGAAGATTTCTATATTGGTATCTCTTGGTCTGATTACCCTCCTATCCCCGTGTCAATTCATACTTCTTTCTGCAGTCAGCTGTTCAAAATATAGGTTTTCTGTTGCAGAGTTGCATTATAAACATTCTTCTGTAATGAATTCGAGTTTATCTTTCATTGAAATCATCAGTGACTTCTTGTCTTGTGCTTCCTGGTTTGTTATTTGAATATAGAGGAATTTAAGATTGTTCTCAAACAACTGGCTTTTTTGTTTGCTTTTTGATCAAGTACAGATCAATGTGTTCTGAACTTCAGACTAGTATTGAGGCACAGTAATATTAGACTCGTAATTTTCATCTTAATCCAAGATTTTGCAATTGGAAACACACTTCAGTGGATATGTAACTCAGCTTTATTACATCATACTTTATATACAATTTGATTTCGGTTCCTTACTACCTTTCAGCCACTCTGATTTATATGGAAATCCTGAGCCTTTTTAATGAATTAGATCTGTTTCCAGAACCCTCTTCAGAAATTCACAAATAAAGAGTGTGGAATTGCGATGAAAAGTGATATAGATTGTCTGGTAGTATTGCAAATTGCAGGCAAACAATCAAGCGTCACCACTAGAACTATCTGATTTCTGAACTGTATGCTGGGGAATGCTATGGCACCCTGTAATTGAAATGACAAAAAAGGTGGCATGGCCATTTTGCTGCTCTTGTTTCTGTGTTTTGTTGAGACAGAACAAAAAAGGCCTAATAGTGTTTTGCCTTCAGTAGATGCAGCTGTGCTAGATTACACTGCTGAGTAAAGATTCTGTTCTCTTAGGGACCACTTATGAATGGTTAATTATTACCAGTTTGCTCTGATTCATATTCTACACCTAGATTTTTTTAGATAACTTTACTGAAGGAATTGAAATAGCTTTTATGCATAGCCTTGTATTTTGTATCATATTATGGCAACAAATCTTTTATTGACATAAAGCAACTCTGAGCTATTTCAACTAGAAGGAAAACATTTCACATGGTGGTTGACTTGTCCTTAAACCATCATTTTGGTGAAATCGACAATGGGCTGTTGTTTTATGTTATAAATACAATTGTCTCATGATAAATAAGAGTTGATTGACCATTCATTAATAAGACAATGTCTGATTTCAGAGAAAAGAGCATTTTGTGAACCATGTAGACTTATTCCTTTTTTCTTTAATAGCCAAATATTTGACACTAAACTGTCTTTTCAGTTTTGGAAAGCTGGCAAATCAGCTTTAAAAGCAACTTAATTTATGTAAAATGTGAGGCGAATTTCTAAAGGTGTGGTCTTTTGGGTCATGTTTTGATCCTGTGCTGTCTCATACTCCCAGCTACAGATTTAAAAACAAACAAAAAAGTCACAGCAATCATCTCCCTTCTGTTTACTGTCTGCCTGCAGTGGCCAAGTGATTTAGTGCATGGTCAATTAGCTACTGTTACTGACTGATTTCAAACCTGCTTCCCTTTTCAATTTTTTTTAGTGAAAAAAAAAAGCATGCCTTTACTTTTGAGCTTTTTTAATTAAATGCCATTGTGCAGTGATGTAGTCATTGCCTCCTGTTGTAGAATATTACAGGTGCTGCAGATGATACAAATTTTCCTCAGTGTACAATAGACATTGTTAGTGAGTATTTGTCTGGATCAGCCAAAAATATGAAAATGAGGAAAAAATTGTTTGAGAAGCAGAAGAGGAAGAGGCATCCTGAATAAGTATGATATGGAAATCCTTCTTTAAATGGTTGGCTGTAGGAATATTTGTGCACCATCATTGTACACCAGCTCAAAAGTGGAGGAGACTGTTGAATTACAAAAATTATCATTATTTAGTACTCCTTACTATGGATGCTTCATCTTTCAGCAGCAGAAAGACAACAAAAAGACTACTATAGAAAAAGCCCACATCTGGCTATCTTAATCCTGAGACCATCAGTGCTTGATGTGCTATTGCTGGGACTGACTCTAATACCAAAATTTATACCACAGGCAGTGTCATCAGAGCTCACATTGGTATCCTACTACAAAAGGAAGATTGAAAAGCTAAATGGAGCATAGGTATGCTATCCTAAAAAGAGAAATGCTTGAAAGATATCCTAAACCATCTCAAAGATGGATATGTTGCACTTAGGACAACTATTATGTACCATGCGACAGGCTGCTTCTCTTTCACTTAAATAGTTCAGATAACAAAGTCTGACTCTTTTTATTCTTGAAAAAGTTAACATGAAAATTGAGTGTAAGTAGCCCTAGATTGAAATTTCATCATGAAATAGGTTTAGAACTCTTCACAGATTGTATTGGGTGTACATGGCAAGGTTTTGGTAGCAGGAGGGGCTGCAGGGGTGGCCTCTGTGAGAAGAGACTAGGGGTTGCCCTGTGCCAGACACAGCTGGTTCCAGCCGGCTCCACAACGGACCCACTGCAGGCCAAACCTGAGCCAATCAGTGAAGTTGGTGGTGCCTCTGTAAAACATACTTAAGAAAGGGCAAAACTGCCACACATAGAGGAGGAGAGAAAAAAAAAGTGAGAAACAGCAGTGCAAGCATCAAGGTCAGAGAAGGAGGTGCTCCAAGTTGCAGAGCAAATATTCCCCCAAAGCCTGTGGAAGAGAAAACACCGGAACAGGTATTCACACAACAGCCCATGGAGGACCCCACACAGGAGCAGGTGGATATTTCCTGAAGTAATTACAGCCCGTGAAGAACCCACACTGGAGCAGGTTTTCCTGACAGGACTGCAGCCCATGGAAGAGCCCACGCTGGAGCAGATTTCTCCTGAAGGGCTGCAGCCTGTGGAGAGGGCCCACACTGGAGCAGGGTAAAAATGTGAGGCAGAAGGAGCGGCAGAGAGGAACCGTTATGTACTGACTGTAACGCCCCCCATTCCCCATCCCCCCTGTGCCACTCGGAGGGTTGGGTGGGTAGAGGAGTCAGGAGTGAAGGAGTGAATTTGAGCCTGAGAAAGGGGGGAGGGGGGAAGTGTTGTTTTAATTTTTGTCTTTGTTTCTTACTACCCAAATCTATTTTAACTGGCAAGAAATTAATATTCCCCAAGTTGAGTCTGTTTTTCCCATAACAGTAATTGGTAACCAATCTCCCTGTCTTTATCTCGACCCATGAGCTTTCCCATCTTATTTTCTCCCCCTGTCCTGTTGAGGAGGCAGATTGAGTGAGCAGCTAGGTGGATGTCCAGCTGCTGGCCAAGGTTAACCCAACACACAGATACAGAACTTTTTAACCAATTTGTGTTGAGCAAAAATTAATTGTAAAAGAACCATAGAAAGAAACAGTGTTTTCCTGTGAAAAAATTCTACACCATACCTCCTTTAATTATTTTCTTCTTGCATTTCTCAGGTACGATCTCTTGTTGATTCTGTGAAAGTAGGCAACATTTTAGCATATTTCTGAAAAAGTGTCAAGGAAAACCCTTTAAGAAACAGGATAGTTCTTAAAAACTTATTTTTCTGCCAGAGAGGAAGGAGTCTTAAAGAAGCATCTCAGCATCAACTTTTCCCTAGAGGCATTAATAAAGTATCTTAACCTAATAATCTATTTCAAAATACTTAGAAAACCTCAAAAGGGTTTTGTGGTTGATAAAAGGCATTATACAAAGGATTGTGATTTTTATAATGTGTCCCATTTCCAAATTTTTCTTGCTTGCAGAGGGCAAATAGTTTTCTAATCTCCAGCACTGAAGATAAGACATCAAAGAGAAATTATCCAAGATTAGATCATCAATTTACCTTCCTATTATGCTAGAATAGAACAGAACAGAATAGAATAGAACAGAATCAAATAGAATGGAACAGACTATTTCAGGACCTACAATGATCATCTAGTCCAACTGCCTGACCACTTCAGGGCTGACCAAAAGTTAAAGCATGTTGTTAAGGGCATTGTCCAAATGCCTCTTAAACACTGACAGGCATGGGTGAAGTTATGGGGAAAAAGTGGGTAAATAATGTAGGAAAAACTGGGAAAAAAATATGCTGTCCTGGTTTTGGCTGGGATAGAGTTAATTTTCTTTCTAGTAGCTGGTATAGTGTTATGTTTTGGATTCAGTATGAGAAGAATGTTGATAACACTGATGTTTTCAGTTGTTGCTAAGTAGTGTTTAGGCTAAAGTCAAGGATTTTTCAGCTTCTCATGCCCAGCCAGCAAGAAGGCTGGAGGGGCACAAGAAGTTGGCACAGGACACAGCCAGGGCAGCTGACCCAAAGTGGCCAAAGGAACATTCCATACCAAGTGACATCATGCCCAGTATATAAACTGGGGGGAGCTGGCCTGGGGGGGGTGGATCGCTGCTCAGGAACTAACTGGGCATCAGTCGGTGAGTGGATTTAGGCTCCAGTCATTTCAATGGATGACAATAATAATAATAATAATAATAATTATAATAAAAGAATTGGAATATACAAAACAAGTGATGCACAATGCAATTGCTCACCACTCGCCAATGTTATCAAGAGGTCCAGCCTGCTCGATTTAGTCTGAGACATCCTTCAGACTTGTGCCCCTTCTAGCCTGAGAACACATAAAGGCTGGAATATTTTTATGAAAGCCATGGCTGAGGTGAATGTCTTATCTTCTGTCATGGTTACTACAGCAAACTGGGGTCTCCTGGAAAAATTAAAAGTGTTAAATTAAAATTAAAGACCGAGAAGCACCACACACACCACCTAAGAAGTAAAAGATACCTAAAGCCCAGTGGCTTACCCTATAAAGTTTCCTTTAGAAAATAAATATTCATAAAAACTTTCAACTTTGTTCTCTGTATGGGGGGAGTAGTTAAAGAACACAAACACACAGCCCTTCAGTTACATTGTAAGTCTTATTTACAGAATACATTTATGAAAATCATTACAAGAAATGCACATTTGGGTCTTTTGAAAAATATTTTGAGTAGCCCTGGTCACAGGGAAAGCTCCATATTCATTTTTTATAAAATGCATCACAATCTGATCGTTTTGAACTAAATCATTAAATACAGTTTTAAAAGCTGTTTAAAAGGTACTCCCCTTGTTATGATTACGTAGGAAAAAGACATAGTGGTATCTATGACGTGCGGAAAACAGACTCCACAATCGGTGAGATTGTAAAGTAGGTATGTTCATTCAGCGCTGGGCAGCACAGGGGGTAGTCCCACCAAAGTCGTGTGCGCCTGATTTGGCAGTTCACTTTAAATTTATACAGTCAAGTGTTACATATACATAGAGTTTCGCAATACGCCTATACATAGGCATTACCTATCCCCGCTTCATATTATAATTAGCTCTAGGAAGTCATTTCCATAGTCTCCTCTCAACTGCGCTTGCGCAGTGCCTCCTTATGGTGGTCGTCTGGTGGTCGTGAAGATGAAGGCTGTATGTCTTCTTCACAGTGAACTCTTAACCTTCTGTCCCTGCGCAGACTCAGTTGTCCCTTGGCATTTGTCCAAATCACAAGGTCGGTCTTGGCTGGTTCTTGGAGTCACTGCTGCTTCTTATCAGGGACTATCTCCTGTCCCAGTCAGCCTCAACAATGGAAACGTTAAACATCACTTCTCATCCCCTTGGGCCATGTCTACCTCTATTGAAACTTCTTTAATTTCATTATAAGCTAGATAATTATTAAACAATTCCTATCTACATTCATATATCTACTATATCTACTAAGGTTCCTTTGGTTCCCCGTCTCAGTCCCCCCTTTTCTAGAAAATAGTAAATTCTTTTACTATATCCAACTCTAGTATTTTAATGCATTATTTCCTTATTTAGCATTTTCTCAAAATATTTGTTGGACTCAAGTTTTCGTCGCAACTGATTCTTTTTCCATTCACTGTAAGAGTTCCCTGTATTCTTACAGCACCAAATGCCACATTGAACCATTATGCAAAGGACTACAGACAAGAGAATGATGATTTTTACAGTGACAAACAATTGTTTCAACCATGTGAAATTTGGCAACCAGAAGGTTAATTTCTCCCATATCTCAGTGAATCCCCATGAAGTGTCATCTTGTGACATTAAATGTAAAAGTTGGGTTTTTTTCCAAATTTGAGAGAGATCTGTTTCTATTCGTTTCTTTTGGTTAACATAGGTGCAGCAGCGTTCATTAATCACAGTGCACAGGCTCCCTTGTTGAGCAAAGAGCATGTCTAGACCTAGTCGATTCTGGAGCACCATTTTTCCTAGGGAAGTGGTTTCTTCCTGGAGGGCCTTTATAGCATCGATTGTGACATTATTAATAATTTCCATAGTGGCAGAAAGATTTACCAGAGCTTTTTCTAACTCACTAACTCCCAGTGATGGAATGAGTCATATTAGGAACTATGGTTCCTACGGCACATTGGTCAGTTCAACCTAGAGGCAGTACTTTATATCCTGTCTGTCCACAAATCCAATACCATCCTAATCCTACTGGAGTGGGTCATCCTCTGGGTGTAATAGAATTATGCCCCCGGGTTCTTGCAACCCGGGTTTGATTGGCGTTCCACATGTTTGCGCCACCATACTTAATATATTCAGTACAATTGGGGTAACTTCCAACAAACAACTTAACTGATCCACATTTAGGGTCTGTGTTATTACCTCCAGAATTCTTAGTTGTGTTTTTCAGATGGCACCTTTGAACACATGGAACCTTTTGGGTTTCATTCCACAATTCGCTCAAATCTGTTTGCCATTGAAGGTTCTCAGGGGGTATTTCAGTGTACCTTGTGAGGGACATGTTATTAAAAGCTGCTACTATCACAGAGATGTTAGAAAAGACTGTAGCAATTACAGGGTAGCCCCGTACGAGACCCTTAGGAAAACGTGAACGTATCCAGCAATCAGTTTGATTTACTATTTTTGCAATACTCTCGTGGAGTTGAACAAACGTGTTCCCATCCCATGTTACGCTCCTTGTTACCAAGGTTGCCCATGTTACCGCGTAAAAACTAAGTGTCCATCGGGTTTTGTGGTGACTTTCCATGGAGTTTTGGGTGACTTTTTCACTCTGGTGTGATGAATCCAAGCGTTCTGTTCCTTGATTCTGATTGCAGTAAAGGAGGTGAGTAGTACTTGGAATGGTCTTTCCCACTGCGGTTCCAGGTTTTTTTCTGTAAGAGACTTTACATATACATAATCCCCAGGTTGTATATTATGTACAGGTCCATCTAAACCTCTCCCTCGAGTCCCAGCTACATGTTTCCTGATTTTATTGAGCTGTTTACTTAATGCTATCATGTAAGAGGTCACAATTTCATCCCCAGCTTGTACAGACACCCCTTTCTGTATTTCATAGGGTCTCCCATATAACATTTCAAAGGGACTCAGTCCTTCCCTTGTCCTTGGTCTTGTTCGTATACGCAAAAGGGCTAAAGGGAGAGACTGAGGCCATGTTAGATTTGCTTCTTGTCCCAATTTTACAATTTGCTGTTTGATTAAGTAAGTGGTTCATTTTTTCTACTTGACCACTTGTCTGGGGGTGATATGGAGTATGAAGTTGCCAATCTATACCCAAATGGCGGCTAATTTGTTGTACTATTCTTGAGACAAAATGTGGTCCTCTGTCAGAGGACATGGTTGCTGGAACCCCGAAACGTGGTATTATTTCTTGCACTAATATTTTAGTTACCTCCCGGGCTTTAGCCGTTCTTGTTGGGAATGCTTCTGGCCAACCTGAAAAGGTATCAGTTAATACTAGTAAATATCGATACCCCCCTTTTCTTGGAAGTTCTGTGAAGTCAATTTGCCATTGCTGTCCAGGCCCATTGCCTTTCCCAATATGACCCATTTCTAGTTTGGGGGTATTCTTAGGATTAGTCTGAAGGCAAAGATCGCATTGTTGAGTCACTTGTCTCACTGTGGTATATAAATTTCTAGCCACAATTTCTCTTATTAAATGTTTATACAGAGCCTCTGTCCCCCAATGTCTTTTTCTATGCTCCTCCCGTATCAAATGCCACAGTAAGCAAGAGGGAATGATTAGTTTTCCCTGTGGGGTATGAGCCCACCCTTCTTCATTATATGACCCTTCTAAATCTGTAATAAGTTTCTGATCTTCCTTGGTATATTCTGGCTTACCTTTTAGGGAGATTTGTCTATCAGGAATTAAAGCCCCTTCTATTTTTACCTTTGTTCTGGCCACTTGTTTTGCCTCTCTGTCCGACAGTTCATTTCCTTTGTCCAAATCTGAGCTCACTTTCTGGTGTGCCTTAATATGCATAATCGCTACTTTCTTAGGGAGCTGGACAGCTTCCAGTAACTTCAGAATTTCTTCTGCGTGTTTGATATTTTTCCCCTGGGAATTCAATAGTCCTCTCTCCTTCCAAATTGCTCCATGTGCGTGTACAACTCCAAAGGCATATTTTGAGTCCGTATAAATGTTCACAACTTTGCCCTGGGCCAATTCCAGGGCGCGGGTCAGAGCAATTATTTCTGCCTTCTGTGCGGAGGTGTTCATGGGCAAAGCCCCTGATTCTATTACCTCTTGACTGGTGGTGATGGCATATCCCGCATGTCGATTACCATTTAGGACATAACTGCTTCCGTCTGTGAACCAGGTTTCTCCGTTTTCCATGGGGCTCTCTTTCAGGTCTGGGCGACTTGCATATGTTGCTTCGATGGTTTCCAGTCGTGATGTACTGGTTCTCCTGTGTTCCCGCTGAGAAAAGAAGCTGGGTTGACAATGTTAGTGACTACAATCTCCACGTCATCCTGCTCTACCAATATAGCTTGATATCTCAGGAATCTTTGCGGAGAGAGCCAGTGTCCACCCTTTGTTTCCAGTACTGTTGATACTGTATGAGACACTAAAACAGTCATTTTCTGGCCCAGAGTAAACTTTTGGGCTTCCTGTATGTTTAGTATCACAGCCGCAACTGCCCGCAGGCATCCAGGCCAACCTTTTGCAGTCGTGTCTAACTGCTTAGAGAGGTAGGCAACAGCCCGTCGATATGGACCCAGGTTTTGTGCTAATATTCCCAGGGCAATGCCCTGCTGCTTGTGTGAGTAAAGAAGAAACGGCTTACTTACATCTGGGAGTCCCAAGGCTGGGGCCGACATTAAAGCCTTTTTCAGTAGCTCAAAGGCTCGTTCGGTCTCCTTGTTCCACTCAAGGTGTTTCTGCTCAGTGGTTGTTAGCGCATACAGTGGTTTAACAAGCAATCCATAATTATAGATCCACAATCGGCACCACCCTGTCATTCCCAGAAAAGTCTGCAACTCTTTTACTGTCTGAGGTCTCTGAGTTTGGCATATTGCCTCTTTACGGGCTTGTCCCAAAGTTCTTTGTCCTGCACTAATTTCATAGCCCAAATAATTCACTTTGCGTTGTATTACCTGTGCCTTCTTCTTGGATACCCGGTACCCTTGAAGTCCCAGGAAATTCAACAGACTCACCGTCCACGTCATACAATCTCTCTCTGTCTTGGTGGCGATCAGGATATCATCCACATACTGTAACAGCTTCCCCTCCTCAGACGGGGTTTCCCAGGATTCTAAGTCTTTTGCAAGCTGATTGCCAAAAATGGTAGGGCTATTCTTAAATCCTTGTGGCAACACCGTCCAAGTGAGCTGGGTCTTTCGACCACTCTTGGGGTTTTCCCATTCAAATGCAAATAATTTTTGGCTGGCTTCATGGAGAGGGAGGCAAAAGAAAGCATCCTTTAAATCTAAAACAGTAAACCAAGTTAATTCAGGTGTTAATACAGTTAACAGGGTATATGAGTTCGCCACTACCGGGTAAAGATCTTCAGTTATCTTATTCACCGCCCGTAAGTCTTGGACCACCCGATATGACCCATCGGGCTTCTGAACCGGTAGTATAGGGGTATTGAATTCAGACTCACACTCTTTTAGTAATCCCAACTGCAAAAATTTTTCTATCACTGGCCGAATTCCTTCTCTGTCTTCCTTCTTTAGGGGATATTGTTTAATCCTTACCGGCTTTCGGCCTTCCTTGATCCTAACTTCAACAGGGGGGGCACTTTTCACTCTTCCAGGTGCATCGGTAGCCCATACCCCCGGGTACACTTGGTTTAAGATGTCCTCGTTAATGTTTCCTTCTAGGGGGAGACTGGTTAAGGTTAGGCTCAGTATTTGAATATATTGCTGATCTTTTACCTCCAGAGTAATTTCCCCTTTTTTGAATACAATTTTTGCTTCCAATTGTTCCAACAAGTCCCTTCCCAAAAGTGCCTTTGGGGAGTTGGGCATATATAAAAATTTATGAATGCCCCACTGTTTTCCTAATTTATATTCTAAAGGTTTACAAAAATATGCCTTTTCACTTTGACCAGTTGCTCCTTTCACCATGACATAATCATTTCCCAGGGGCATCAAAGCTTGGTTCAGAACCGAGCATGTTGCCCCCGTATCTACCAAGAATTCTATTTCTTGTTGTGTTTTCCCTAGCTTAATTATAACCAGTGGATCCGCTAGGGTAGATTCCCCAGGTTCCCGTCAATTTCCCTTCACATGGGCTACCGTTCTTCCTGTTTGAGCCCCCTGATCCTCCTTCTTGTTCTTTGGGCATTCCTTTTTCCAATGACCAAATTTCTTACACAAAGCACATTGATCCTTGCCCAGTCGGGGCAAGCCTCGCCTAGGCCCTCTTCCTCTTTCTTCCTGGATAACAGCCATTAATTTCCTTTGCCCTTGCCTATATCCTTCTTCTCTGTTACTAAATACTCTCCATGCTTCATCCAACAATATTTCTAAATTCCTACCCTCTGTAGGGTGTAATTTTTGAAGTTTGCGCCTTATATCCCCTGTAGATTGACCCAAAAACAGGGAGACCAATTGTTGTATTCCTACCTCTGACCCAGGATCCAGCGGTGTGTTGCGGCGCATTGCATCCCTCAATCGATCCAGGAATTCGGATGGAGACTCGGAAGGACTCTGTTTGACTGCATATAAAGCTGACCAATTTATAGTTTTGGGGATTGCCCTCTCCATTCCTTTTGTAATCCAATCCTGATACCCCTGCAATCTTTCCATATGTGCAGATCTATTAACATCCCACTTTGGGTCTTGGAGAGGGAAATATTCTTTAACGTCCCCTCCTGTGATCTTATAATGATCTTCAGCAAGGTTCCCTGCTGTTTTTAAAATCAGCTGTTTCTCTGTTTCGGTCATATATTCTAATAATAGCTGTATATCCTTCCAATCAGGGTTATGCTGTTTTACAATAAATTGGAAATGTTTAGTTACACTTACCGGATCACTCCTATAATCTTTAGCAACCTTTTTCCATTCCCCTAGGTCAGCAGTAGAAAAGGGTACTTTGATTAACATCGTCCCACCATCCGGCCTCACCGCCTCTCGGAGAGGTGCTTGTAAAGCTGTTGTTAAGGTAGTTTTCTTCCTAGTACGGGAAGATACAGGGCTGTCCGGGGGGGGGTGTTGGAGTTCTATCCGAGTCTGCATCCTGTTCCTGTGGTCGAGGGGGAGGCTTAAACAAATCAGTTAGATCTTGTTCTGGTACCTGATGAATTTTCTTTGTACATCTTTGTCCAATACTACATGCCGAACAACACCGTCTCAGTTTACCTCTAAGCTCCTTGTTGTTTTCTCGCTCAACTGCGAGCACCGTGGGGTCCTGTGGGGGTACTATTCCACAGTCCCTTTGCCACTCCGGGTGGTTTCGGAGGGTGAAAAACATGTCTGCATATGAAACTTCATCCCATTTTCTTTCTCTCCTTAAAAACAGCATTAGTTGTAATAGAGTATTATAATCTGTTGACCCATTAAGTGGCCACTTAGCATCACCTTCTAACTTACATAACGGCCACCATTGATTGCAATACTTAATAAGGTTCTTTTTATTTTCCGTACCTCCGGCCCCAACAATATCTTTCCAGTGGGTAATAACACAACCCAGAGGACTCTTCCTCAATATTCCCCCTTGATTGTTTCCCATTTTATTACTTCTCCTCTTAATATGATTCCATGCAAATTGTTTCTTACACCTCTTTATAGAATTCTCCTGGTTTTTCTCTCACATGTCCTGAATTCCGGGATTAAATTTTCCTTTTCACACACCAATTTCACTATTTTGGCTATCTTTCCAACCACAAACAATCCCAACTGTGTACGTAGCTCGTTCCCTCTTATCCCAAGGAGTCCAAACCCCACACTCAGGGCATTCAATATCCCCGCCACAATCTATTTGCAACCTCTGTTTACACCACACACATTCCAGGACATATGAGGGCATACACTCATTTCCTGGATGTAAAAGACACCATTCTAATACCCACATTTATGCGATGCACCATACAGGGACTTTCTTATACCAACACCACAAAATGATTAAGATAATCAAACTCAAACTTACAATTACAATGCTAACATATAAATTCAAGTTTCAAATCATCAGGGAGTCACACTTCGTTTGTCTCCGGCCGTACCCCTTGTGAAGTTACGAAACTGTGGAGCAGAACTCCACACACGCTCTGCAGCTGAGCTGTGTCTCTTTTACTCTAACATTCAATCCACAGTTTTAGATATTTACACATTAACAAACATATATTCACATATAAATCTCAGCATAACATTTTCACATTCTCACACAAAATCTTTAACATTAAATTTCCAAACATTCATACCATACAATCATCGCTCCAGGCGATAACTTTTCAGCAGCTGCAAAAATGTATATCAAGCGCAATTGCGAGGGGGTCCACTTACCCCATAAACCAAGCACAATTGCGAGGGGGTGCGCTTACCCTTCTCCTGCCTCTTATATACCAGTCATCGACAGGTCCGTCCTGGCTCCCGATACTGGGATGCAGCAGTCACCCCGGGTTTGCTCGATCTACCCTCAAGATCGCTAGCGGCCGCTCTATCGGTCAGCAAATCCCCCCTTGTTACCATACAGGGTACCCTCCTCCCATACGGGGACTACGCTGCACGCCAGACATCTCTGCGCGATTTAGCAGCTGCCCCGGCCTGTACTTTTACAGGCTCCCCTTGTAGAACATACCGTTTGGTCCGTGGCTTCAGGAGGTTGTTGTCTGCTCCCGCGGTGAGCGGCTGGCAGCGGAGGCTCCTCCGAGGAAAGTGCTCGGGGCGCGCCTAGGGGCGTCCGCTCCGCAGTCGCTCCCGCAGCCGAGCAGAGAGCCTCCTGCCTGGCTCGCCAAACTGACGTGCGGAAAACAGACTCCACAGTCGGTGAGATTGTAAAGTAGGTATGTTCATTCAGCGCTGGGCAGCACAGGGGGTAGTCCCACCAAAGTCGTGTGCGCCTGATTTGGCAGTTCACTTTAAATTTATACAGTCAAGTGTTACATATACATAGAGTTTCGCAATACGCCTATACATAGGCATTACCTATCCCCGCTTCATATTATAATTAGCTCTAGGAAGTCATTTCCATAGTCTCCTCTCAACTGCGCTTGCGCAGTGCCTCCTTATGGTGGTCGTCTGGTGGTCGTGAAGATGAAGGCTGTATGTCTTCTTCACAGTGAACTCTTAACCTTCTGTCCCTGCGCAGACTCAGTTGTCCCTTGGCATTTGTCCAAATCACAAGGTCGGTCTTGGCTGGTTCTTGGAGTCACTGCTGCTTCTTATCAGGGACTATCTCCTGTCCCAGTCAGCCTCAACAATGGAAACGTTAAACATCACTTCTCATCCCCTTGGGCCATGTCTACCTCTATTGAAACTTCTTTAATTTCATTATAAGCTAGATAATTATTAAACAATTCCTATCTACATTCATATATCTACTATATCTAGTAAGGTTCCTTTGGTTCCCTGTCTCATCTAGAGGCTGTAGAGAGGATGCTGCAGTTGCTTCCTCTGGAAAGCAATGTCCAATGCATTGTGCTTTAAAAACAACACAATGCTTTTGGGAAAGAGAATGTTGTTTGGGGGATAGCCATATGAGTCAAAAAGCTCTGCATGGCTCTGAACTGCCAGGAAAATTGCTAAATGGTTGTTGTGGTTTAACCCCAGGCAGAAGCTAAGCACCACACAGCGGCTCACTCATTCCCCCCTCAGTGAGATGGAGGAGAGAATCGGAAGGGTAAAAGTGCAAAAACTCATAGGTTGAGATAAAGACAGTTTAATAGGTTGTTGTGGTTTAAGCCCAGCCAGCAACAAAGCACCATGAGGCCACTCGCTCACTCCTCCCCCCGGTAGGATGGGGAGGAGAAAATATAACGAAAAGCTCGTGGGCTGACACAAAGACGGGGAGGGATCACTCACTAATTATGGTCATGGGCAAAACAGACTCGACTTGGGGGAAAAAAACAAAATCAATTTAATTTGTTACCAATCAAATCAGAGCAGGATAATGAGAAATAAAAGCAAATCTTAAAACACCTTCCCCCACCCCTCCCTCCTTCCCAGGCTTAACTTTATTCCTGATTTTCTCTACCTCCTCCCTCCCAGTGGTGCAAGGGGATGGGGAATGGGGGTTGCGGTGAGTTCATCACACATTGTCTCTGCCGCTCCTTCCTCCTCAGGGGGAGGACTCCTCACACTCTTCCCCTGCTCCAGTGTGGGGTCCCTCCCATGGGAGACAGTCCTCCAACTTGAGTCCTTCCCATGGGCTGCAGTTCTTCACAAACTTCTCCAACGTGGGTCCCTCCCGTGGGGTGCAGTCCTTCAGGAACATACTGCTCCAGCGCGGGCTTTCCCATGGAATCACAGCTGCCTTCGGACACAGCCATCTGCTCCGGCGTGGAGTCCTCCACGGCCTGCAGGGTTATCACCTCCTCCAGCGCACCTCCTCCCCCTCCTTCTTCACTGATCTGCATAGGTGTTTCTCTCACATCCCACTCCTTTCTCTGCTGCAGGTTTTCCCTTCTTAAATATGTTATCCCAGAGGCACTACCACCATCGCTGATTGGGTTGGCCTTGGCCAGAGGCGGGTCCGACTTGGAGCCGGGGAAGCTTCTAGCAGCTTCTCACAGGAGCCACCCCTGCAGCCTCCCTCCCCACTACCAAACCCCTGCCACATAAACCCAATATATAGATAAAGCAAAAGCTGCACATGCAAGCAAAGCAAAATAAGGCATTCATTCACTACTGCCCATCAGCAGGCAGGTGTTTTGCCATTTCCAGGAAAGCAGGGCTTCATCACATGTAACCGTTACTTGGGAAGACAAATGCCATAACTCCAAGCATCCTTCCTTCCTCCCTCCCTCCCTCCTTCTTTTCCCTGGCATTTATTGCTGAGCATGACATCATATGGTCTGGAATACCCCTTTGGTCAGTTGGGTCAGCTGTCCCAGCTGTGTCTCCTCCCAACTTTTTGTGCACCCCCAGCCTACTCTCTGGCTGGGTAGTGGTGAGAAGCAGAAAAGGCCTTGACTCTGTGTAAGCACTGCTCAGCAGTAACTAAAACATCTCATCCCTGTATTATCAACACTGTTTTGATCACAAATCCAAAACATAGCCCCATACTAGCTACTATGAAGAAAATTAACTCTATCCCAGCCAAAACCAGCACAACCAGTGCTCTCCAGGTTGGTTATGTGGATGCATATTCACAATCACACTTGCTGGTCTTGGAGAAACATGGGCCCTAGGGAGCCAGTTGCTCAGGTAAATGCCTAGAAATGTTTCTCTGGTGTAATGGGTTAGCTGAAAAAAAACAGGAGCTGTTTGGCGTCCATCCTCAGATGTCATTGAAGAGTACGTGACTCTTCCAGTTTGCTTCAATCTCATTGTACACAATCATATTAAGAGTGGTGGTGAAGGCCCCTGCAGAGCATACTTCTGCTCTCAGGTTTCCTGTTTTAATCAGGGAATAGTGATCAGTACATTCTTGGTCTGGAAACAAGTCAAAGATGAACAGAGTATACACATGGGTGAACTCTTCCCTGTTAAATCAGCAGGGAATGGGCTTTCATATGACTGCCAATCGTCTAAACGAGCTGCATGTATTATTCCACAGAGCAGCTGCAGTGGTTTTTGCCAGGATTTGTTCATCCTCTATATAGAAGGCCACAAAATTTATACTAAAGTTGAAAGGGTTCTTAGCATAATTGCTGCTAAAAGCGTCATAATCTACAAACCCAATAACAACAAGCTTGGGCAGTTGTCCCAGGAACAAATTTTTCTGATGGCTGACATGGCTGCCCTCTGGTATGCTGAACACTTTCATACCTACCCAATCTACTGGGTATTTAGTGTTTGCCTTAATTAATGCTTCAGCATGTCCAAAACATACCCCAGGTGCTACCTGCACTTGTTTCTCATTTTGAGGCATAGGTAATAACCAGTTTGCAGGCCTCTGCTGCCAGGGAGTTCATCAAACAAAAGCTGTCAAGAAAAACTGTGCATCAGGTTAATTTTTACATCCACACCGTTCAGCAAAAGCTTGCCTTGAAAGAACAGATTGCTGTGGAGGGGTGCCAATAGCTTACTCTTCCTATTCTGGGCCATCAGAGCTGAGCATTGTCCGAACCCCTGATTACTGATTCCATCCAGCATGACTGCTTCCTGCTGCCTGGCTGTGTCTTTGTAGAACAGCCCCATGGAGAAATGTGTAGACAGGCTGTAATGGGTGTAATTGAGAAGCAGCTCAATGAAGGCACAGTAAGGGTAGCAGTTGTTGCTCTGGTTTATCAGTCAGTCCCCCAGCATAACATCCAGCTGGCTGAAAATAGAGGCCAGTGGATAATTCATGAAGCCCACAGGCTCCCTGGCACCAAGGTTGGACCTGTCAGTTTTTACAATCTTTCAGCAAAGATACAGCAGGGTGTTGTTCAAACCTATGTAATCTTCCCCATTCCCAGCTATGAAAAAGTCCAGAGGTGCAGACTGCAATAGTAGAAAGTGGAGGCACCTCAATAAACAGGCTTTTCGCAATGGTGTTCTGCATTGGAGACACTTCAAAGAAATCCAACTTGGATTCGGTACATTCTTCTGAGCAGCCATGAACAAAAGCTATCCCTTTTAAAATATATCTCTTTTTCTAGTGGCAGAATGGGCCCTCTTTCTCTGGGTTTTCTGTTTCTTTTGCACCATTTGTCCTGGGTTGTTGTTTTCTTGTCCTGGTCAGACTGTTATGTGGCACCTCCCTTCCTTTTTCTTTTAAAGGGCTGGGGCAGGCCTTCCCTCAGGGGTGTGACATGGCTCTCTTTCTTTTAATACTTTTTCTTTGAATACAAGCAAGCCCTGCCCCTTCCTGATTTGCCAGTGTTTCCAGCTTGTCTAGGACAGCCATGGAAACATGTCCAAACATATTTCTTGCAATGCCTTGAGCAGCACTTTTAACATGTGATTTTACAATTTTCAAGCCCCTTTTCAAAAGCAGAACAGCCTTTCTAAAGAGATTATGGAATATACCTCCAACGCCCACCCCATACATCACAGGAATTCCTTGAAAACTAGAAGGCCCATTGCCAGCCTGGGGTCTGTGATAATTAATGTACAAGGATGGCTCCCCATGATTCTTCACTACTGTTACAATAAAAGAAAAAAATCAGTTTTGTACTTACAAGTTAAAATTGTAACCATAGGGAATTGTGTTAGGTACAATGAATCATGATAGGTATAACCATAGAAACCTCATATATTTTCTATTGAATTTTGTGTTTGAGAACTAACATTATCATTGAAACAACAGACAAAAGTGTAGCCAGGGGACTAGCTAATAGAGGTAATTACAAAAGTGTAGTCAAGTGATTAACTAGTATTTACTCATAAGTTTTGCAGTTCTTTGCTCTTATGACTAAATGTTCCTGTACGCTAGATGAGAACAATGTTGAAACTGACCACATGTGATTGAAACTGCGTTAAGCTTCAAGATCAAAGAACAAGGACAAGAACAAGGACTTCAAGGACAGCCAACAGAATCTCAAATGGGTCGGTGGTTGTAAAAGCAGCCCTTTGACTCAAATGGAACCTTCATTGTGCATGATCGGATGTAGGCAGTACTATGATAATCAGTTATAATAACTTTTATGCATATGTATACTAATCTGATTAATATGTAATTAGTTACTCCATATAACCTGTTTGTGCTGAAGCTGTGGCATGCACACTAGGTGGAATTATCCCCTCGTGCATCCAGAGCTGCAATAAACAAAGTGCCTGCTTCTTAACGTCACACTGGTGTTAAGGAGTTTTATTCCGGATTTCGGTAACAGTAACACTACTACCATTTTGGTGTGGTTTCTTAAAATAACAGAGACTTCCATGACAGAAGATGCAGCTTCACAATCACCTTCCCGAAGCATAATGAGACATGCTTGTTCTGGTCGGCCTTTATTTCAGTGCTGATCATGTCAATGTATTGGCAGTTTACAGGCACAGTGTGATTTATCATGTCACCATAATGACCTCGTCGTTATTACTGGCGGTCAGAACACTGCTCAGTAACTGGACTGAAAAGTCCCCAACAAGCTGGTGTTCCACAAGATCTGTGTAGAGGTAGAACAAGTTAAAAAGTCCAATGATGTCTGCCACAAAGGGAAATTTCTTAGCAGCAACACCCAGAGAAGCCCCCAAAATATGTGCTAGATCCCATGTTGTAGAAAAAGTGTAAGACTTAATCCATTTCAAACTTTGATTTCATTATGACGGGGTCATAGACCAGGCCCACTGCTGGAGAGTTGACAGCTGAAGCTTTATTGTGGGGGTTAATAAGATGGTTTATATGTTCCATCAACATGGAGAGGGACAGATAATAAATAGCCTTTCCACAAAATATACTGCCATGTCTTGCCCTGCAGCACTATTTCAAAGATGGCATCTTCATTAATGTTATTCCAGCTGTGTAGGTACTGTATTTCTGCCAGCCTTACAGCAGTATAGCAAAACTACCTCAGTCATCATCACTGATTTAGCACATAAGGATCTAGTGTGCTGCTGCTGGTGATCAATTCTGGTTAATACAAGAATCATTTTCCTCTTGCTCATGAATTTCCCTGCTATTAAGTTCTTACCCATAGAACATGTCTAAGAGGTAAAATGAATGTATGAATCTAGCTTGCAGGATTACACTAAGTGAAGACATCTTGTGAGTGGGCATCTACTGCAAATACAAATAGCTAGGTTAAGTAGGCAAAGTCCCTTGAGAGTATGCTCTCTGGTAGCTGTACCAGCTATGGACTATACTAATACAGCCTTAATCCTTTTGCTGTCTGTACCATATAACATGTTGATGTATTGGATGTACTAACGTGCACACCTTTTTTTTTTGTAGGTGTACCCAAAGTTGTCAGTTGGACAAAGTGTCCGCTGACAGTCATAATCTGACATGAGTTTTCTGAGGCAGTAGAATGAGAGGCCTTTAAATTATTTCTTGGTTTTCATTATAAATAAGAAAGCAGGCTGCATTCCTGATTTTTTTTTAATCATGTGAGTTGATAAAATAAAAATGCCTGTGCGTCACTGACAAAACTCAATAGCTTCCCTCCTGTAATATGGCCAAATGCAGATTATTCCCAGCTTGCGAATAGTGTATGGCAATGAGTTTTGCTGACATGAGGTGTAACTCATGTAATAAGAGAGGTATACAACTCTCAAGGAGTTGTGGAGCCAAATGAGGAGATATTTGATAATTGTTCCAATACTGGTTCGTTCTTAAGGCAGCTATTTCAGTATGAATGTTTTCCTAAGTAGTGAGATGACAATTTTTGTGCCTTTTCCTTGTTTGAAAACATAAAAAAACACCTTTAAGGCAAACCACCACTTTTTTCTTTGCAAAAAACCCTCAGTGCCTATTTGAGAATAGCAAACAGAAGCTCTACAATGATAATCAGTATTAGGGCACAGACATGAAAATAAAATCATTAATAACATTTTTCACTGTATAATTTTTTAATAAGTGAGCACTTAACTGTAATGGTAAATTTAAGTCCAGGCTCCCACTTTGACTTATTTATTTTAATTCCTATCCTCAAAAAACCCAAAGTGTATATTACACTCACTGGTCTTTATTGCCTGATTTCATTTTAATAAACAACAGTAATCTCTGATATTGAACCCTCTGAAAGCCTAGTGAGGCTGCATTAATCCTTTTTCAATTCAGGTCTGCCAGAAGAGCAGTTTATGAGATGGCGTATAAGGCATAAGCAGAAGTTCTACTGTGTGATTATACATTTTACAGCAGTCGCTTAAGAGTGTGGCTACCATTTCTGTCTTGCGTAACACACTGGGTATATGTGGCAAGGTTTTGGTATCAGGGGTGTGGGCTGCAGAGGTGGCCTCTGTGGGAAGAAGTAAGGGGCTGCCCTGTGCCAGCTGGCTTGGCAATGAATACGCTACAGGCCAAAGCCGAGGCAATTAACAAAGTTTGTGGCGCATCTGTGAAAACATATTTAAGAAAGGGCAGAAGAGACCACAGAAAGAGAGGAGAGAACAAAAAGAATGAGAAACAACAGAGGGTACACCAAGATCAGAGAAGGAGGAGGAGCAGATGCTCCATGGTGAAGGAGATATTCCCTGCAGCCCAGGAAGAACCCACACCAGAGCAGAGGAAAAGTGTGGGAAGGAAGGAGTGGCATAGAGAAACTGGTATGTACTAACTGTAACACCACCCTGCCCCTCTCCTCCCCCACCCCCCTATGCTGCTCACAGGGGGTAGGGGAGTCTGGAGTGAAGGAGTGAAGCTGAGCATGGTAAAAGGGGGGAGGAAAGGTGTTGGTTTAATATTTGTCTTTTTGTTTCTCACTACACAAACTAGTAATTACATTTTTATTTTAATTGACAATAAATTAATTTTCCACAAGTCAAGTCTGTTTTGCCCACAACGGTAATTGGTAAGCAATCTCCCTGTCTGTATCTTGACCCATGAGCTTTCTTGTTCCTCTTCTTCCTATTTTGTTCCCCCCATCTCACTGAGTGTGTGTGTGGGGGTCGAGTGAGTGAGTGAGTGGCTGGGTGGGAGTTTGGCTGTTAGCCAAGGCTAACCCACCACACATAAGTATTTGTATGCTGTTCACATTCCCCCATCCCCACCCCCAATGCGTTATGGAAAATGATTTATTTACAAGATTCATATCCTTTTCTTATCTGTGCGTACAGTTGTTGTGCAAAGCTAACTGGTAGTTCATATCTTTTAGACATATCTGCAAATCACTGAAGGGGGATGTGAGATGATTAAATGGAGTTTTATTTTTCAATTTGAAACTGATAAATTTTGGAATCTTTCAGGATGAAAAACACTATATCAACCAAACTTTGTGGTCAATAACATGTCACTCTCAATTAAAAATTCTACCATTTGAAGTGGAAATCCTAATTTTAACTGCTCAACAGTGGTAATTTGTGACCAAGGAATGATCTGGCATGGAGGGCAAGAAGGCCCAACTACAAGAAGGTGTTAAACTGTCTGGAAGCAGGAATGCCAGACAGAATGACTCCTTGCAAGGGAGTGAAGCTGGGTGACGAGATAAGAAACAGGCTCAGCATTGTCTTGCAGCCATCCTGGAATGCAAGTGCTATGGGGCCACCTTTGGGCAGAGATGGACCCACTGCCGGGCTGAGGTGACCCATGCAACTGCTTACAGGATTAGTGCTGGTGCAAGTGTATATAAGGAATCTGCTCGTGAGGCATCTTTGCAGAGTCCATGTAGAACTGCTTATGGTGGTAGGACTCTGCCCAATGCAGTGTTCATTAAATATTTCTTTTCTATTTAAACACAAACATGTGTTTAATTTGCCTCGAGGGGTACCATAAAAATTCCCCAACACATTCTTGTTTTACTGAAGAGACTGTTTAAATATCTAAAGCTGCTCTAAAACAAACAAAAAAGCTCTGATGTGAAACACATCATGAGTCCGTTATGTCGCCACCAGTTGAAATGTAAAATAGGAACAGCCAGGGCTTTGCTGGTTTGAACGTACCTGATAATATCTTGCCTTAGAACTTCATGGTTGTGCTGGTTTTGGCTGGGATAGAGTTAATTTTCTTCATAGTAGCTAGTATGGGGCTATGTTTTGGATTTGTGATCAAAACAGTGTTGATAATACAGGGATGAGATGTTTTAGTTACTGCTGAGCAGTGCTTACACAGAGTCAAGGCCTTTTCTGCTTCTCACCACTACCCAGCCAGAGAGTAGGCTGGGGGTGCACAAAAAGTTGGGAGGAGACACAGCTGGGACAGCTGACCCAACTGACCAAAGGGGTATTCCAGACCATATGATGTCATGCTCAGCAATAAATGCCAGGGAAAAGAAGGAGGGAGGGAGGGAGGAAGGAAGGATGCTTGGAGTTATGGCATTTGTCTTCCCAAGTAACGGTTACATGTGATGAAGCCCTGCTTTCCTGGAAATGGCAAAACACCTGCCTGCTGATGGGCAGTAGTGAATGAATGCCTTATTTTGCTTTGCTTGTGTGCATGGCTTTTGCTTTACCTATGTCATGGTTTAACCCCAGCCAGCAACTAAGCACCACACAGCCGCTCACTCACTTCCCCCCCACCCAGTGGGATGGGGGAAGAGAATCGGAAGGAAAAAGGTGAAACTCGTGGGTTGAGATAAGAACAGTTTAATAGAACAGAAAAGAAGAAACTAATAATTATAATAATAACAATAATAAAATGACAATAATAATAATAAAAGGATTGGAATATACACAACAAATGATGTACAATGCAATTGCTCACCACTCGCCAACCGATGCCCAGTTAGTTCCTGAGCAGCGATCCCCCCCCGGGCCAACTCCCCCCAGTTTATATACTGGGCATGACGTCACATGGTATGGAATATTCCTTTGGCCACTTTGGGTCAGCTGCCCTGGCTGTGTCCCCTCCCAACTTCTTGTGCCCCTCCAGCCTTCTTGCTGGCTGGGCATGAGAAGCTGAAAAATCCTTGACTTTAGCCTAAACACTACTTAGCAACAACTGAAAACATCAGTGTGTTATCAACATTCTTCTCATACTGAATCCAAAACATAACACTATACCAGCTACTAGAAAGAAAATTAACTCTATCCCAGCCAAAACCAGGACAACCTATCAAACTGTCTTTATCTCAACCCACGAGTTTTCTCACTTTTACTCTTCTGATTCTCTCCCCTATCCCATTGTGGGGGGAGCGAGCAAGTGGCTGTGTGGTGCTTAGTTGCCAGCTGGGGTTAAACCACGACAATGGTCCTGCAATGGTAAGAGGGAAAATACTTGGGGACTTGGATATCACTGTCATGGGCCAATGGACTGTTTGCTTGACTCTGAATATTCATCCATAGACTCTTGTATTGTGTTTAGGTTTTGGTAGCAGGGGGCTGCAGGAGCGGCCTCTGTGAAAAGAGGTCAGGGGCTGGCAAAAACACTGCGCAGCAGTGTGAGAGAGAGGAGTGCGAAAAAATTAGAGAAGCAATCCTGCAGACATCAAGGTCAATGAAGAAAGTGCGCAGAGCAGAGATTCCTCTGCAGCCCATGTTATGGACCATGCCAAAGCTGATATCCCCACTGCAGCCCATGGAGGACCCCACGCTGGAGCAGGTGGATAGGCGCTGAAGGAAGGTGCAGCCTTTGGAGAGCCCACACCGGACAGGCTCTTGGCAGGAACTGCATCCTCTGGGCAACCCACGCTGGAGCGGTCTTTTCCTGAAGGACTGCAGTCCATGGGAAGGAGCCATGCTGGAGCAGAGGAAAAGTGTGAGGAGGAAGGAGCAGCAGCAGTGAAGAACTGTTATGAACTGACTGCACCCCCCCCCACTTCCCATCGCCCTGTGCTGCTCGGCAGCGGGAGGAGGTAGAAGAGTTGGGGAATGAAGGAGTGAAGTTGAGCCTGGGAAGAAGGCAGGAGGGGGAAGCTGTTTTAGTTTTTGTCTTTGTTTCTCACCATCCAAATCTATTTTAATTGGCAAAAAATTAAATTAATGTTCCCCAAGTCAAGTACGTTTTGCCCATCATAGCAACTGGTAAGTGATCTCCCTGTCCTTACCTCGACCCATGACATTTCCATTTTATTTTCTCCCCCTGTCCTGTTCAGGAGGGGGACTGAGAGAGCAGCTGGGTGAAGGTCTGCCAGCCAGCCAAGGTCAACCCATCAAAACTCTGAAGGCATGGAAAGACTAAGCTCCTCCCCGTTAAAACAGTCAGCTGACATCAGCCTTCATAAATAGGAATAGATTTCTTCTATTGACTGAAGCATGGAGCTCTGCCTGGGGACAGATGATGAGCCAGCTGAGAGCTGATGGATGAGGATTAGAGAGCAGACTGATGCAGTCAACTTTCTGGTCGGTGCCTGCTACAGACTGTCTGATCAGAAAGTAGATGAGGCCTCGTTCAGACAACTGGAAGAAGCCTCAACTTTGCAAGCCCTGGTCGTCATGAGGGACTTCACAGAATCACAGATTGATGTGCGTTGGAAGGGATCTCTGGAGGTCATCTGGTCCAAATCCCTTGCTCAAGCACAGCCACCTAGAGCCGATTGCCCAGGACCATGTCCAGATGGCTTTTGAATATCTCCAAGGAGGGAGATTCCACAAGCTCTCTGGGCAAATTATTTGAGTGTTCAGTCACCTTCCCAGAAAAAAAGTGTTTCCTGATGTTCAGACAGAACTTCCTGTGTTTCAGTTTGTGCCCATTGCCTCTAGTCCTGTCACTGGGCACCACTGAAAAGAGCCTGGCTCTGTCTTCTTTGCACCCTCCCTTCAGGTATTTATATACATTAATGAGCTCCCCGCTGAGCCTTCTCTTCTCTAGGCTAAACAGTCCTAGCTCTCAGCCTTTCCTCATTTCCTCATTCCTCATCCTGTTACAACAGATGGAGCCCCAAAGTCATGGACTAAATAAAATTGATGGACACATGTGAGAGACTGAAAGAGTTAATGTCTCAAACATTGTGGTGGGGCAAGTTCTGCTTAAAGACAAACCCTGCACAGCAAGGAACCAAGGTGAAAAGCCCATCAGCTCAGACATCAGCAACAGAAGGCGGAGGGTGTGCTGGAGGGTGCACAGCTCCCTGTTCTGATAAGCTGCTCTGATACAAAGATCAAACAATGGCCATGTCTGCAGGGAAGGACAAGTTACTCCACAAACGACCCCCAAGCCTAAAGGCTCACAAACTGCTCATTAACCTGACAAGTTTGGGTGCCCTCCCAAAGGAGGGGCAAGGAACTGGCAGAGGTCCTTGCCAAGCCACTCTCTATCATCTATCAGCGATCCTGGTCAACAGGGGAGGTCCCAGAGGACTGGAGGCTTGCCAATGTGACTCCCATTCATAAGAACGGTCGGAGGGAGGATCCGGGGAACTACAGGCCTGTCAGCCTGACCTCGGTACCGGGGAAGATTATGGAATGGTTTGTCTTGAAAGCACTCACATGGCAGCTCCAGGATAAGAGGGGGATCAGGCCCAGTCAGCATGGGTTTACGAAAGGCAGGTCCTGCTTGACCAACCTGATCTCCTTCTATGACCAGGTGACCCGCCTAGTGGATGAGGGAAAGGCTGTGGATGTTATTTTCCTAGACTTCAGCAAGGCCTTTGACACTGTCTCTCATGGCATACTCCTTGAGAAGCTGGCGTCTCGTGGCCTGGATAAGTGCACTATTCACTGGGTGAAAAACTGGCTGGATGGCTGAGCCCAGAGGGTAGTGGTGAATGGGGTGAAATCCAGTTGGTGGCGGGTCACGAGTGGTGTTCCCCAGGGCTCGGTGTTGGGCCCTGTTCTGTTTAATATCTTTATTGATGATTTGGATGAGGGGATTGAGTGCACCCTCAGCAAGTTTGCAGACGACACCAAGTTGGGAGGCAGGGTCGATCTGCTTGAGGGTAGGGAGGCTTTACAGAGAGATCTGGACAGGCTGGATCGATGGGCTGAGGCCAATTGTATGAAGTTCAATAAGGCCAAATGCTGGGTCCTGCACTTCGGTCACAGCAACCCCATGCAGCGCTACAGGCTTGGGGAAGAGTGGCTGGAAAGCTGCCTGGCAGAGAAAGACCTGGGTGTGCTGGTTGACAGCTGGCTGAATATGAGCCAGCAGTGTGCCCAGGTGGCCAAGAAGGCCAATGGCATCCTGGCCTGTATCAGAAATAGTGTCACCAGCAGTAACAGGGAGGTGGTTGTTCCCCTGTATTTGGCACTGGTGAGGCCGCACCTCGAGTACTGTGTTCAGTTTTGGGCCCCTCACTACAGGAAAGACATTGAGGTGCTGGAGCATGTTCAGAGAAGGGCAACCAAGTTGGTGAGGGGCCTTGAGCACAAGTCTTATGAGGAGCAGCTGAGGGATCTGGGGCTGTTCAGTCTAGAGAAGAGGAGGCTGAGGGGAGACCTTCTTGCTCTCTACAACTACCTGAAAGGGGGTTGTAGTGAGGTGGGTGCTGGTCTCTTCTGTCAGGTGGCTGGAGATAGGACAAGAGGAAATGGCCTCAAGTTTGTTGAAAATATTTTGATAAAGAAATTAAAATCCAATTATATATAAGAGTTTGGTTTGATTAAGAAGTAGAAAATTGTGAAGCATAATGTATAGCAGTGTTAAGTTTGAAATGTAGCCATAGAAACTTTAGGAACTGTGTTATGTGTGACTATAGGAACCTTAACATTGTTAAAGTTTGAAATAGCTAACCATAGAAACCTCACCAGGAAGTTACTGGTCTTTCTATGTTTTGTTTCAAGAAACTAAGGAAACCGTCATGGACACCAGTTTGCTGCTTGGAAACCCCTTACCCTTCCCATCTCGATTTGAGTATCGAGGATTCCAATCAGTAGAGTTAAGTGAAATTGACCAATGATTGTTTTAACATAAGAATATTAATAAGGTGGTATGATTAAAAGACCAATCATTGAAAAGGAATTAACATTTTGCTTGGAAATCTAGTGAATATGTATAACAGGTGTGTATTTAACTGTATTGTTAAACAAGACAGGTGCACACGATAGGTGGAGCAATCCCCCGTGTGCCCAGCGCTGCAATAAAGGAGTGCCTGCTTCTTAACTTCTCATTGTTGTTAAGGAGTTTTATTCCGGATTTCGGCAACAAGTTGAGGCAAGGGAGATTTAGTTTAGATATTAGGAAAAATTTTTTTACTGAGAGGTTTGTCAAACATTGGAATAGGCTGCCCAGGGAAGTGGTTGAGTCACCATCCCTGGAGGTATTCAAAAAGCGAGTAGATGGGGTACTTCAGAACATGGTTTAGGGGGCATGGTTGATGGTTGGACTCAGTGATCTTGAAGGTCTTTTCCAACCTAAATGATTCTATGATGAGAAAAGGACACAAACTGAAGCCCCAGCTGCGCAAGCCCACTGGAACTGGACCCCTTGGCTGATTGAACCAATGCTGGACCCAGGACTGGTGAAATCTTTCTCTCTTCCTTTTTCTCTCTCTGTCTTCTTCGCTCTTTCGTTTTCCTTTTCCACAATCCCTACACCTCATCCGTTTCAAGACATAAACCGTTGACCAAGCCTGGGACTAAGAGTGGATCCAGCCGCCCCTGGGCCCTTCTCTGAGGAGGAGTCTGGAAAGCAAGGGGGTCTGCTCTGAACCTCGTGACTCAATGGGAGGGATCTCCTTATTCCCTGAATTGATGTATATGGTTACCCTGGGTTACACAGTTTACAGAAGTAGTCTTATGCCAATTCCTGTTGTGAGAAACCCTGCCACCTACTACCACGCCTCCCCAGTTCAGTTTGCTTCTGTCATGAATAAAATCTTTAACTGATCGTTTGGTGTCGTTTCACCTTAATTTAGCCTGAGGGAATTTCGAATTAAACAGGTCTCCCTGGTCTGTCCAGCCTGGGTCGTGACAAACAGGTATACCTCTTTTCTCTCTCTTTTATGTATTTCTCTTAGTGTCTTTATGCACATGCATGTACTAACCTGAATAGTCTATAGTAAGTTATAGCAAGTATATTATAAGATATTAAGTAAGTTATAGCAAGTACATTATGTTATTAAGTTATAGCAAGTGTATTATAAGATATAAGTTAATACTTTCAAATTTATACTAAAATTACTGTCATGATTTTTATTCAACTGTGAATGAATTTTAGGCTGCTATTATACTCATAATCCCTTTAGATATAAACCATTGACCAAATCTGGGACTAGGAGTCAATCCAGCCGCACCTAGACTCTGACAGGAGTTTAGAAAGCAAGGGGGTCTTCTCTGAACCTCGTGACTCAACAGGAGGGTCTCCCTTATCCTTTCCCACGTTTCCTTTTACCCTATTATGGTTTTGGTCCCTATATACATAAGTTTAGTTTGATTCTGATTTAATTTTCCTGTGTGCATTTCATCCATGTACTAAGTAATAGAGTGAACCTTGCCAACAAATTCTGTGAAGTCTCACTTTTATACATATTTCTATTAAATCATTTTTCTATTGCTAATACAATTGGAAGTGATTCTTTAAGTGATCCAACCCCCTCTCTCTCATTTTTAAATTCCCCCCACGACACCTTCTAGTGTCTCAGGTTGTATTTGTTCCAAGTTCTCAGCTGTTCCTGCAGTGCAAGAGGCAGTGCCCTAAGGTGCAATTATCTGTTACTATTGGTTGATTAAATAACACAAAGTGAGAAGCCTGTGTTAAAAGAACTTGAAAGGGAGATTGCTGAGAATAATTCACAGTAATTCACATTAATAAAATAGAATTATACTAAGTAAATGGTACTTTTAGAAATTTTGTTCTTTAGATTTTTATACAACACCAAACAGAGAAGTTTAAGAGCTTGCCAGTTAGGAGCTTTCTCATTGGGTATCTCTCGATATCAATGTCCTGGTTTTGGCTGGGATAGAGTTAATTGTCTTCCTAGTAGCTGGTATAGTGCTATGTTTTTGATCTAGGTATGAGAAGAATGTTGATAACACACTGATGTTTTCAATTTTTGCTAAGTAATGTTTAGACTAAGTCAAGGATTTTTCAGCTTATGCCCAGCCAGCAAGAAGGCTGGAGGGGCACAAGAAGTTGGGAGGGGACACAGCCAGGGCAGCTGACCCAAAGTGGCCAAAGGAATATTCCATACCATGTGACGTCATGCCTAGTATATAAACTGGGGGGAGCGGGGCTGGGGGGAATCACCGCTTGGTGACTAACTGGGCGTCAGTCAGCAGGTGGTGAGCAATTGCATTGTGCATCACTTGTATATATACCAATCCTTTTATTATTACTATTGTCATTTTATTAGTGTTATTATTATCATTATTAGTTTCTTCTTTTCTGTTTTATTAAACAGTTCTTATCTCAACCTACTTTTTTTTTCCGATTCCCTCCCCCATCCCACTGGGTGGGGGGGAGTGAGTGAGCGGCTGCATGGTGCTTAGTTGCTGGCTGGGGTTAAACCACGACAGAACTATAAAGTTCTCATCCTTTGATGCAATTTTAATAGTAGCATCTGTGCTTTTAAACTGACGGATCTAGATGAACACTGGAAACTAGGACTTCCTTGGGGGCCTCTCACTTCATATTACTTACTAACAAATCTATGGGATTGTCTTGAAATGAGTGATTTTAAATAATTAATAAAATGTACTATTCAACAGGTAAGCTATGTTCTTATTCCATCCTGTTGAACTGGTGTGTACTGCTCAGTTACCTGGAGTGACAGTTGATATGGCTCTGGCCACAGTGGCCTGATTTGATTTAGATGAACTAGAATCATTTACAGATGCTGACAGGTGCAGCAGCTGTCCAGCTCTCTTCCCTTTGCTTTTCTTCCAGGCATATGTTTCTGTTCTAACCCACTTCACTAATACTCTCATGTTTAGGAATGGTCTTATATTCCTATTTTCTTAGTTTTTAATTTTCTAACAGGCACATAGCTATTATAGTTGAAACATGGATTAAACCAAGTTATTGGAGGGCATTTTTATAACCTGTGTCTTCAGCCCATCCTTCACTGGTCCCATTTTTTCCCTGAACAAATACTTCCTGTAGCTCATTCTATGCAGGTACTTTTTGTGGTTGTTTAAATATGCTTAAATACATGATAACTCACCATCTAACATATTTTCATGTGAAGTAAGAGGATTAAGAAGTGCATTGAGTACATGTGCAGGCATGGTGATTCTGTGTTAGAGAGAGGAAGTCATTTTCCCAAGATGGTCACTGGACAGTCAGGTTACTTTCCAAAGGGGTGTCATGAATCCTGATTTAGGATCCTGCTGATTATGCCAATTTGTCGCGAATGGGTGATTTAGACCGCTTAAAGAACCACTGTCAAAGGTATCAGCAAAAGTGGGTTTATTGAAATATGATGTTGTAAAAGTGCAACTTAACAAAGTTTTATGGCAAGGTTCACTCTGTTACTGTACTGCACAAAGGATATAACAATGATTCAAAACTACCAAGACAGAATCAAAACTACCAAGACAGAATCAAAACTACAAAGACAGAATCAAAGTTACCAAGACAAAAACCAAAGTTACCAATACAAAATCTTAGTGCACTATAATACAAGGTTATGCGTGATATTGGTCTCTTACCAAAGATCTGCAGTTGGTGAGAGGTGTCTCTGCCTTGAGGAGCAACCTTGAGAAGTGTCCCAGCTCAAGGGGAGATCACCGCCATGCAACCAGCTGCTTAGCAGGGAGAGCTCAAAGAAGGCTCACTTAGTTTGTTATATTTATGGAACAAAGTGGTTGGCTTGTAGTCAAATTACATGCGATGGAAAGGGTATGCATGAGACTCCTTGTACCCACAACTTTCTTTGTTCCTTGATAAATGAGTCTTGGAAAAGCCACCCCGCTATTCATGTGTTAATCACATGATTGGTGTTCCAAGCTCATATGCATTGATGCTCACTGTGTCACTCTGCTCCTTTGTGGGTTTTCAGAGAACAGATTAGTACTAGAGAAGTTCTTGGCCTGGTTACGGCTTAGGCCTTTACCTCATTTGGAGCCTGTACCAAACTACTGCTAGTTTGGTTAAGGAGTCGAGTGCATCCGTCACAAGGGGACTTTCCAGCAGTAACTGTCTAGCTTCTGTTTCTCTACTTGAGCTCTGAAACTTGCTTCTTTGTGTGTTTGGCCAGGATCTTGTTACCTTGATTCTTCTTTACTTCTTATTAATGAATATTAATTAGTTGTAAGCAGTCCTGATCCATTTTGTGCTGTTTTATACTTAAGAACTATTGTTCCATTTGCAGAAAGCTCTGGTAGTCATATTTCTGTTTGTTTTACAGAGAGAGTTTCTGAGTCTCCATAAATCAAATGAAGAGATGGTCTCCCAAGAAAGGAAGGATTTAGAGAAAACAGACATTTTAGAACAATATTATATGCTCTTAAAAAATTGATGAATGACATCATACTGAAGACTTCTCTTCAAGGACTCTGTGCTCTAGGAGACACTGCAGATGTTGCACTTCTGCTTGGGACAGTGGGTGGACCCAATACAGACAGAAATGCTTATATATGCCACAGGGCCAGGGGATGAATAATACATTAAAACCCTACCTAAACTGAGAATAGAGAGACAAGTGGAAAATAAAAGGAGTGTAATGTACAATAAGCTTAACACCGCAGATTTAGAGATGTGCATATATTGAAGTACTATATCGAACATTTGGATAGCAACAAATTACCTAGCCTACTTTTTCTTAATAGGACTTCAAGGGGAAATTCTAATTGTAATTAGAATTGTCTCTGGAATGCCAGAGACAGAAGGACTCCCTGCAAGGGAGTGAAGTTTCCCCTGGTGATGAGATAAGGAACAGCTGCAGCATTGTAGTCATCCTGGAATGCAAGCACTCAGGGGCTACCTTTGGGCTGGGGGATGGACCCAAGGCCAGGCTGAGGCGCACCATGCAATCGCTTATGGGATTGGTGCTGGTGCAAGTGTATATAAGGAATCTGCATGTGACACATTTTTGCAGGCTTCTTGTAGAACTGCTTATGGCAGTAGGACTCTGCCCAATGCATTGTTCATTACTTTTTAAAAAATATATATTTAAGCACAAACATGTGTTTAATTCACCTCAAGGGGTACAATAAAAATTCCCCAACAGACTACTAGAAAATTTTTATAACGAATTTGAATTATATGTCAGTAAGTAGACTTGAAAGGTAAGAGCTTAGCTTTAGAAGGGCAAGAGGGAAAAAAACCAAAATGAATCAGAAGAAACACTGGAGAAAATGTTTTGGATATTTTCCAGCATATGGCTCAGTAAAAATGCCTGCTCAGTTCTACCACATAAATATAGAGAACACTTATCCAACCTGGGCATCAGCCTAATCTAGCTTCGGTACCTTTCTTAGACAGTCTTTTGATGTCTAGTTGGCACTGCTCTTCTGGTATATCACTGCTTGATAGTTAAGAATTGAATCAGATTATTATTTTGGTTAACTTTACCATATCCACCTTTCAAACTGCAACAAAATGAGAGAGCAGGTTTACTAGGTCTCAACTGAAAAACTGATACTTTGAACAAATCCTAATGCATACTGTTATCATTACTGAAGATTAAGTGTTTCTGAAAGCAATATGTACATTACCAACAGTAAAATGAGGGTAGTAATTTACTTGAGCCTGCACTCAGATGCTTACTGACTTAAATTGTAATGAAGAATGAGCCACCACCTATGCTTCCATCAGGAGGATTTGATGCACTGTGGGAATTAATGACAGTTCAGCCATTAGGATCAGACTGCTTAAAACATAGGCATGTAGAAAATATCAGTCAATGTAACAATTTTCCTGTAAATTCACTTATAGAAAAACTAGTCACACCTCTCTGTATGGTGGGCTGCTGTATATGGTATGAAATATAGATGAGTTTGGAAAATGCATATGAGTTCTGTTCAGAAAAAATTGATTTGATAAACTTCTGTTTTCTTGCCAGAATGTCCATAGTTATATCTATTACAGTTGTAATATCTGTTACATGTTTTTGGCTCTAATTCTCAGATTTTCTGGGATGCATTATCTGTCCTTAGCAGCCCAAAACCCAGGTTACCAATGAACAGAAGAATTCTGCTTTCTGGTGGGTGTTTTGCTCCTGTGCCATCTAACATCAGTTTCATCATTTAAGGATGGCAGAGATTAGAGGTAGGACATTGATGTGCCATTGCAATTTCCTGTTTTATCATCAGGAAATTGATTTAACACCCCAAATTAGAGGAGTATCAGGTGTTATAGTGTAGCTTCAACCCACCTTTGCACAGGTAAGCTTGCATTCCTGCTGCTCAACCATTAGCTCAGACTCTCATACTTCACATTTTTACAAGCAATTAATGGTCAGCTGTGACTGAGGAACTAATTATATGCCTTTTGGGTGTTGCATTTGAAATCATGCTTCTCACCAAATATGAAATAATCCGATCCCTCTCACTTGGTAGTTGGGCATGTTTATGTGTAGAGTTTCCAACAGATTGTGTCAGATCATTTCTCCTGAAAGGGAAGGAAATGTGGAAGCTGATAAAACTTTTTCACCTTTTATATACAGAAGTAGTAATTTTGTGTGAAAAGATATAGGCCACATTTTTTATGTGATCAAAGATTAAACAAAACTTATTAGCAGTTTGCCTTATTGACTAAATCTCTTCCATGAACATGATTCCCATTGGTGACCATTGATATAGCAGCATATCAGTTTTCACAACAAGAAATATTATACCAATAAAAAAAAAAGGGAGAGATCAAAATAAAAAAAAAGCCTAGTCTGTGTGCCTTTGTAGTAGAACTCATGTTAATACATTAGTTTCCATGGGACTGCTTACATGTAGAAGAGGTAGACACATCAGTGACATTTTGAAGGAAGAGTCTCAAGTATACTAGTTCCATGTAGAGCAAAAATGGGTTAGATTTTCAGGTGTTACTATGGCTAACTTCTGTGCTGGCAGTGAGACATATGCAAATGTATATAATAATGACAGAAGTTTGCTACCTCAGTGTCTGCTGTGAGATTGTATGGCTGTAATGTCTAAAGGCAACTGCATAGTTGATTTTGCTTTCAGAAAATGTTCCTCTAATGTGAGTGCCAAATGAGAGCTTAGATATAGGCCCTTAAAATTGCAAAAGGTTGTGTGAATGCAGAGGTTCTTCTTTTAAACCAGAGCATTTTATAAAAAAATCTTTCTTTTTTCTTTCTAGGTACATCACCACTGTGTGAATACTTTTCAAAAAGAAGTGATAGTGTGGTGGGTTGACCCTGGCTGGATGCCAGGTGCCCACCAAAGCCATTCTATCACTCCCCCTCCTTCTCAGCTGGACAGGGGAGAGAAAATATAACAAAGAGCTTGTGGGTCGAGATAAGGACAGGAGAGATCACTCACCAATTACTGTCACAGGCAAAACAGACTCAGCTTGGGGAAAATTAACTCAATTTATTACAAATCAACCAGAGTAGGGTAATGAGAAATAAAACCAAATCTCAGAACACCTTCCCTCCACCCCTCCCTTCTTCCCAGGCACAGCTTCACTCCCGGATTCTCTACCAACCCCCCCAGTGGCGCAGGGGGACGGGGAAATGGGGTTTACGGTCAGTTCATCACACGTTATTTTCTGCCGCTTCATTCTCCTCAGGGGGAGGACTCATCACACTCTTCCCCTGCTCCAGTATGGGGTCCCTCCCACGGGAGACAGTCCTCCACGAACTTCTCCAACGTGGGTCCTTCCCACGGGCTGCAGTTCTTCACGAACTGCTCCAGCATGGGTCCCTTCCACGGTGTGCAGTCCTTCAGGAGCACACTGCTACAGCGTGGGTCCCCCACGGGGTCACAAGCCCTGCCAGAAAACCTGCTCCATGGGCTTCTCTCTCCACAGATCCGCAGGTCCTGCCAGGAGCCTGCTCCAGCGCAGGCTTCCCACGGGGTCACAGCCTCCTTCGGGCACCCACCTGCTCCGTCGTGGGGTCCTCCACGGGCTGCAGGTGGATATCTGCTCCACCGTGGACCTCCATGGACTGCAGGGGGACAGCCTGCCTCACCATGGTCTTCACCACGGGCTGCAGGGGAATCTCTGCTCCGGCGCCTGGAGCATCTCCTCCCCCTCCTTCTTCACTGACCTTGGTGTCTGCAGGGTTGTTTCTCTTACGTGTTCTCACTCCTCTCTCCGGCTGCCGTTTCAGTCTGTCCCAACTTTTTTTTTTCCCTTCTTAAAAATGTTATCACAGAGGCGTTACCACTATCGCTGATTGGCTCAGCCTTGGCCGGCGGCGGGTCCGTCTTAGAGCCGGCTGGTATTGGCTCTCTCGAACACAGGGGAAGATTCCAACAGCTTCTTACAGAAGCCACCCCTGTAACCCCCCCCACTACCAAAACCTTGCCACACAAAGCCAATACAGATAGAAAAGCTAATATTAAATTTGCAGTCTTGATGATGCAGTTAAGGTACAAAAATGCCTAGCTGTTTTAAAGTAAGCATCTTGCAACAGCTACAGGTCTTTATCTTCTTGCATATCATATTATTTTACAGCACTTTCCCAAAATCCAAATCTATCATTGGTGTCTTTATCCTTATCTTAGAAAATACAGTGGGTTTTGCCTTCTACTCTACTCCACTCCATGGACATTGGAGCAAAAGCAAAGAAGGTGAGGCATCAGAGAAATCATTGAGGATGGTTCACGTTTACTGTATTCTCAAGGGCTTGTCTCACAAACAATCTCTACTTCCTATGGGGCTCAGTCTTTTCAGATTTGAATACTTAGAAGAGGTATCAAATAGCCTCAACTCCCACTGACCCTAGCAAGAATTGAGGACGTGTGAAACACTGCAGTAGATTTTGATATCAGAAATCAAATGCCACTCTCCTAATTTCTGACTGTATGAGAGATGCCTTTGTGATCTTGCTTCTAGAGAAATTAAACAATAATAAATAGCATTTTTAATGTGTATTAACAGAATAATGTAAGTATCATTCCAAACAGAGACTAATGTTTTTAAAATAATTGTAAAACATTAAGTACAGAAGTAACTTAAAAAAGAGGCTACAAATACAATGACACTTAATGTGTTAATGGAATCTTGTATTAACAACATAAGATTTCAATGTTGTTCTGCAATACTGTTCCTTATGTTTGAAAGGGTGCCATGTGAGCAATTCGGGTGACAGGGCCAAGAAGTAAGTCTGTGTGTTTTTATTCCACCTGAATTGCTAACAAGACTATGCTACAGTATAAAAAGAAATGCCCTCAGGAATCTCTGGAAATTTATGTCAAAGCCAGTAATAAAGCATGAAATAAAATAATTTTCATCCCCCAGATAATATGATGACATAAAACAGTCTGACAGTGCTTTTAGCAATGTCAAGGAAGTTACTGAAGAAAATATCAGGATTCTTATAATTTAATTAAATCAATCATCAGGCTGATTTTACATTAGTGAGGAGGTGATAGAGTCAAAATATTGTCTTTCATTGACCCCTCTTCACCTGTTGTTTGTAGATGCAAAGAGCAGTTGTAGTAACATTGACCATTATAATTAAGAATCTATGGAGGATGCACCATATTATTTTGTTATGGAAGGATGCCATTCTTTGAACTTTGTCTACCGGTTACTAAATTAGCATGACATGTTGCTGATGTGTCTGTTGTAATGCAATATCACACATCAGTTTTCCAATGCGATGGTTTAAAAGTGCATCTTTGTATACATCTGGAAAGAGAGACCAAAACTGCAACTATATAAACTAATTACAGGATATCCTGAGGTCCTTCCAGACTGACTTTTCTATGATTGTATGTATAAGTTTCTATGTTTTTTAATTCACAAAAGATATTTTCCGAATACATTCTTGTTCAACTTTTGGGTTCAGTACTTCAAATAACTAGGTCATGTCTTATGCAGGAGGCCATATTTGATGAACAGCATGTTTTCTTTCTGGCTGTAAATTCTGTTATCACATATGTGGTGGGTTGACCTTGGCTGGCTGTCAGGTGCCCACCAAACCACTCTATCGCTCCCCTTCCTCAGCAGGATAGGGGGGAGAAAAATAAGATGAAAAAGGACTTGTGGGTCGACATAAAGGCAATTTAATAAAGAAAAGCAAAGGCCATCCACAGAAGCAAAGGAAAACAAAAAGATTTCATCCTCTACTTCCCATCAGCAGGAGATGTCCAGCCTCTTCCTGGGAAGTAGGGCCTCACTACGCATAGCAGTTGCTCTGGAAGACAAACGCCTTAATAACGAATGAGTCCCCCCCTCCTCCTTTCTCTTAGCTTTTATTGCTGAGCATAATGTCATATGGTATGGAATATCCTTTTGGTCACTTTGGGTTATCTGTCCTCGCTATGTCCCCTCCTAACCTCTTTCCCACCTCCAGCCTACTGGCTTTTGGGGAAGGGGGGTTGGAGAGACAGCCTTGATGCTGTGGGAGCACTGCTCAGCAGTAGCCAAAACATTGGTGTGTTATCAACACTGTTCTAGCTACAAATACAAAGCACAGCACTATGAGGGCTGCTACGGGAAAAGTTAACTCCATCCCAGCCAGACCCAATACAACATAAAAACAGTGCGAAGATCTGCACAACCTAGCCAAAATACTACTGCTTTTCTTGGTTTTTTCTCCCCTAAATTTCTACCCACCTCCCCACTAGCCCTTTTCCTGAACTGCATCACCCCCAGAACTTTTCTGACATTTAGCTGCTTGCCTTGTACTCACAAAAGCAGTACTGGTGCCAGGTTATGATGTCTATAATGATGACAAAGAAGTTGTCACATAGTCTAATGACTGGGCCATGCATGGAAGTGGTCAACTCCTTCTACCTGAAGGATAGGTAAAACAAGCATCAAGGTTGCCCACAGTACTAGTGAGACAAGCAGAGCATTAGTTGCTACTGAATGTGATGGATCTAAGTCTCTGTTGGTGTTCAGCTTTCTTTGTAACAGCTGTGGTCAGTCAGTCCCTACATTCTTCCCTGAGCTTTAGGAGCACATTGCCCTTGCCTATCTTCTCTGAGCCTTCTTCCATTGTAGCAGTTCATTGATTAGTCCAGCTGGCGTTGGGATATCTGATTACAAAGTAATACTTTTTGAGAAGCAAATATATATTTTTTTAATCATTCACTTCAAATCCAACTTTGTCTTAAAAAACAATTTGATGCCAATTTTTTATAGGTCCTACACTTTCATTCCTCTGTGAGGACAGGGTAAGTTGGGATACATCATGAAAAAAGACGACCAAGATTTGCTTGCTCTATTGTGCCACTGACAAGACCAATTAAATATGCATCATTTTTGAAATTCGGGTCTATATTCCTAAAGCCATAAGTTCCACATTCTACAGTGACTGTATGTATGCCATCAGAAATATTTTTCTGAGGTGTCTGCTGTGACGGTCTGACAAATTATAGTCAATGTCTCAAACAGTCGTTAAAGAACTTTGGTGGAGAAGACGGCCTCTGTAAAAGTGCTGGAGTTGTGTGAACAGGACAATGTGGCCAGAGGAGAGGGCCCCACGGAGGGTGGGACCGCGCTTCTCCAAAGCTGCAATTCCTTATCTTAAGTGACCATGAGAAAAAGCACAGTGTATGCACCTGGAGGAGGGCCCCCACGGAGGATGGGACTGTGCTTCTATCTTAAGTGGTCATGCCAGCAGGGAGAGAGAGGCAGGTCCCCAATGACCCCCCCAAGCTCACCGACTGATTCCAGAGAACCCCGGGAATGTGAACTGTGCATGTCGAGACCACCAACTACAAAAGAAGGGAGAACGAGTTCTCAGTGAGCGCCTTCCAGAACTGGATCTCTAGGCTGGCTGGACCAACGCTGGACCCAGGACTGGTGAAACCCTTTTCTTCTTTCTTTCTTTCTTTCTTTCTTTCTTTCTCTCTCTCTCTCTCTTTCTTCTCTCTTTTCCACAGTCCCTACACCTCATCCTTTTAAACATAAATCGTTGACCAAGTCTGAGACTAGGAGTGGATCTAGCTGCCCCTGGGCTCCTCTTTGAGAAGGAGTCCAGAAAGCAAGGGGGTCCACTCTGAACCTCGTGACTCAATGGGAGGGCTTTCCTTCTGACACAGTTTCATGTTCCTTTTTCCACTTCTTTTTCTACACCTCCCTTCTCTTTTCAAACAGCAGCTTAATGATATGATGCAAGGTTCATATTGATGAGTTCACTTGTACTTGGGCAAGGCTAGCTAGGTTGAATAAATGTTGATTGTTGTTTGAACTCCCCTGGTGTTGTTTCACCTTAATTCTGACAAAGAAAATCTACAAACCTGAGTCGCTCTAACCTTGGGATGCAACATCTGCCTAGGTCTTTCTTGCTGGATTTTAAGTCTTTGATTTCTTGTTTTACGCACTGTCGCAGAGGCTCACACAATCAAATTAAACAGGTGTTAAACTCAATGAAATTTATACTTCAATCAAAATCATTTGGATCTCCAACAACAGTAGTAAACCACGTGTTCAATTATATAAGGGGAAATTAATACTACACAACCGACTTAAGAATTCTCAAGCTTTAGAAATGTGTCGTGGTTTAACCCCAGCCAGCAACTAAGCACAAGGCAGCCGCTCGCTCACCCCCCAGTGGGATGGGGGAGAGAATCAGAAGGAAAAAGGTAAAACTCATGGGTTGAGATAAGAACAGTTTAATAGGACAGAAAGGAAGAAACTAATAATGATAATAATAACAATAATAAAATTACAATAATAATAATAAAAGAGTTGGAATATACAAAACAAGTGATGCACAATGCAATTGCTCACCACTTGCCGACCAATGCCCAGTTAGTCCCAGAGCAGCGACCCCTCCAGGCCAACTCCCCCCAGTTTATATACTGGGCATGATGTCACATCATATGGAATACCCCTTTGGCTAGTTTGGGTCAGGTGTCCTGGCTGTGTCCCCTCTCAGCTTCTTGTGCCCCTCCAGCCTTCTTGCTGGCTGGGCATGAGAAGCTGAAAAATCCTTGACTTACTTAGTCTAAACGCTACTTAGCAACAACTGAAAACATCAGTGTGTTATCAACATTCTTCTCATACTGAATCCAAGACATAACACTATACCAGCTACTAGAAAGAAAATTAACTCGATCCCAGCTGAAACCAGGACAAAATGATAACCCAAAATGCGCATGTCATTCACCTAAAAAATGAGGGCTCTCAACCTCGAGGAGTTACCTTGGGCAGCATCCCGACCCAAGGGGAGAGTCCCCAACTGCAGACCCGCTGCTCTGAGGAGGACCAACTCAATTTGCCCTCCAGAAGGGCTCCATTTATACCGTAGTCGAATCTGATCTGTGGTCAAATAAGGTCATTAGTCCTCATTGGCTGAGGGCCAACACTTCCTTATTCCTCAACCGAAGTGTGTACCTGGTGGTCATAACCTGACTCCACCATGTGGGCAGGGTGGCTCGACCCTCAAACCACGGCTTCTAGGTTGTTTTTCCTCTTTTCCATGGAAGTTTCACTCTCTATCAGGGTGGGTGTACCTGCCACACCCACTATGAACACAGAGGACAGATGTAGCAGCCTTTTGTATTTAAAATTCTTATGTCCTGTGGAAATTGGCTAGTTTAATAGATTTGTTCACGACATACAGATCTTTGTCATCTTAGAACATAGATTATTTGATTATCCAATTATTTTCCTTCACTGAAGTTAAACTGAGATCTAACCTTAGATCTATATGCTGGAGAAGGATTGATGAGGAAACAGAAGGTATCACAATCTTTCTTCATTTGTGTCTCCTGAAGAGACTAAATAACCTTTCTGTTAAATTGCCTACAAAGTCTTTCTGATTTAACTGATTTTAGAAGAATGTGAGATGACTAACAACTATCAGTCTTCAGGGAGAGCTTTGGGGAGACACAATCCCTTTCTATTTGCATAGTAGAAATATTCTTTTTGTTTGTTTGCATGGTAATAAATGACATGTTTTTAAGTGGTCTCATTACCTCTCAATTTTAAAACTCAATGTGGGGTCAATCAGCAGCACAGTTCTTATTAAAACACTGAACTTCAAGCACATGCACTGTCTATATTACATACAGATGAGGAAATTTAATGTTTGTGTGCATTTCTCTGGAATTAAAAGGTGTAGTTTTTATCCTTCTAACAAAAATTTGGAGAGGAAAAAAACCTGAAAAAGGATGTTTTCACATATCCTAGTATGAAATTAAATGTGAAAAGGGTATTTTATCTTGATACATGTGATTATTTAAGAATAATTTAAAGATAAAGATCTGATCTATCAAGTCCAAAATATCCTGTGCAGCTTCTTATTAATGGTAACTGTGGGAGCTGTAGCTTATTCAAGGTGGGAATACTAAATTGTTCAGAGTATTGCTTCCTCCTAGAAGCTGCTGACTGCTATTGCTAGCATCCAAGGATGAGTTGGTTTTTTTCTTTTGGTTACTTTTATTCCTTAAATAGTTCAAATTTCCAGTTTTGTTTAATGTTCAAAAATTCTCAGGAATTACCCAAATTCCCTTGATAAAATGGATGTTTGTAGAGAAGAAATACTTATTTGTCCAATATTGCAGTCTACCAAGAATGTGACTACAAAAGGAAGTCTTTAAGTAAGTACTGAAACTGAGCTATTTGTTTGCATCAAATTATCAGGCAAATTTAGCATCTCAGTGCCATGAAATGTTTTAGCGCAGATAGTTTCCATTAATTTATTTAGGATTCATCTCAAATCCACTTAAATCAATGGACAGACTTTAACTGATTTTTAGGGGGCATGATCCTTATTTGCCAGATAGCAGAGCTTGAAGCAGAAATATCTTAATAGTCCAGGATATGTATAATGTATGTTATGTTGTTTTTGATTCAAGACTGGGGATATGTACAAGTATCTCTGCTGCAAATAGTTATGTGTGCAACTAATGCTACAAATATTTTCCATATCAAATCTTAAAGTCTACTCTCCCCTTAAAGTACATGGGGAGGATGAAAAGCTGAAGAAAACTATTTAATATGATTAAATTTACATGAATATTGTCCTGGTTTCAGCTGGGATAGAGTTAACTGTCTTCCTAGTAGCTGGTACAGTGCTATGTTTTGAGTTCAGTATGTGAAGAATGTTGATAACACTGATGTTTTCAGTTGTTGCTCAGTAGTGTTTAGACTAATGTCAAGGATTTTTCAGCTTCTCATGCCCAGCCAGTGAGAAAGCTGGAGGGGCACAAGAAGTTGGCACAGGACACAGCCAGGGCACCTGACCCAAACTGGCCAACGGTGTATTCCATACCATGTGACGTCCCATCCAGTTTAGGAACGGGGAAGTGGGGGGGGGCAGGGATTCACCGCTCGGGGACTGGCTGGGTGTCGGTCGGCGGGTGGTGAGCAATTGCACTGTGCATCATTTGTACATTCCAATCCTTTTATTATTGCTGTTGTCATTTTATTAGTGTTATCATTATCATTATTAGTTTCTTCTTTTCTGTTCTATTAAACCGTTCTTATCTCAACCCACGGGTTTTGCTTCTTTTCCCGATTTTCTCCCCCATCCCACTGAGTGGGGGGGAGTGAGTGAGCGGCTGCGTGGTGTTTAGTTGCTGGCTGGGGTTAAACCACGACAAATATATAAGGAATGAGGATATGCTCACTATTCATGGCAGTTTTAATCCTTGTTTGCATTCATGTAATCACAAAAGAACATTGTATTACAGCTAAACCATATTAATGGCAGTGTGTATGCTCCTAGCTCTTTGCAACTGCAAAGTGAAGTGTTCTAGTTTAAGTAAGTTAGATTTTATGGAACATGCTTTATTTTAATATCCCTCTGATCACCTAATATGACACTGCTTCAAGCCCTGATAACTAGATTCTTTGTGACAGTGATCCAGACCCTAATTCTACTCATAGCACTTGTTAGTAAATGCCCGTTTTAAAGGCAGATGTTATTTCATGTTAGGAAGGATTTCTGCACTATGGTAGTTCAAACATTGCTTATGTGGCAGCTGGACCCCAGTTTTGGAGAACACTCCCTTCTTTGGCCTTAGAAAAAGCAAGTTTAATACTGCAACAGCATCTGAACTAAGCTGGCATGTGTCACAAGAGCTCTTGATCCCCAGGTGTAAGAAATCAGGAAAGGAAGGCAAGAGACTGGCATGGATGAGTCAAGACCTGCTGGTCAAACTAAAGGGCAAGAAGGAAATGCACAGGCAGTGGAAGCAGGGACAGGCATCCTGGGAAGAGTATAGGGATGCTGCCCGGTTGTGTAGGGATGGGATCAGGAAGGCCAAGGCGCAGCTGGAGCTGAACTTGGCAAGGGACGCAAAGAATAATAAAAAGGGCTTCTATAGGTATGTCAGCCAGAAAAGGAAGGTCAAAGACAGTATACCTCCCTGATGAACACGACTGGCAAACTGGTGACAACGGACGAGGAGAAAGCTGAGGTACTCAACAACTTTTTTACCTCGGTCTTCACTGGCAACCTCTCTTCCAACACCTTGTCGTGGAAGGAGTGATGCACTTCACTCGCAAGAGAGAAGTAGCAATATGTTTATTGATATAAAACAGCGTTTTAACAAAGTTTGATAATAAATATGACAGTGGTTGTCATCGTTTAACCCCAGCCAGCAACTAAGCACCACGCAGCTGCTCACTCACTGCCCCCCCACCCAGTGGGATGGGGGAGAAAATTGGGAAAAGAAGTAAAACTCGTGGGTTGAGATAAGAACGGTTTAATAGAACAGAAAAGAAGAAACTAATAATGATAATGATAACACTAATAAAATGACAACAGTAATAATGAAAGGATTGGAATGTACAGATGATGCGCAGTGCAATTGCTCACCACCTGCCGATCGACGCCCAGTTAGTCCCCGGGCAGCGATCCCCCGGCCCCCACTCCCCCTAGTTTATATACTAGACGTGACGTCACATGGTATGGAATACCCCTTTGGCCACTTTGGGTCAGCTGCCCTGGCTGTGTCCCCTCCAAACTTCTTGTGCCCCTCCAGCCTTCTTGCTGGCTGGGCATGAGAAGCTGAAAAATCCTTGACTTCAGACTAAACATTACTTAGCAACAACTGAAACCATCAGTGTTATCAACATTCTTCTCATACCTAACTCAAAAACATAGCACTGTACCAGCTACTAGGAAGACAATTAACTCTATCCCAGCTGAAACCAGGACAGTGGTTTAACAAGATTCGATGGCAATGTACATATGATTATTTACTGCATAGAGGACAGAGTCAGACAAAACTGTCAGGGAGACCGTCCCGTTGAGTCACGAGGTTCAGAAAGGACCCCCTTGCATTCTAAACTCCTCAGAGGGGAGTTTAGGTGCAGCTGGATCCAGACTTAGTCCCAGACTTGGTCAACGGTTTATGCCTAAAGGATTATATGTGTGCAATCAATCCTTTATATCACTTCTTAGCTAAGATTTCAAAGTTTAGCATGCTATTAATCGCTTACTGAGAAGCTGTTGCAGCAAGGAATCTCTTAACCTCGAGGAGTAACCTTGAGAGGTGTCCCTACTCAAGGGGAGATCCTGGTGTGCAGCCTGCTGCCATGCAGGAGAGCTGGGCTGTCCACTATTTGTGGAGTAAGATAATTGACTCATAGTCTTATTTACATAATGACTACATATGTTAGCTTCTTCCAAATATGGCTTGAGTCAGAAATTGACCAGCACTGTGGTTAGGTGGGCACATAGTTCAAATTAGCCCTTGGCTATTGTGGTGTTATCTGTCTTCCCCGAATCCACTTTGAGCTGTATGCAGCCATAATGACCAGACACATCCATTACAACTGCCACTGGTGGTTGTCACTTGAGCAGGATTACGGGAAATACAGGTCAGGTTGGGGCGGGGGGGGGAGCACATGACCACACACCTCTTGAGTGTATGGACTGCAAGACAAGGACTGCAAAGTCCCTCCTATCATAAGAGAAGATCAGTTTCATGACCACCTGAGGAACCTGAACATACATAAGTCTATGGGACCTGACGAGATGCATCCAAGAGACCTGAGGGAACTGGCTGACGTAGTTGCCAAGCCACTCTCCATGATATTTGAAAAGTCATGGTAGTCAGGTGAAGTCCCTGGTGACTGGAAAAAGGGAAACATTGCACCCATTTTTCAAAAGGGTAGAAAGGAGGACCCTGGGAACTACCGACTTGTCAGCCTCACCTCTGTGCCTGGGAAGATCATGGAACAGATCCTCCTAGAAGCTATGCTAAGGCACATGGAGGACAGGGAGGGGATTCAAGACAGCCAGCATGGCTTCACAAAGGGCAAGTCCTGCCTAACCAACCTAGTGGCCTTCTATGATGGAGTGACTACATCAGTGGACAAGGGATGAGCTACGGATGTCATCTACCTGGGCTTCTGTAAGGCCTTTGACACAGTCCCCCACAACATCATCTCTCTAAATTGGAGAGATATGGATTTGATGGATGGACTGTTTGGTGGATAAGGAATTGGTTGGATGGTTGCATCCAGAGGGTAGTGGTCAATGGCTCAATGTCCAGATGGAGATCGGTGATGAGTGGTATCCCTCAGGTGTCCATATTGGGACCAATACTATTCAATATCTTCATCAGTGACATAGGGGGATCGAGTGCACCCTCAGCAAGTTTGCATATAACACCAAGGTGAGCGGTGTGGTTGACATGCCTGATGGATGGGATGCCCTCCAGAGGGACCTGGACAAGCTTGAGAAGTGGGCCCATGTGAACCTCATGAGGTTCAACAAGGCCAAGTACAAGGTCCTGCACCTGGGTCAGGGCAATCCCCAATATCAGTACAGACTGAGGGATGAATGGATTGAGAACAGCCCTGTGGAGAAGGACTTGGGGGTACTGTTGGATGAAAAGCTGGATGTGAGCCGTCAATGTGTGCTTGCAGCCCAGAAAGCCAACCATATCCTTGACTGCATCAAAAGAAGCGTGGCCAGCAGGTCGAGGGAGGTGATTTCTGCCCCTCTACTCTGCTCTGGTGAGACCCCACCTGGAGTACTGCGTCCAGTTCTGGAGTCCCCAGTACAAGAAAGACATGGACCTGTTGGAGTGGGTCCAGAGGAGGTCCATGAAAATGATTAGAGGGATGGAACACCTCTCCTATGAGGAAAGGCTGAGAGAGTTGGGGTTGTTCAGCCTGGAGAACACAAGGCTCTGGGGAGACCTTATTGTGGTCTTTCAATACTTAAAGGGGGCTTATAAGAAAGATGGGGACAGACTTTTTAGCAGGGCCTGTTGCGATAAGACAAGGGGCAATGGTTTTAAACTAAAAGAGGGTAGATTTAGACTAGATATAAGGAAGAAATTTTTTTACGATGAGGGCGGTGAAACACTGGAACAGGTTGCCCAGAGAGGTGGTAGATGCCCCATCCCTGGAAACATTCAAGGTTAGGCTGGACTGGGCTCTGAGCAACCTGATCTAGTTGAAGATGTCCCTGCTCATTGCGGGGGGGGTTGGACTAGATGACCTTTAAAGGTCCCTTCCAACCCAAACCATTCTATGATTCTATGATTCTTCTCCCATAGAGATTATTCATCATGTTCTGGATGTATACGTATAGTCTAGAAAAAGGTCTCTTGCATATGAAGAATCTCAGTTTGGAAGCACCTATTATGTAGCACAGTGGGTAAAACTATTATTAACATTCTCAAAGCTGCATTTTAATGCCTTATTTTTGTGTGCTCAGAATTAAGACCCTTTGACTGGAGACTGATTTTTCAGGTACTACTGAGGTGATATTCTCTGGAAATAAGAGTCCTCTAATTAAGCCCTTTATTTTTTTTCCTAAAGTTGAAGAACTCAAAATCACTAAGATGAGGGGGTTTTATTGTGTCTGTATCAAAGTTGTTCCCTTATAATTTTATTTCTTCCCTCAATTTCCTGTTATATGCTTCCATATAAGCTTGTGGGTCGAGATAAAGACAGGGAGATCACTCGCCAATTACCATCACAGGCAAAACAGACTTAACTTGGGGAAGATTAATTTAATTTATTGCCAATCAAAACCAGAGTAAGATGGTGAGAAACAAATACAAAGACTAAAAACACCTTCTCCCCCCTTCTTCCCAGGCTCAGCTTCACTCCTTTATTCCCAACTCTTCTACCTCCTCCCCCCACAAGCGGTACAGGGGAAATGGGGAATGGGGGTTGTGGTCAGTTCATAGCAGTTCCTCTCTGCTGCTCTTTCTTCCTGCTATTCCCCTGCTCCAGCATGGGGTCCCTCCCAGAGGCTATAGTCCTTCATGAACTGCTCCAATGTGGGTCCTTCTTCCATCCAGTCTCCAAGCAACTGCTACCTTGGAAAGACTACTCCCTAGTTTTTATTGCTGAGCATGGCATTGGTATGGCCATTATAGTATGGGATATCCCTTTGGCCAATTCGGGTCAACTGTCCAGACTGTGTCCCCTCCCAACCTCTTGCCTATGCCTATTCTACTTGCTGGGGTGGCAGAGTGGGAAAAAGAGAAAGCCTTATGTCTGAACATAAGGAAACACTTTTTGTTAGTTTGTTTAGATTCCCCTTTTCATTCAGCTCAAGTGGGAAAAAAATCTTCTAAAATGAAACAAAGGTTGTACTTTTCATTGCTGAGGGAGTTGTTAAACATTGTTTTTTTAATTTCATAGTCATGTACTTGTTACCACAGCCATAGAGTGGGTTTGCAGTTGATCTGTGTTTTACAGCAAACATTAAAACTTCCATTTTTTACTTGTAGTGTATACTGAATTCTGTCAAACATCCTTTAATATCAGCGTTTAAAAGATTTAACATCCCACATTAGGCCGTCTCACATCAATGCTCTCTTTTTGATATGCAAGTGTAAGATCTTGTCTATTGTTATCTTTCAGAAATAGCTACTCTTTCTTGTAAGTGGATGGATGAGTTACAGAAGTGCTAGATGACAGAAGCCTCACACCTCAGGTTTGATGTATTCTGGAAGTAAATGAAATGGTGTATTCCAACTAGCAGAGGATAGAAGAATTATTGTGTGTATTTCTGAGGAGAAAAAAAATTGGTTTGGTATTGGATCTGTTCAGATCAAGTCTCGGTGGATTTGTAGCACTAAGTGACTTTTGAAATGTAAATACAATGATGGAATATACAGGTGTTATTACTGGTTATTACAGATTTGGTTCTGCTTACTGCCTCCCTTATAGTTTTTCGGTCAGGTTTGTGTCTCTGTGTTCTTGTATATGGCTGCCTCCTTTTCTTATTATCCCCTTTTGCACTGAAAGGCCCTTGATCAGATACCCTTACAGAACAGATACTCTCTCCTTCCACATATCCTCACACCAACTAATGACTGCAATATTTTTACAATATTAAAAAGTTTTTGAAACATTCAATACTTTTTTTTGATACTTATACTTAGAACAGTAGCAGTTAATGATGGGGTATTACTGTTCAATCTCCTATAATCAATTGTTAGTTGCCACCTCCCATCTGGTTTACAGACTGGCCAAACAGGAGAATTATAAGGGGAATGTGTGCGACTTGTGATCTGTCTCTTCTCAAGATCGTTAATTACTTCCAAAATGCCCTGTTTGGCAGCAGCTGGCAGTGGGTATTGAGAGACATGGGTTACTTTAGATTGCAGTATTGCAGGAGCAACCTGCAAGGTTTTCACATGGGTGGCCTCTGCCTCCCTGCCCCCAAAGCTCCACACCCTGCCATTGGGTAGGTACCATTGTCTGCCTGCCAGCACATCAAATCCCAGTATATTTCCCTCATAGGGGCTCAAAGCCACTTCCACAGCAGTCATTCTCTTTTCCCCCGGTAACCAAAGTTGAGTTCGAGCTATGGGACATTTTTCTGTTGCCCCTGTCACTCCTCTAATGTTTGTAGCCTTTCTCGATGGTTTAATTCCCAGCTCACTAGCTTGTCATTCATTTAAAACACTAATTTGGGCTCCTGTATCAATTAAGAATTCTAAACTTATCCGTCTTGGACCCACAGAAATGTGTATATAAGGCTCTTTATCAGCAGACCATTGGCAGGTATTCACCATGTGAATTGGGCGGCCTGAACCTCAAACCGCAGCTTCTAGTTCTTTAGCCCTTCCAGTTCCTCTCGCAGTGCCGCGAAAGGGTCCCGTTTGTCTTCCCGAGGGGGCGGGGTTGCTGGCGCTTCCCTTTGGTCTCTAGCTTTCCCCTCCAGCAATTCCACTCCCGGATGTCGTCAGTGGACTGCCCGTGCAGCACGGCTCGGGGTGCCCCCAGTGCCAGCGCCTTCCGCCAGAGATCGTTCCTTCCGGGATCATAGTTCCAACCCAACCGACCCCGAGATCGAGACCGCTCAGGGCGGAGTTTACAACTGGCTGGCCGGACCTTCCTGTTACCCTCCACTCCACCGCTCGGCTCCGCCCATTCCATCTCGCGCCTGTGAACTACTGTACTGTGCTGTACTTCCGCCCAAGTCATCACGTGCGCGGGCTGCCTCTGGGGGTTCTGCTGATTGTGCTCAATGGCCCCCTGGATTCTTTCTCCGAGGGACTGGACATGTATCTTTAAAGCACCCGGCAGACCTCTAATAAGGGGTCTAAGGTGGCAGGGGTCCACCGGTGCAGCCATCGGTATCCCTTGCTGCCCTCTATCATACATGGCCTGAACACAGGCGGCCTTTTGCACTCCCTCCGTTAACTCCGACAGTCCCTTTACCTGGATAGTAATAGGTTCTCCTCTCTCCTTGGGGTCCACACCCCCAGCCCAGTAAGCTACTCGGGATGTTATCGACTGATCACCTGCCGGTCTGTCACTCAGAAACACTCCCGGTCCCCAGAAACCTCTTGCTTCATCATCACTCAACAGTATCCGATCTCCCCCCGTTAAAGAAACTCTCCACAAATACTCAGTTTCGGTTTTGCCTGGCTTGCGTGAAAACAGCTTGTAATGATAGCATATGTCCATACATTTCATGTGGTTTGTTCAAACTTTTATGGTTTTAATATTTTGTACCTTCTATGAAAACTGGTTTGCTGCTGGGTGACTGTGCAAGTGAGATTTGATAAATGATCATATATTAACATTATGGTTGAAACAATAGACAAAGGGTAACCAGGGAGATAATTACAAAGTCTAGTCAAGTGATTAACTAGTAATTATTCATAAGTTTTGCAGTTCTTTGCTCTTATGACTAGATGTTCCTGTACGCTAGATGAGAACAATGTTGAAACTGACCACATGTGATTGAAACTGCGTTAAGCTTCAAGATCAAAGAACAAGGACAAGAACAAGACTTCGAGGATAGCCAACAAGAACTTCAAATGGGTCGGTGGTCGCAAAAGCAGCCCTTCGACTCAAATGGATCCTTCATTGCGCATGATCGGATGTAGGCAGTACTAAGATAATCAGTTACAATCATTTTCATGTATATGTATATTAATCTGATTAATATGCAATTAGTTATTCTATATAACCTGTTTGTGCTAAAGCTGTGGCATGCACACTAGGTGGAATTATCCCCCGTGCATCCAGTGCTGCAATAAAGAATGCCTGCTTTCTAAAACTCCAAAATGAGTCTTAGAGAGTTTCTTCGACCGGCTTTTCGGTATCATTTTGGCACCCCAGATGGGACTAGGTTTCTGAGACTCGACGGACGTGGGATCACAGGACCTCCAGCCGGCACCGAGATTTCTTGGGGAGACCCTTGATCCCCGTTCCCCAGGCTCACAAGCCAAGGCCACTGGTAAGGTTTTATTTAAAGGCATTCTTTTGATTAACCTGGTTCTGGTATTCTGGTCTGGTACTCTTACCTGTAAGCCTGACTAAGAAAGGTCAGCAAGGAAGAAATATAAAAGGATCCTTAAAAATCTGGTGTTCTGGTAGAAGTACTTCTCTGATAAAGGGTATTCGTCTCGCTGGTTGAAGACAGAGATACCCATCTGGTTTGGTCTCAGTACTTTGATTAAGGCTTTGGGATTTGACTATTGATTTTGGATATGACCTTAGATCTCTGATTTATTCTGTTTGGTATTTTGACTTAGGCTCTGATATTTCACTTTCCAGTTTTTGATTTTTGTATATTGAAGGTATTGATAATGGGAACAGGACAATCAAGTGAAATCCCTAAAAATCACCTCCGGGGTGTGTTTTAAAGCACTGGAAACAGCTGGGGGGTGTCCCAGGTGGTAACATGTGGAGAGAAGATTTGATTAAATATTGTAATCATTGGTGGCCTCTGTATAAGCTTGATGAAGGGGAAAAGTGGCCCGTGAATGGGACACTAAATTATAATACCATGTTACAACTTATGTTATTTTTGAGATGTGAGCAGAAATGGGATGAAGTTATGCATTGTGATTTGTTCTTTACCTTAAAGAATCATCCTGAGTGGCAAAAGGATTGTGGAATTAATATGCCACCCAGCGATCCTTTTGTGCAATCTTTGGAAAAAGAAGGAAACAAAAAGGGTGATAATAAGCTCAAAAGGTGTTGTTCTGCATGTAGTATTGGGCAAAGATGTTTAAAGTTATACGAGCAAGAATGAGAGGATGATACTGAAATGATAATTGGATCTCAAAGGGCCCCACCTAGAACTGCTCCCAGAAATAGTGATGAAAGAGAGCCCATGAATAGTCCTGTCACAGGGCGAACGAGAGCTAAACAGAGCGAAGTTATTCAAGCTCCTCTTCATCAGGCACTTGGGACTGAGGATGTGGCAACTATTAAAGTACCCTTTTCTATTGTGGATTTAAATAATTGGAAAGTAGCAGCTGGGAGCTATCGGGAAAACCCTGATCAAACAGCCCGCACTTTTGAAACAATGATTCAGACTCAGGATCCTGATTGGAAAGACATACAAGTAATAATGGATGTACTTTTTGATAGTGCAGAAAGAGATATGATCCAGAGGGTTGCTAAAACCCATGTAGAAGCACAAGTGGCTTCTGGAGTATTACAGGGAACAGTGGAACAAAATTTTCCATCTACTGATCCCAAATGGTATCCTAATAATTTGGCTCAGAGAAGACTGCTGGATCAATATCAAAAATGGGTTCTATTCGGAATCAGAAATGCTGTGCCTAAGGCAATTAACATGTCTAAATTATATGAAATTAAACAAGATGATAGAAAAGAGTCTCCCACTGAATTTCTAAGCAGTTTAAAAGATGCTGCTAGGAAATATACTAATATGGATCCTGAGTCTGAAGAAGGAAAAGCTCAATTGGCTCCTTTATTTATAGGACAATCCTCTGATGATATCAGAAGGAAATTACAAAAATTACAAGGAGCAGATTCTCGAGACTGGGGAAAATTATTAGAAGTTGCTTGGGTGGCATATAGAAATAGAGATGAATTACAGAGTAAAATGAATGCAAGGTTAGTAGCTGCTCTGGAAGTAGGAAATAGTATGGGATAAGACAGAGAATTTATTCCTCGAGGAAGGGGACATGGTCGAAGAATGGGACGAGGGAGAGGAACTGGATTGGGGTCACCAGTGGGATTAAACCAGCCCCTGGGACCAAATCAGTGTGCATACTCTAAACAAGAAGGACACTGGAAAGGGGAATGTCCCCTGAGACCTACAAGGTCACAAGTGATCCCAATTTTGACCACACAATCTCAGCAAGTTCCCTCTTTCTTAGGAAAGTTGAGTGAAAGTATCTGACGGGGACTGGAGGGGAGTCTCCCAGCAGAACCTCTGGTTACAGCTAACCTGGGAGAACAGAAAATTGAATTTTTAGTTGATACTGGAGCCACCTCTTCAGTTTTAAACACCTTAGAGGGGGAGTTAAGTTCTGAAGAAATTAGTGTTGTTGGTGCTGTGAGAGACTGAATTGTTATCTTGAGCTGTTTGTCTCAGATTGTCAGGTGTGAGAGACTTCTTAAGCCATTCATCTCAAGAATTGTGGACTGCTTATCTCGAGCCCTTTGTCTCTGAGATGGCCTGTCTAAGCAGGACATTCCTCTGTCCATAAGGACAATTACTAGGCCACTGAGGCATTCAGGAGAGGAAACAGGCTGAAGCCGACAAGCATGTAAGGATGTGGAGGCTACCATTCTCACAGAAACTGTAGTCTTTGAGATAAGATTTGGTCACGTAAAGGTCGTGTGATAGATGAAACCTGCAGCATGTGAACAGTGCATGAACAATACATATGTGCATACCTCATCGAAATATGCCCTATAAAAAACCGTGGAGACAAGCCGTGGTGTGCACCCACCACCGAAGAATTGAAGACTGAGGACCAACGGGACGCCGCTGGATCCATGGTGGTGACTATCCTTGCGACTCTATCCCGACTGCTTGCTTGATTTCTGCCTTTTCTTCCATTCTATCCTATCGCTACTATTTTCTACTTTTGATACTTTTGATAATAAAAGCTCTTTTGGGTATACGGCATTTGACCTCGTTTGTGTCTTAATCTTGCTCTTGGGATCATATTGAAACCTTCCCCGACATTGGGTCAGGACATTTAAATTGGCGTCATGGACAGGATCCCTTGAGATGAGAGTGCTGTACTCTTTCCCAAATACGTGAGACCTCTCAGGAACATAAGAGGAGCAGGCTTGTGTTGTGTTGTGTTTGAAACTTTACGTGCTGCCTTCCTGAGATGACTGCTTCCCCGCTTTGTGTAAGATGAGTGATAGTAAAATTGCCCCTTTGGGGAAAGAAGTTTTGTTTGATTTTTTAGAAAAACATAAAGCGCGACCCTCTGTGCCTGGGGTAGACTGGGCTCAGGGAAATTGGTATAATCTGCAGAGCGTTGTTGATCAGATCGTGGCTTTACAGGAAGATGCTAGAGTGTGGTCAGGGAAAGGAAAAGCAATCGTCTGTGCCGTTCTCGGTGCCAGTCTGGCCACAGCAGTGGAGGATAGGGATTGCCACCTCACTGCAGAATCTCAAATTATTGAATCCCTCCAAAATCTTGTTCAGTCCCTTATGGGACAAGTGGCGGGATTAAAAGCACAACTTGAAGCAGAAAAGAACCAAGTGAAACATTTGCAAATTGCTCTTAAGAAGCAGCTCCTTGCGGGTACTGTCCGTGAGGAAATTCCTCCAAGATCAGAAATTGGCTACCCCTTTAAGGACCTGCAGGCAGCAAAAGAGGAAGTGGAGAAGTTGGAGCTGCCTTCATTGTGACCCTTAGTCAAAACTGAATATATTTATGATGATGAGCAGGACCAATTCCCCCAAGTTACAACTAAAGAGGTCCCCTATACTGCCACTGAGTTGGCAAAACTAAAAAAGGAATTTGGCCGAACCCCTAAGGAGTCAGAAATGGAGTATGTGTGGAGAGTATCGTTGTCGGGGGGGGACCAGATTCTGTTAAGCGAAAAGAAGGTGGAAGGGTATTGGGGACCAGGAGTGTTTTTAACTACTGGGGATTACCGTGCCCCCTGGTCTTTAACCCAACGGGCAGCCTATTGGGCGGGGGGTTTGAACCCCTTGGAGAGGGGGATCCCCTCGCGATTACGGGGACTGTTGATCAATTAGTGGAGAGTGTGCAAAAGGCAGCTTGTCTGCAGATGATGTATGATCGAAAATTGGAGCCTACACAGGAGTCCCTGATGATGATGTCGGTGGACCCTGAGCGAATGACTCCCCTTATAAGGGGACTCCCTGATTCTCTGAAACCAGTTGGTATACAAGGAAAGATACAGGAAGGGGATCCCGCGTGACTTAATGGACAGGATGCCAACAGACAAATTGGAAAAATTGGTAACAGGGTGGCCTGGTCAGCAAATAGAAAAGTGGATTTTGAGAATACTACTCCCAGCGCACCCTCCCTGATTGATTTATCAGAACCAAATGCCCCCCAAAAACCTGTGGGAAACTAGATCCTTCACCTTTCAGTGGTGAGCGGGGGGGCGAAGGTTGGATGTATGCAAATACCGGTCCATTGACAGCTGCGGTACCGAATATTGCTGAGCTTATAGCTACAATCCAGGAATGAACCCACCCAATTATGGCAACAGTGGATGTTAAAGATATGTTTTTTATGGTCCCCTTGCAAACAGAGGATCAAGACTGCTTTGCATTTACTTGGGAGGGTCAGCAATTTACTTTCACCCGACTCCCACAAGGGTATAAGCATTCCCCCACTCTAGCTCATCATGCACTAGTGCAGGAGCTAGAAGTAATTCAGACAGAGGAGGGGGGCTGAGTTTATCAGTACATTGACGACATTCTTGTAGGTGGGGATGAAACAGAAAAGGTTCAGAAAACTCAGGATAATATAATTTCTCACTTGGAAAGCTTGGGGCTGAAAATTCCACCAGAGAAAATACAAACACCCTCAAGCGAAGTAAAGTTTTTAGGAATTTGGTGGAAGGGAGGAATGACATGTATCCCCCCCGACACCCTTTCCTCATTGGATCAGATTAAAATGCCAGAGTCAAAAAAGGATTTGCAGCATGTACTAGGATTACTTGTGTTTTGGAGGAAACATATCCCTGATTTTTCAATTATTGCAAGACCCCTGTATGACTTGTTGCGAAAAGGGGCTCAGTGGGAATGGACTAAACCCCACGAAGAGGCATTGCAGTTGCTAGTTTTTGAAGCAACTGCCCATCAAGCTCTCTGTCCTATTCACCCCACAGACCCTGTCCATATTGAATGGGGATTTGCCAAGAGCGGGTTATCAATACATTTATGGCAAAAGGGCCCCGAAGGACCCACTCGACCTATTGGGTTCTATTCTCGCAGTTTTAAGGATGCAGAAAAAAGATATACTGCTTGGGAGAAAGGTTTGTTTGTAGTCAGTTTAGCCTTGAGAGAGGCTGAACGGACTATTCGGCAACAGCCTATAGTGCTTAGAGGCCCATTTAAAGTAACCAAAACAGTTTTAGCAGGAACTCCGCCCCCTGACGGGGTGGCTCAGAGAGCCTCTGTGCGGAAATGGTATGCCCAAATAGAGCATTATTGTGACATTTTTACTGTGTCTGAGGGGGCAGCAAAGATGTTAACCATTCAAGAGGAAACAAGCCCAGATAGAGAAGCACCTGAACTTCCTCCTGTAATGCAAGTGCCCCCCCCATTTTCTGAACAATTGCAGAATGTTTGGTTTACTGATGCTTCCTCTAAATGAGAAGGAAAAACTTGGAAATATCGAGCTGTAGCACTCTGCGTAGATGCGGACAAACAAATAATCACTGAAGGAGAAGGTAGTGCTCAAGTAGGGGAATTAGTTGCAGTATGGAGTGTTTTCCAGCATGAAGCCCAAACTACCTCTTCTGTCTATATCTATGCTGATTCCTATGCTGTATTTAAAGGCTGTACTGAATGGCTTCTGTTCTGGGAACAAAATGGGTGGGAAGTCAATAGGATACCTGTATGGCAGAAAGAAAAGTGGCAAGATATTCTAACCATTACTAGACAAGGAAAATTTGCAGTAGCCTGGGTGGCTTCCCATCAACAGGATAGCACCCCTGTTAGCCAGTTGTCACGGTCCACTCAGTGGACTCGTGATGGTTCGTTTGCTACAATCTCGAAAGTGCAAAATTAAGGTGACCAACACCAAAGGGGATAGCAATAATCACACAGTAAAACTTTATTGTATTGCCTGTGAAGAGGCACACGATAGGTAGAGATGGGTGAAAGAAAGGAGAAAAGTAAAGTTAAGTTTAGAGAGAGGAGAAAGAGAAGTTATAGCTACCACCGCTGATCTCAAGACGTCCTAATGGTCCCGGGTCCAGCTAATGCTGCGTCGTCGATCGTCGTGGTCCTTGGTGGGGAAGCTTCAAATTTCCGTTGTTCAGAAGTCATCTTTTATGCTTAGTAACACACCTTGCTCCACCTCTGCCTCAGGAGTCTCCGCCCTTCTCGAGCGAGGCTATCACGCAGGCGCAGGGTCAGTGTCCGAGGCGTGGTAAGTCTTGGAGGTGGGTAGCCTCCGACCAGGAGGTGTGTTTTGGTATTATAATGAAGCAAAGTTCATCTAAAGTTCATGATTTCTTCATCGATGTTATGGCAACAGTTGCAATCCATCCTTTTTGACAGTCTAACGGCTCTAGCCAGGTACCTTCCAGGAGCCTTGTACCGCACGTTCCGTTCTTGGGATCGGCCACTGCGCTCCAAGCAGGCCGTTGTCAGGTAACGTACTGTTCATGTTCCTGATGACAATGTTGAGACAATGCTGATTTTCTGACCGACTCCTACACCAGTGGAATGGCAAAGCTGATGAATTAGCCCGATTAGCTCCCCTCTAGAACACCCCAATAGCAGAAGACTGGGAGTGATTGTTAGAATGGCTACATGTAAAGAGGAAACATTCGGGGATCAAAGATCTCTATTGTGAGGCCCAAGCTCGAGGTTGGCCAGTTACCAGGGAAGAATGTAAAACTTGTGTGTCTGCCTGTGAACAATGATGTCGTACCCACTTGGAAAGACACCCCCTGGAAGGTGACCCCCTACACCTAAGGGAGGGGAAAGGGTTGTGGGAGGCTTGGCAAGTGGACTACATTGGCCCCTTCCAAAAATCAGAAGGAAAGCATTATGTGTTAGTCGGAGTAGAGATAGTGTCAGGGTTAGTCCAGGCTGAAGCCTTTGCCAGAGCTATTGGGGAAAACACAGTGAAAGCTTTGAAAGAGTGGTTTGGCACTTTCCCCAAACCACAGTCAATTCAGTCAGATAATGGTTCCCACTTTACTGCTAACATAGTCCAAGATTGGGCAACCCAGGAAGGAATCTCATGGGTACGCCATACTCCATATTATCCACAGGCAAACGGAATTGTGGAAAGAACAAATGGCCTACTGAAATGCTTCCTCAAACCGCATAAGCCTGGATGGGCCGAACGGCTACGGGATGCAGTGACTAGTGTTAACAGTCGTTGGGGAGTGAATGGGTGCCTGAAAATTACAGCATTTTGCCCAAAGGCCCCAACCATTATGCCAGCCCAAGATGGCCCGGATCATCCCAGAAATCCATCATATTTTCCAGGCCAACCAGTCTTAGTTGAACTCCCCACGGTGGGAGCCGTACCTCTGGTACTGGAAACCCCGATGAATAAATATGCTTGGAAAGCAAAAGATGCTCATGGAAAAGAACATAAAATCAATACTAGGTGGATTATTCCATCCTTCTAATAACAGTTTGCTTCCGGTTCCCTAGAACGAACCGAGTCTGTTTTTCTTTTCTCTTTCAGGTGAAGACTCTGGAGCCTGCCTGAAGGAATACATGAAGCTGTTGATTGTCTGTGTAGTTTTATCAGTGATTGCTTTGTTAATATTTATAGGATGTTTGGCATACTACCGCAGATGTTGTTTTGGTCGACCATTGTCGCCGCCTTTAATATCTGGGGAAACTCCTGTACCCCCCTCTTCGGCTTGGGGTGGCAAAATGAATTTATGGCTCTAGGCCAGCAAGTGGCCAACACTTTTAATCTGACTAATTATTGGGTATGTGGTGGACCCTTAGGTTTAGAAAGCTGGCCATGGACTGCTGTCCCTATTTCTCTGAAATGGTTAGTGAGTAATTACAGTGAGGTCAAAAATGATTCTTACTGGGGTAAAGACACACAGCCCTGGACAATACGATACCCAGTCCAAGGCGAATATTGTCTGAACCGAACACAGAAAGATGGTATTCCCGTGGGAAATAGCAAGTGCAGCTGGACCTATACTTATGACAACCATTGCCTCACTGATGGTTGTAGACCAATTGATTGTTCAAACCATAGGGCAGCTGTGTCACTGCCAGAAGGGGATGACCAGGCATATTGTCGCTTCTTGAGTTCCAGTTCCCCAAATTTTGTACCTCGCTGGCTCGGATGGGCTTGGGTGAATCAAACAGGACACAGGAAACAGTTTTCCTATTTTTGGTCTTCCACCTGTGGACACATATTTAGCTAACGGTCGCAAGAGCATTCCAGACGCCTTTAGAAGGCCTTGAACAGAATAAACAAGAAGACAAAAAAAGAAAGATGCCAATTAGAAGAACACAGGTGCGCATTCCACGATAAAGGGAACTTGGCACAAAGAAAGAACCTCAATTCCGCAGCTTATCTTGACCAATTAGACTGAGACAAGTTTCGCATGTTTTAGTTAATACAACCAATTATGCCTTATGTTTATGCGCGTGTACAGTGTTGATATAACCAATCATTAAGTGTAACTAGGCGCGTGGACAACGCGTGAATAATGTGTGTAACCAATAGTAAAATAGCTAAATGCATGTACGGATGTAACCAATGTATAAAAATGATGTCTGATGCTCTAGTAAAGGGTCTTCAACTATGATCATATTGATCTGTCGTTGAGTCCATTCTTATGCTCCCGCACCACTAATCAGTCTAATAACCGTCTTAAATGTTACCTGCTTTTGGCACCGTGGTTCTGGTGCCTGGAAATGCAGACTCACTGATAAAATGTATTCTTGTCTCCCTGATGGGACTCAAATTTGGTGGTCAAGTGATAATAAAGACCACTGTCAGGGACATTTGAGCATAGGTCCAGATGGACTTCCTATCTGTTGGGGCACCACAGAAGAAGTAGGAAAAACCATGGACAGGTTGTCTGTCAGATCATCCTCTAGGAGTAGGTAATTCAACATATTTCCAATCACCACGGACACCTACTGGTTTGTTCGAAAATGGTGCACGAGCCTTAAAGGGTCACTATTGGGTGTGTGGCCAACGTGCCTACAAACTGCTACCAGCAAATTGGACTGGAGTGTGTTATGTGGGGGTAATTCGCCCCTTGTATTTTCTGCTCCCGGAGGATGAAGGGGATGGACTGGGTGTTAAGGTATATGATGATCTCAATCGATACCGGCGATCCATTGATACCTCTATAGCAGGTGGGAGTGGCCAAACCTGGGGCAAAGATGAGTGGACCCCTCAACGTATTATACAACATTATGGACCTGCCATCTGGAACCCCAACGAGTGGGTTAGCGGTGCTCAAGAACCTATCTATAATCTAAATTGCATCATCCGGTTACAGGCCGTCCTAGAGATTATTACTAATGAGACAGCCTGTGCCCTTGATCTATTGGCGTATCAAGCCACACAAATGCGAACAGCAATATTACAACATCGCATGGTTCTCGACTACCTGCTAGCCGAGGAAGGCGGTGTTTGTGGTAAACTAAATGATTCTAACTGTTGTTTAAAAATTGATGACAGCGGGAAAATTGTTAAGCAAATTACCGCAGGAATACGAAAGCTGGCCCATGTTCCTGTCCAGACATGGAAAGGCTGGGACATTGATATGTTTTCCTGGCTCCCTGGTGGTCCATGGGTTAAGCGAATCCTATTTTACTTGTTGTGTGGTTTTGCCATGTTGTTGTTCTTACCATGTATCATTCCATGTTTTATACAATTGATTCAATGTGTTGTAACTAATATGCAATTTGTAACTACTGTTTCACCTGACGGTCTTAAACAAATTCACGCTGTGCGTCGAACCACGCCGTTGGTAGTACAGATTGTATGAAATGCTCTTTTCTGGCTTTTCTATATAGCTATCTTTTCTCAAAACCACCATGGGTCCCGAAGCAATCTTTGAGCCAAGGGGTGGTGTGAGAGACTGAATTGTTATCTTGAGCTGTTTGTCTCAAAGATTGTCAGGTGTGAGAGACTTCTCAAGCCATTCATCTCAAGAATTGTGGACTGCTTATCTCGAGCCCTTTGTCTCTGAGATGGCCTAAGCAGGACATTCCTCTGTCCATAAGGACAATTACTAGGCCACTGAGGCATTCAGGAGAGGAAACAGGCTGAAGCCGACAAGCATGTAAGGATGTGGAGGCTACCATTCTCACAGAAACTGTAGTCTTTGAGATAAGATTTGGTCACGTAAAGGTCGTGTGATAGACGAAACCTGCAGCATGTGAACAGTGCATGAACAATAAATATGTGCATACCTCATCGAAATATGCCCTATAAAAAACCGTGGAGACAAGCCGTGGTGTGCACCCACCACCGAAGAATTGAAGACTGAGGACCAACGGGACGCCGCTGGATCCATGGTGGTGACTATCCTTGCGACTCTATCCCGACTGCTTGCTTGATTTCTGCCTTTTCTTCCATTATATCCTATCGCTACTATTTTCCACTTTTGATAGTTTTGATAATAAAAACTCTTTTGGGTATACGGCATTTGACCTCGTTTGTGTCTTAATCTTGCTCTTAGGATCATATCAAAACCTTCCCCGACATTGGATCGGGACACAAGTCCCAGAAGGAAGCGGTTGGTATTGGTTATGCGGAACACATGCTCGAAAAGTACTACCTCCCAATTGGCAAGGAGCATGCACATTAGGAGCTGTAATCCCCAATATAACAATAACTGACAAATTGCATGAACAGAGTGAATAGGTGAAAACTTCTCTCAAATGAACCAGGAGGGTTCATAATCCCACTGCAGATCGTTCCTCAGGATTCCATAGTTTTGTCAGATGGTTTCTCCCTTGAATTGGAGTTAGTGAATTGGAAAAGACAGTAGTAAATATATCAGCTGTAATAGAGGACATTGAAAACAGAACCATTGATGCCATACAGGCATTACAAATTGAAATACCTAATTTGTCTCATGTAGTAATGCAAAATCAAATGGCTCTTAACTTACTACTGCCTTCACAGGGAGGTGTTTGTACAATCATTAATATGAGCTGCTGTACATATATAGATCAAAGTGGCAGAATTTCTACTGATCTAGCAGAGATTTGGAAACAAAGATCTTACATCAGGTTACGAAGGACAACACATCCCGGGGATTTAAGGAGTTATGGCACAAACTTACCTCATGGCTACCTAATTGGATTTGGTTGACAAATCTATTCATTATTGCAATAACTGTAATCTGTGTGTGCATCTTAGCCTGTGTAATGATTCAATGCTGTAGCTGTTGTAGTCAAGTGTACATGACAATTAAGTTTGGGTATTGAGGCTTTGGATTTGTAGGTCCAAAGTCTCGATAAAAGGGAGGAGTTGAACAAAGGCAGGAGAAGGAAAAACTTTACTGTATCGCTGTAGTGATGAAATTTTGCTTGCTTGAATAACTTCAAAATTTTGGTATGTACTGATTAGATAAGAAAACCTTGAGCTTTGTCAATGGTATGCGTTAAAGGCACCAACAAACAGGAGGCCTTGGGCTTGATGTGGGTCAACAGACAAGAAGCCTTGGGCACTGATGGTAAGCTTTGAGTTCTGCTGAGTTTTTGTAATTAAAACTTGCCAAGGCCAGCTAACTAGGAAAAAGAGATGACCCACACTGCGCGTGACCAAAGGGTGGACACTATGTAAATGATAATATGAATATGTATATGACTGGAACCATATAAATTTTGCTTGCTGTAGGTAACGGTGTGCACGATAGGTGGAGCGATCCCCCATGCACCCAGCACCGCAATAAAGAATGCCTGCTTTCTAAAACTCCAAAATCGAGTCTTAGAGAGTTTCTTTGACCAGCTTTTTCGGTAACACAGTCTCCCTGGGAGGTCTGCATGTAGAGGTAGTCCTCAGGGGACTCGATTTGATTTCATTACGGTCTCCCTGGGAGGTCCAAGTATAGAGATAGTCCTCAGAGGACTACTAAAAGCACCTGATCCCTGTAATTGTGTGTTCATTATGGCCTCCCTGGGAGGTCAGTCCGTAGACTGTACCCTTCTCCTGAAGAGATTAGAGGGCTACAATGCCCAGCCCTCTCCCCATGGTATGACTTGGGCCCGTAACAATTGGCATGATCCGCAAGCTGTAGTGGACAGAATTTTTGTTTTGGCTAAAGAACGAAGGTTGAAGCAAGGAAAAGGGAAGGCGTTGGTCTGTGCGGTTTTAGGAGCCGCTTTGGTGGCAGCACATTCCCCACCCCCACCCCCATCCTGCCAGCAGGAAACAAAACTTCTCCAGGAAGGGAGAAGGGGAAGGAAACCCTGGAGGCTGCAGGTTGAAATTTGAACTGGCCAATCAAGATGCGCTAGGTACACCAAGGTGACCCTCCTAGCCAATAGAATTAAATGACCACAGGTCAGATTTGACAGGGGTATAAACGGGGTCCCAAGGGGGAGTCCCCGACTGCAGACTTGCTGCTCCGAGGAGGACTGATTCCAACATGTCCTCCGGCGGGACCCCATTTATACCCCTGTCGAATCTGATCTGTAGTCATTTTAATCCGTATTGGCCAAGAAGGTCACCTCAGTGTACCTGGCACATCTCGATTGGCCAGTTCAAATTTCAACCTGCGGCCTCCAGGGTTTAGGTTTTCTTTTCCTTCCCCTTCTCCCTGCCTGGAGAAGTTTTGTTTCCTGCTGGCGGGATGGGGGGGGGAGTGTACTGCCACAAGGTGTCGGCACTCTGAACGGATGCCACCAAACAAAATGGCATAATTACTGACAAGAAACAAATTTGGGTAACAGATGTTTTTGGAAACTCTTGGCCCCAGGCAACTGCCCGGGTCAAGTGCTGGTTGCCAGGAGATGAGACTGCGACAGGAACTATAATGATATTGGGACCACTACCAACAAACATTTTGGGGCTCGACTTATTGAAAGGGAGAGCATGGATAGACTCCAAGGGGAGGGAATGGAAGTTCAGACTTCCTGCAGCTTCGATGAGGCTTTTGCAGTCAGCACCTATACTCCCACCTTCAAAAATAGTCAATGTGAAACCTTATGCCTTGCCATTAGGGGCGAGAGAGGGGATTGCCCCTGTAATAACTGAGCTATGGGAACAGGGAATAATTGTCCCAACCCACTCGCCTTACAATTCTCCGGTGTGGCCAGTCCACAAACCAAACGGAAAATGGTGGTTAAGAGTTGACTATCAGTGCTTGAATGCTAATACAGGTCCCTTAACAGCTGCAGTGCCTAACATGGCCGAGCTGATCCCACTAATAACATTTACATTTTTATTACTCAATTCCCCCTCTAAAGTATTTAAAACAGAATAGGTGGCTCCAGTGTCTACTAAAAATTCAATTTCCTCATTTCCCAGCTTAGCTATAACCAGAGGTTCCGCTGGGGGAGACTCCTCCGGTCTCCTTCTGATAACGAAAAGCCAGTCGAAGAAACTCTCTAAGACTCGTTTTGGAGTTTTAGAAAGCAGGCATTCTTTATTGCAGCGCTGGATGCACGGGGGATAGTTCCACCTAGCGTGCATGCCACAGCTTCAGCACAAACAGGTTATATAGAATAACTAATTACATATTAATCAGATTAGTATACATATACATAAAAATGATTATAACTGATTATCTTAGTACTGCCTACATCCGATCATGCGCAATGAAGGATCCATTTGAGTCGAAGGGCTGCTTTTGCGACCACCGACCCATTTGAAGTTCTTGTTGGCTGTCCTTGAAGTCTTTATTCTTGTCCTTGTTCTTTGATCTTGAAGCTTAACGCAGTTTCAATCACATGTGGTCAGTTTCAACATTGTTCTCATCTAGCATACAGGAACATCTAGTCATAAGAGCCAAGAACTGCCAAACTTGAGAGTAACTACCTCTACTAGTTAATTGCTTGGCTATACTTTTGTCTATTGTTTCAATCATAGTGTTCGTATAAGATTTCTAATAATTATTTACCAAATCTCACTTTTACAGTCACCTAGCAGCAAACCAGTTTCCACGGCTGGTACAAAATATTAAAACCATCAAAATATTTAGACATACCATACAGAATGTACGGACATAAGCTATCACTTCATTCAGTTTCAATTGAGACAACGGGGCATTGTGCTGTGCTAGTCTTTAGATGAGAGCAGTCATGTTTCCAATGTCACTCTTCCTCGCAATTTATACACTGACTTTTCCCTAATCGAGGCCTTGCCCCCTGAATCAGAGAGTATCTTCCTCTTCCCCTATCTCATCCTCTACCTCTCCCTCTTTCTGAGGGATTTCCTCCATATAAGATAGCAATTAATTTACTGTTTACAGTCTCCTTTTTCCTATCCCTATTCCTATACACAGTCCAAGCTACCTCTAGTAATTTCCCTAAGTCTCCAGCATCTTGTCCCTGCAGGTTTTGCAGTTTTCTTCTAATGTTGTCAGAGGACTGTCCAATAAACAGAGGAGCTAATTGATTTCTTCCTTCTTCTGAATCAGGATCTATGGTAGTATATTTTTGTGCAGCATCTTTTAATTTATTCACAAAATCAGTAGGGGATTCCTTTCTATCTTGTTTAATTTCATATAATTTAGACCAATTAGTTGCTTTAGGTATTGCATTTCTGATTCAAAACAAAATCCATTTTTGATATTGAGTTAATAATTGTCTTGGTCGATTCAGATTGGGGTCCCAATTGGGATCTACTGAGGGGAAATTACCCTTGACTGTCCCTTGCAGGACTCCTGAGGCAACTTGTGCCTCAACTTGTGCTCTAGCCATTTTTCGAATCATTTCTCTTTCAGCACTATCAAATAAAACTTGCATAATTGCTTCAATATCTTTCCAGTCAGGGTCTTGGGTTTTAATCATCATTTCAAAAGCACTAGCTGCTTTATCAGGATCATCTCTATAACTTCCAGCTGCTAGTTTCCAATTAAGATCTGTTATTGAGAATGGAACTTTGACCAATACCGGTCCCTCATTTCCCACAGCTTGACGGAGGGGAGCCTGTATAACCTCCCCCTGTTTTCCCCTCATCCGTCCTGCTATGGGGCTAAAACCTTCTGCTCCTGAACTATGATCTTTTCCTCTAATCTGGGGAGCCACCAAAAATTCAATTTCTTCCTCCTCTAATCCACCTAATTTCAAACATCGCTGTCCAATACTGCAAGCTGAACAGCACCGTTTTAAATTTTTCCCTTTTTCCTTTTCTAATGCCAAAACAAGAGGATCAGTGGGGGCAAAATTAATTCCACATTCTTTTTGCCATTCTGGATGATTTCATAAAGTGAAAAACATATTCATATACAAAACTTCATCCCACTTTCTTTCCTGCCTTAAAAACAACATTAATTGCAATAAGGTGTTATAATCTAATGTACCACTCATAGGCCACTTTTCCCCATCATCCAATTTATACAGTGGCCACCATTGATTACAGTACTTGATCAAATTTTCACTTGTCAGGACCCCACCTGGGAGTCCAGCAATGTGCCTCCAATGTCCCAAAATACATCCCAAAGGTGACTTTTTCAAAATACCTCCATTAGACGATTCCCCACCCATATTAAATATGAGTAACAGAACAATTAAATGATCCAAGGAAACAAAACAAATCTGTATTTCCAATAACCAAATTCTGATCGCCAGGCACAATTATGTCATTCACAACCACAACAGTATTACCAGTCGGAAGACTCTAACCCCACAATTACCGGCCGAGGACTCTAACCCCATAGGCTTGAGTCAGGGACTCTAACCCCAAGCAAGCTTAAGTTGGGGACTCTAACCCCAGTAGGGACTCTAGAGTTGGGGATTCTAACCCCTATTAGTCAGGGGACTCTAACCCCCACAGGCGCCTTTAGTCCAACCTCTGTGGGCTTTGACGAGGCAGACAGTCCAGGGACTCTAACCCCCGACACTTGGGGACTCTAACCCCAAGGGAAAAGAAAGAATGCCTTCTCACCTTTCCAGGGGACTTGCCTAGAAATCTTTGGGTCCGGGGATCAGATGTTCTCCCCGAGAAATCCTCGGTGCTGGCTGGAGGTCCAGAGATCCCACGGAGCCGTCGATGTTCAAAGGCAGGGTCCTATCTGGGTCGCCAAATTGTTACCGAAAAAGCTGGTCAAAGAAACTCTCTAAGACTCGATTTTGGAGTTTTAGAAAGCAGGCATTCTTTATTGCGGTGCTGGGTGCATGGGGGATCGCTCCACCTATCGTGCACACCGTTACCTACAGCAAGCAAAATTTATATGGTTCCAGTCATATACATATTCATATTATCATTTACATAGTGTCTACCCTTTGGTCACGCGCAGTGTGGGTCATCTCTTTTTCCTAGTTAGCTGGCCTTGGCAAGTTTTAATTACAAAAACTCAGCAGAACTCAAAGCTTACCATCAGTGCCCAAGGCTTCTTGTCTGTTGACCCACATCAAGCCCAAGGCCTCCTGTTTGTTGGTGCCTTTAACGCATACCATTGACAAAGCTCAAGGTTTTCTTATCTAATCAGTACATACCAAAATTTTGAAGTTATTCAAGCAAGCAAAATTTCATCACTACAGCGATACAGTAAAGTTTTTCCTTCTCCTGCCTTTGTTCAAGGCATCACACCAATCTTGTGAAAAAAAAAAAAAAAAATCTGGTAAACCAAATTGCTCCTGGAACAACGCTTCCGGGGGACCTTTCATGGCTCTAAAAAAAAAACCAAACCAAAAAAACCCTCCCTCTGACTATTCAACGATTTATCTTCTTCCCTGAGGAGGAAACTTTGAATCTTGTGATGTTGTTAAAAGAACACGGGGTATATAGGATGTTAAATCTCACCGACAGAGAATGCTGTCTCTCCATACACAATGCAACTACCTCCTTAGAAGAAGCGTGAAAGAAGATGAGAGAAGTTACAGACAAGACTGGAGAACTTTTCCAAGCGATGCAAACTAGAGACTGGTTTAACAGAGGACCATTGCTGACCTCTCTCCTAACGTCCTTGGGACTCACGGGGTGGGAAAATGGCTTGTTAGCATTAGACTCATGTTATTATGTGGATTTTTGTTCTTAATGCTTGGCTTTGCAATTGTTATACTGTTGCACTGTGTCGTGGTTTAACCCCAGCCAGCAACTAAACACCACGCAGCCGCTCACTCACTCCCCCCCACCCAGTGGGATGGGGGAGAAAATCGGGAAAAGAAGCAAAACCCGTGGGTTGAGATAAGAACGGTTTAATAGAACAGAAAAGAAGAAACTAATAATGATAATGATAACACTAATAAAATGACAACAGCAATAATGAAAGGATTGGAATGTACAAATGATACGCAGTGCAATTGCTCACCACCCGCCGACCGACACCCAGCCAATCCCCCAAGCGGCGAATCCCTGCCCCCCACTTCCCCGTTTCTGTACTGGATGGGACGTCACATGGTATGGAATACACCGTTGGCCAGTTTGGGTCAGGTGCCCTGGCTGTGTCCTGTGCCAACTTCTTGTGCCCCTCCAGCTTTCTCACTGGCTGGGCATGAGAAGCTGAAAAATCCTTGACATTAGTCTAAACACTACTGAGCAACAACTGAAAACATCAGTGTTATCAACATTCTTCGCTCTGAACTCAAAACATAGCACAGTACCAGCTACTAGGAAGACAGTTAACTCTATCCCAGCTGAAACCAGGACACACTGTTAAAAGTTTATACTGTTTGAAGTTTTGTACATGTTCTCTCTCTCCTTTTCTTGCTTTCTCCTTTCTTTACATCTAAATCACCAGCCTGGGAGAAGACTATGGAGAATCCATGAAGATAATATAGACAATGTTTGAGCCACAGGGTGGTGTGAGAGACTGAAAGAGTTAATGTCTCAAACATTGTGGTGGGGCAAGTTCTGCTTAAAGACCAACTCTGCATAACAAGGAACCCTGCACAGCAAGGAACCACAGGAGAAAAGCCCATCAGCACAGACATCAGCAACAGGGTGGGGAGGGCCTGCTGAAGGGTGCACAGCTCCCTGTTCTGATAAGCTGCTCTGATACAAAGATCAAACAAAGGCCGAGTCTGCAGGGAAGGACAAGTTACTCCCCAAACAACCCCCAAGCCCACTGCTCAAAGGTTACACCTAATTGGCCTAATAAGTTTGAGTGCCCGCCCAAAGGAGGGGCAAGGATGATAAAAGGACACAAACTGAAGCCCCAGCTGTGCAAGCCCACTGGAACTGGACCCCTCAGTTGACTGAACCAACGCTGGACCCAGGACTGGTGAAATCTTTCTCTCTTCCTTTTTCTCTCTCTGTCTTCTTCGCTCTTTCCTTTTCCTTTTCCACAGTCCCTACACCTCATCCCTTTAAGACATAAAACTTTTGACCAAGTCTGGGACTAAGAGTGGATCCAGCTGCCCCTGGGCCCTTCTCTGAGGAGGAGTCTAGAAAGCAAGGGGGCCTGCTCTGAACCTCGTGACTCAATGGGAGGGATCTCCTTATTCCCTGAATTGATGTATATGGTTACCCTGGGTTACACGGTTTACAGAAGTAGTCTCATGCCAATTCCTGTTGTGAGAAACCCGGCCACCTACTATCACGCCTCCCAAGTTCAGTTTGCTTCTGCCATGAATAAAATGTTTAACTGATCGTTTGGTGTCGTTTCACCTTAATTTAGCCTGAGGGAATTCTGAATTCAACACGACTTCCTGGACTGTCCAGTCTGGGTTGTGACACTCCTCAACTGGACAGGGGAGAGAAAATAGAACGAAAGGCTCATGGGTCGTGAAAAGGACAGGGAGATCACTCACTGATTACCGTAACGGGCAAAACAGACTCGACTTGGGGAAATTAGTTTAATTTATTGCCAATCAAATCAGTAGGGTAATGAGAAATAAAACCAAATCTTAAAAACACCTTCCCCCCACCCCCTCCCTTCTTCCCGAGATCAGTTTCAATCCTGATTTCTCTACCTTCTCCCCGCCCCAGCAGTGCAGGGGGATGGGGAATGGGGGTTGCGGTCACTTCATCACACATTGTCTCTGCTGCTCCTTCCTCCTCACACTCTTCCCCTGTTCCAGCGTGGGATCCCTCCCATGGGAGACAGTCCTCCACGACTGCTCCAGCGTGGGTCCCCCACAGGGTCAGCGGCAGGTCTGTCTTGGAGCTGGCTGGCATTGGCTCTATCAGACATAGGGGAAGCTTCTAGCAGCTTCTCACAGAAGCCACCCCTGTAGCCCCCCCCACTACCAAAACCTTGCCATGCAAACCCAATACAGAAGTACTACAGAAGGAACCACCCAAACCAATGGAGAATGAGCCTTGCAAGAAATGGGGCAAGCACAGTGGTGACCCAACCTGAGCTGGTTTTGGCATCCAACAACCCAATCCAACACACTGCCCCTCCTGTCCTGAATGACCACTGTAACAGATGGAGACCAAGTCATGGACTAAATGAACTAAATGGATTTTTGTGGACATTTGGGGGATGGTCCATAGAATAAGGGAATTATATTTGTGTATATGTCAAAGTACAGGGAGGAGGGTGGTGGCTGATGGGGATGTATTGGATAGTATAGGACCTGAGCATGATGCAAATGATTTGGAACTGTGGTGGAGATTATGGTAGGTGAACTAGGTCTGCCTGGGATGGAGTTAATTTTCTTCATAGCAGCACATATGGTGCTGTGCTTTGTATTTGTGGCTAAAATAGTGTTGATAACATACCAGTGTTTTGACTGTTGTTGAACAGTGCTTGCACAGCATCAAGGCTTTCTCTTACCCCAGCAAGTAAGACTCGAGAAGGTCCATGTCTTATGCTGGGGGCCCAATCTATACTAGATTGCAAAATGCTATGTGCCGGTTTTGGCTGGGATAGAGTTAATTTTCCTCATAGTACCTAGTATGGGACTATGTTTTGGATTTCTGCTGGAAACAGTGTTAATAATTAATACAGGGATGTTTTAGTTATTCTTGAGCAGTGCTTACACAGAGTCAAGGCCTTTACTGCTCCTCATACTGCCCTGCCAGCGAGTAGGCTGGGGGTGCACAAAAAGTTGTGAGGGCACAGCCAGGACAGCTGACCTCAACTGACCAAAGGGATATTCCATACCATATGACGTCATGCTCAGCAATAAAAGCTGGGGGAAGAAGGAGGAAGGGGGGGATGTTTGGAGTTATGGCGTTTGTCTTCCCAAGTCACCATTACGCGTGATGGAGCCCTGCTTTCCTGGAGATGACTGAACACCTGCCTGCTGATGGGAAGTAGTGAATGAATTCCTTGTTTTGCTTTGCTTGCGCGCATGGCTTTTGCTTTCCCTGTTAAACTGTCTTTATCTCAACCCAAGAGTTTTCTCACTGTCCTGGTTTCAGCTGGGATAGAGTTAATTGTCTTCCTAGTAGCTGGTATAGTGCTATGTTTTTGAGTTAGGCATGAGAACAATGTTGATAACACTGATGTTTTCAGTTGTTGCCAAGTAATGTTTAGTCTAAAGTCAAGGATTTTTCAGCTTCTCATGCCCAGCCAGCGAGAAAGCTGGAGGGGCACAAGAAGTTGGTACAGGACACAGCCAGGGCAGCTGACCCAAACTGGCCAACAGGGTATTCCAAACGATGTGACTGTGGCAGTACACCCCCGCCCATCGCGCCAGCAGGAAACGAAACTTCTCCAGGAAGGGAGAAGGGGAAGGAAACCCTGAAGGCTGCAGGTTGAAATTGGAACTGGCCAATCGAGACACGCCAAGTACACCGAGGTGACCCTCCTAGCCAATAGGATTAAATGACCACAGGTCAGATTCGACAGGGGTATAAACGGGGTCCCACCGGAGGACATGTTGGCAGTCCTCCTTGGAGCAGTGGGTCTGCAGTCGGAGACTCCCCCTTGGGTCGGGGCACCACCCGAGGTAACTCCTCGAGGGAGAGAGCCCTCAGCTTTTAGGTGAGCGATACGCGCCTTTTGGAGCCATCACTTTAAATCTTGGGGATTCTTAAGTCGGCTGTGTAGTATTAATTCTCTTTACATCATTGAGCCTGTGGTTTTATAAAATGTTACCGGACTTCTAACTAACTTTTGCTGAAGAATAAATCTGAGTTTTAACACCTGTTGGATTTGGTTAGTCGTGCATCCGTAACTTTTTAAATTGGCGTAGTCAGCAGGATGGTGTTAATAGAGGAATTATTACGGAAGCACGGCTGCAGCCCTTCTCCCCCAGGTCTGGAATGGGCGACGGAGAAGTGGTCCAACCCAGCAGCGGTCGTGGAGAGAATAGAACTGTGCCGCGGAACTAGTCGAGACGGCAAAGGCAGTGTGTGTGCCCTCCTGGGTGCCTGCTTGATTCAAGCACAGAACCGAAAGAGTGATTCTGCTAAAAGGCAAGGGGAAATAGATTATCTGAAGGTGGAATTGGAAGAAAGGGACCTGTGACCTCTTATTAAAACAGAAAGGCACACGGGTCCACACGGTGGGAGCCCCCGAAACACTATTTGCACAACCCCTTGGTCGGGACCCGAACTCAGCGAGTTACAAGCTAAGTTTTCGCACCAGCTGGGCGAAACTGAAACTGAGTATTTGTAGAGAGTTTCTCTAACGGGGGAGGATTGGATACTGTTGAGTGATGATGAAGCGAGAAATTACTGGGGACCAGGAGTGTTTCTGAGGGCTGGACCGGCAGGTGATCAGTCGATAACGTCCCGAGTAGCCTACTGGGCTGGGGGTGTGGACCCCAAGGAGGGAGGAGAATCTGTTACTATCCGGGAAAAGGGACTGTCGGAGTTAACAGAGGGCAGCAGGAAGGTCCGGACTGCCGGTTGTAAACTCCGCCCCGAGCGGTCTCGAACTCGCGGGCGGTCGGGTGGGAACTACTATCCCGGAAGGGACGATCTCTGGCGGAAGGCACTGGCACTGGGGGCACCCCGAGCCGTACTGCACGGGCAGTCCGCCGGCGGCATCCGGGAGTGGGATTGCTGGAGGGGAAAGCTAGAGACCAAAGGGAAGCGCCAGCAACCCCGCCCCCTCGGGAAGACAAACGGGACCCTTTCGCGGCACTGCGAGAGGAACTGGAAGGGCTAAAGAACTAGAAGCTGCGATTTGAGGTTCAGGCCGCCCAATTCACATGGTGAATACCTGCCAATGGTCTGCTGATAAAGAGCCTTATATACACATTCCCCCACTATTGCCCATAATGCTTTAGCCAAGCTCCTTGATGCTGTGGAAGTACCATCAGGTGTTCACATATATCAATATATAGATGATATCCTAGGCGGTGGGTATAATAAGGAATAGACTCCAGGCAATAAAACCGAATTACAACAGCTGTTAGGTACTTTGGGCTACTGGAGAAAACATATACCAGGGTTCTCAGTGATTGTCCGCCCTCTCTATGACTTGCTCCAAAAGAATAGGAAATGGGATTGGACTTTGCAACATATGGAAGCCCTTAACACTCCTAAAGATGAGCTTAAGGCTTATCAGAGACTAGGCCTGTTGCACCTGCGAGATCCATTAAGGGTGGAATGGGGATTTACCGCACATGCCTCGTACTGTGGCGTGTTTCAAAAGGGACCGCAAGGACCAGCTAGGCCTTTATTATTCTCTTCCGCTTCATTGAAGAAGACTGAGCAATGATACTCAGATTGGGAAAAGGGGGTCCTTTCCCTCACTGGAGCGATTAAGGAGGCTGAAAGCATCACAAGATGTTATAGTATAGGACCCTTTCCCTCTCTTAAATTCAATCCTCAGTGGGTCACCTCCTCCCGAGGGAGTAGCCCAAAAGGCCACAGTTAGGAAATGGTATGCATACCTAGAAGGAATAAGCCAATTGCTCCCACTAAAGGAGGGTCCGGTTAAGGTTTTCAAACTACAGCAACCTGTGAACCCCGATCCAACCTTGTTGGGTCGACCTTAGAAACCTTCTCTGATTGAGGAGGCACCCGAATTCATGGCAGGCTCAGATGTGCAGGGAGTGTGGTTCACTGATGCATCTGCCTGTCGAGTGGGATCAAAATGGCAATATAAAGCAGTGGCATTGGAGATTGGTACTGGGAAGACAGTCGAAGAAGAGGATGAAGGTAGTGCACAAGTAGGAGAACTACGGGCTTTATTACTGGCTGTAGAGAATGGTGCTACCATCGTCTATACTGACTCTTATGCAACCTTTAAGGGTGCTACAGAGTGGATATGTCAGTGGGAATCTAGTAAGTGGGAAGTAGGTCATGCGAAAGTGCGGAGGACAGAGGACTGGCAACGTCTCCTGGCAATAGGGAGATCCTGACCTTTAAAGGTGGGATGGGTGAAGGGACATGCTTGGGATGGAACCCCAGCTGCGAAATGGAATCAGCAGGTGGACCACCTGGCCCAAATCAGGATGGTCACCAGTGAGAAGGAAGATTGGGATAGACTAGCAGAATGGCTGCATATCAAGCGAGGCCACTCAGGGAAAGCAGATCTCTATTATGAATGCCGATCTCGGGGTTGGCCAGTGTCTATGAAAACCTGTGAAGCAATTCTTACAGCTTGCCCACAATGCCGAATAAGGCTTAAGGCTAATCACCCAAACCAAGCTCTGGCCCAGCATATCAGACAAGGCAAGGCTCTTTGGAGCACGTGGCAGGTTGATTACATTGGTCTTCTGAGACCATCTCATGGGAGTGGAAAGACTCACCACATCAGTGCCCGGTGGATAATCCCGGACTTCTAACCCTGTGACCCGGTTTTAAGACCGAGGCCTAGTTTGTGCTTTTTTACAGGACCATGAAGGAACGAGTCATTCCAGTCCTTTTGCTGACAGTGATGACGGTGCCAGGCGTGGATGGTGAAGATCTGGATGATAATGTCATGGCAAAATGATGGACATCAATATATTGCGAGTCCTTGAGCTCGCATGAGAGCAATGTAACAATTATAGTTGGAGGTTCAGATTGGATGGGGGAGGAGGTTATACTCATATTGTTTATAGTTGGTCACCAGGTGCAGTAAATGCTAGTTCAGTATGAAACACCAGATGTGACTCTATCCTCCAACTAACCCATGGGATCACGGGGTGGAGTTGGAATGGTACTACGCTATGCCCTGAAATTCCATGGGGGCAACTGTGTATGGTACTCGAGGAACATCGATAGAGCACCCTAGAACTGAGTTTACAGCTATCAACCTTAGCCAATGCTACATCTAACAATTTGGGGACTCTCAAACAGTCAGTTATAATGTATTGGTAAAATGACTATCAAAAATTGGGCTGTATTGGATTAGATGCCAAAGAAAGAGAAGGGTATATGTAAAGTTTTGAACATGTCGATGGACAACTGCTGTGTTCACTCCAAATGTGTCAATGTGGCTTCAAGACTAAATCAACGAGAGAATACGGCAAGAGACTCGGAGGCAATTGCTTCTGCACCAGGGACCAACTGGTTGGGAAAAGTTTTGATATGTTCAGATTTTCTTTGATGGGGTGGGTGACCAGCATTCTCTAATCTTTAATAATGCTTGTAGTTATGACTACTGTAATCTATATTGCAATAAGTTCTATCAAATGCTTGGTAGTGAAGCCTGTACCAACGGTTAAGTATACTCCCTTAAAACCTGTCCATACACTGGATATTCCTGTGTTCGATATTCCACTTTGGTTCTAGACCAGAAGGGAATGATGGCCCACAATGAGCATCAAATTCACCAAACTGCACCCCCTTTTAACTTTGGAGGCAAGAGGTGACTGTACCACCACTTCAAGGAAACCAGTCGAATCATGACTGTGGTCATGGGGTGGATTGTGTCAGTACTCTCCCCCCCCATCCTGCCAGCAGGAAACAAAACTTCTCCAGGAAGGGAGAAGGGGAAGGAAACCCTGGAGGCTGCAGGTTGAAATTGGAACTGGCCAATCGAGACGCGCCAGGTACACCGAGGTGACCCTCCTAACCAATAGGATTAAATGACCACAGGTCAGATTCGACAGGGGTATAAACGGGGTCCCACCGGAGGAAACGTTGGCAGTCCTCCTCGGAGCAGCGGGTCTGCAGTCGGGGACTCCCCCTTGGGTCAGGGCACTGCCCGAGGTAACTCCTCGAGGGAGAGAGCCCTCAGCATTTAGGTGAGCGATATGCGCGTTTTGAGCCATCACTTTAAATCTTGGGAATTCTTAAGTCAGCCGTGTAGTATTAATTCTCTTTACATCATTGAGCCTGTGGTTTTATAAAATGCTACCGGACTTCTAACTAACTTTTGCTGAAGAATAAATCTGAGTTTTAACACCTGTTGGATTTGGTTAGTTGTGCATCCGTAACCCAAAGTGGCCAACAGGGTATTCCATACCATGTGACATCACGTCTAGTATATAAATTGGGGGGAGTGGGGGCAGGGGGATCGCCGCTCAGGGATTAACTGGGTGTCGATCAGTGGGTGGTGAGCAATTGCACTGTGCATCATTTGTGTATTCCAGTCCTTTTATTATTACTGCTGTCACTTTATTAGTGTTATCATTATCATTATTAGTTTCTTCTTTTCTGTTTTATTAAACTGTTCTTATCTCAACCCACGGGTTTTACTTTTTTTTCTGATTCTCTTCTCCATCCCATGCAGTGATTGAGCAGCTGCGTGGTGCTTAGTTGCTGGCTGGGGTTAAACCACGACATGCTGCTACACTTCAGTTGGGTTTTCCCTTTCCTACCTCAAATTTTCTCCCTTTCTATCCTTGAACAAGTTAGCATATTTGTCAGAGTCCAATACTCTCTGACCAGGTTCTTTTAGATTTTCCACTCGAGGAGGGTTTAATGTTTAATATCAAATTTACTTATTTGAAGATATTTGGTGCTACATGGGGTTTTGATTTAGAAGAGTGATACAGCAATATACTGAGTTTACAACACAAGCATAATATAGTAATTGCAATATGCAGTTAAATCATAATACAAGTGATTCTCATTACCAGTCTCTATATGCTCACTGTCATGATGCTAGGCGTCCCCAGTCACCAGGAAGGAATACCTGGGTTGAATCCAGCTCGATCCTGTTGCTCTCTTCAAAGTTTGTTTTATTAATTGTCCAGTTTTCATACTTTATGTTGGGCTGAGCCACTTATACGCTTCCCCCCATGCTGGTCTGTCTGGCTCAGGAAGACATTACTCCGTACTAATTATCTCAGGGAACCTGATGACTCACTGGTACAGCTGTATGTCTAAAACAAAGGTTATCCTCCAGTCCTCCTTATGTTGAGATAAATTCAGCTTTCTTTACAATAATGGGCAGTCATCCATTACATTCTTCCCTGAGCTCATTATTTTTTCCCTTCTCCTCTGATCCTTCTTCCATTGTGGGGTTGTGTTGGTCAGTCACATTGTTATAAATAGCTAAGCAAAGTTCAGGATCTCCTAGATCACTCCCCTAGGTCTCTCTGTTTTCCCACGTAGCCAATGATTAATTCCGCCAGGAGTAAGTTAGATCCTCCTTTCCTCTGCTCTCCGTAGTCCATGAGCCAGTCCTTGAGGAAGGGTTTGCTTTGCTGCTGCAGCAATGTGAAGGGTAGACTGGAGCATGCCAAATTCTATGACCTACATGCTTTCTCCCCACATTGCTCACTAACTGCAGCCTGAGTTCAAAGTGTCTATACTGGACCAGATATTTGCTGTTAGATCAAGTGCCATTTTAGCACTCTTCAGCCTGCTCATGTCCAGTATGGCCACATTCATGAACAGAGCTATGGACCTATGATCGAATTTGGAAGGAACTCTGGGGCTCTGGCTGAAATGAGTTCTTTGTACAGGCCTTCAGTGTGGACAGCTTACTCTTGAAAGGAAACCTGGACCAGTGCTTAGCTGACATTTGTACCCATACTACACCCTTCTCCACTTAAATATTCACACAGGAGATAGTCATAGTCTGCTCCTGCAAACAGCTATGTGTATAAATATATACACATAGCTTGTATAAATATATACACATAGCTATGTATATACATACACCCCTGTCATGGTTTAACCCCAGATGGCAACAAAGCACCACGAGGCCGCTTGCTCACTCCTCCCCACTGTGAGAGACTGAATTGTTATCTTGAGCTATTTGTCTCAAAGATTGTTTGTTGTGAGAGACTGGACTATCATCTCAAGCCATTCGTCTCAAGGATTGTTTGCTGTGACAAGCCACTTATCCCAGAGATGGCTTGTTTAAGCAGGGCACTCCTCTGTCCAAAAGGACGATTACCAGGCCACTGAGGCATCCAGGGGAGGAGACAGGCCGGAGTCAGCGAAGAATGTGGAGACTACCATTCTCACAGAAACTGTAGTCTTTGAGATAAGATACTGGTTTCTGGTATTGATAATGCAAAGGTCATGTGATAGACGAAACCTGCAGCGTGTGAATAGTGCATGAACAACACGTATGTGCATGCATCATCGAAATATGCCCTATAAAAAAACCGTGGAGACAAGCCGTGGTGTGCACCCACCACCGAAGAATTGAAGACTGAGGACCAACAGGATGCCGCTGGATCCATGGTGGTGACTATCCTTGCAACTCTATCCTGACTGCTTGCTTGATTTCTGCCTTTTCTTCCATTCTATCCTATCGCTACTATTATCTACTTTTGATAATAAAAGCTCTTTTGGGTATACGGCATTTGACCTCATTTGTGTCTTAATCTCGCTCTTGGGATCATATCGAAACCTTCCCCAACATTAGATCGGGACACCCGCCCCCCTCCGGTGGGATGGAGAGGAGAATCAGAAAGGAGAAAGAAAAAAAATGGAACCTCGTGGGTTGAGATAAGGACAGTTTACTGGGACAACACAAAAAGAGTAGTTACAACAACAACAATGGTACTAATAAAAGAATATACAAAACAAGTGATGCACAGTGCAACTGCTCACCACCCAGAACCTGACTCTCTGCCACTTCCCACACTGAGAGACCTTCCCCCCAGCCTGCTCCCCATTTATATATTGAGCATGACATCACATGGTATGAAATATCCCCTTGGCTAGTTCAGGTCAGCTGTCCTGGCTGTTCCCCCTCCCAGGTTCCTGTGAAAATTAACTCTATCCCAACTGAACCCAGGACAACCCCCCCCCCACACACACACATTCCTTTCTTGCTTGGCAGCAACCTGCTGATGTGATGACAGAAGTCAGCTCTACTTCACTGACCAAGAGCTCCTGTCTATTGCATTCCAGATACAAGATTAAGATACGGTCTTTAGTATTTTAACTATCAAAAAGGATTTACCATCTTAATAATTTCTCTTTGAATAACAGAGTATTCACTAATCTCTCAACAGCTTGACTTCAATAGTACTGCTTCTATCCAATTTAAGGAGGAATCCAGATACTTATGTGAGAATCCCAGCTTGAAAAATGAGATGAGGGAGGGTAGTGATAAACAAGTACTGGTTAAAAACAATCTCTAAATTTTCTGTGAAGCACCAGAAATGTATGAGGCTAAATTTAGAATAATTACACCAGTAAAGACACACAGCTCAGCTAAGTGTTAGAAGAAAATATATCATGCTGGATCCAACTGTTACAATACAAAAAAATCAGTTTTGTACTTACAAGTTAAAATTGTAACCATAGGGAATTGTGTTAGGTACAATGAATCATGATAGGTATAACCATAGAAACCTCATATATTTTCTATCGAATTTTGTGTTTGAGAACTAACATTATGATTGAAACAATAGACAAAAGTGTAGCCAGGGGACTAGCTAATAGAGGTAATTACAAAAGTGTAGTCAAGTGATTAACTAGTATTTACTCATAAGTTTTGCAGTTCTTTGCTCTTATGACTAGATGTTCCTGTATGCTAGATGAGAACAATGTTGAAACTGACCACATGTGATTGAAACTGCGTTAAGCTTCAAGATCAAAGAACAAGGACAAGAACAAGGACTTCAAGGACAGGCAACAGAATCTCAAATGGGTCGGTGGTCATAAAAGCAGCCCTTTGACTCAAATGAATTTGTCATTGTGCATGATCAGATGTAGGCAGTATTATGATGGCAGTACTATGTGGGCCCACACCCTACACACCACACACACACCCCACACCCTACCATCCCTGAGGCAGAGGCAGCAGATGGAAGCTCCGCAAGAAGCAGAGGTTCCCCTGCCCTCCTGCCACCAGGCAGGAGGGGACCTAAGAGATGGAGGGGAATGGATACAGCTTCCTGCTCGGGGAGGCAGGTGAATCCGCTCCTGGTCTCTCTCACCTTCCCAGTTGCCCCTACACAACAGGTATGGGGCTCTGGAACTTGAGGACCAGGCCAGTGAAGATCAGGGTGTAGATGAAGCCCTATCTAGGGAGGTGCCTAAGCCCAGTCGGGCAACCCCATGCATTCTCACATCCTCTGAAAAAAGGAGGGTAATTGTCATAGGTGACTCCCTCTTAAAGGGGACAGAGGGCCCAATATGCAGACCTGACCCATCCCACAGGGAAGTCTGCTGCCTCCCTGGGGCCTGGGTAAAAGACATTACCAGGAAACTCCCTGGTCTGGTTTGGCCCTCTGATTATTACCCATTGCTGGTTGTGCAGGTTGACAGTGATGAGATTGCAGAGAGGAATCCAAAGGCAATCAAAAGGGATTTCAGGGCACTGGGACGATTAGTAGAAAGATCGGGAGCACAGGTAGTGTTTTCCTCAATCCCTTCAGTGGCAGGGAAATACACTGAAAGGAACAGGAAAACACACCTGGTTAATACGTGGCTCAGAGGCTGGTGCCATAGGTGGAATTTTGGGTTTTTTGATCATGGGGAGGCTTACACAGCACCGGGCTTGCTGGTGACAGATGGAGTCCAGCTATCTCAAAGGGGTAAGAGAATCCTTGCTCATGAGATGGCAGGGCTCATAGAGATGGCTTTAAACTAGGTTTGAAGGGGGTAAGGGATAAAACTAGGTGCACCAGAGATGAGCCTGGGGGCAGCATGCCGATGTTAGGGGTGGATTCGATGACCCAGCTCAAATGCATCTATGCCAACACATGCAGCATGGGCAATGAACAGGAGGAGTTGGAAGCCATTGTGCAGCAGGATAGATATGACTTAGTCGCCATCACGGAAACATGGTGGGATGACTCCCATGACTGGAGTGCTGCAATGGATGGCTACAAGCTCTTCAGAAGGGATAGGCAAGGTAAAAGAGGTGGTGGGGTGGCTCTTTATGTTAGGGAATGTTTTGACTGTACAGAGCTACGCGATTCTGATGACAAGGTGGAGTGCTTATGGGTGAGGATGAGAGGGAAAGCCAATAAGAGAGATATTGTACTGGGAGTCTGTTATAGACCGCCCGACCAGGTTGAAGAGACGGATGAATCATTCTACAGGCGGCTGGCAGTAGTCTCAGAATCGTGCGCCCTTGTCCTTGTGGGGGACTTCAACTTTCCAGACATCTGCTGGAAATACAACACAGCAGTGAGTAAACAATCTAGGAGGTTCCTGGAGTGTGTGGAAGATAACTTCTTGACACAGCTGGTGGGTGAGCCAACCAGGGGAGGAGCCTTGCTAGATCTGTTCTTTACGAACAGGGAAGGACTGGTGGGAGGTGTGGTGGTCGGAGGACGTCTTGGGCTTAGTGACCATGAAATGGTAGAATTTTCAATTCTTGGTGAGGCAAAGAAGGTGGTCAGCAAAACCACCACTATGGACTTCCGGAGGGCTAACTTTGGCCTCTTCAAGGCACTGGTTGAGAGAGTCCCTTGGGAGACGGTCCTGAAGGGCAAAGGGGTCCAGGAGGGATGGACATTCTTTAAGAAGGAAATCTTAATGGCTCAGGACCAGGCTATTCCCATGTGCCGCAAGTCGAACCGCCAAGGAAAACGACCGGCCTGGCTGAATGGGGAGTTTTTGCTAGGACTTAAGAAAAAAAGGAGAGTTTATCATCTCTGGAGGAAAGGGCGGGCAACTTGGGAGGAGTACAGGGATCTTGTTAGATCATACAGAGAGAAAATTAGAAAGGCGAAAGCTCAGCTAGAACTCAATCTGGCCACTATCGTAAGGGACAACAAAAAATGTTTTTACAAATATGTTAACAGTAAAAAGAATCCCAAGGAGAATATCTTTCCTTTAATGGATACAGAAGGGAACGTAGCAACCAGTGATGAGGAAAAGGCCGAGGTACTTAATGCCTTCTTTGCCTCAGTCTTTAATAGTGAGTCCGGTCATCCTCAGGGTACTCCACCCCTTGAGCTGGAAGGTGCGGATGAAGAGCATAACATACCCCCCTTAATCCAGGAGGAATTAGTTAGGGACCTGCTACGCCATCTGGACACTCACAAATCTATGGGACCTGATGGGATCCATCCAAGAGTACTGAGGGAACTGGCAGAGGTCCTTGCCAAGCCACTCTCTATCATCTATCAGCGTTCCTGGTCAACAGGGGAGGTCCCAGAGGACTGGAGGCTTGCCAATGTGACTCCCATTTATAAGAAGGGTCGGAGGGAGGATCCGGGGAACTACAGGCCTGTCAGCCTGACCTTGGTACCGGGGAAGATTATAGAACGGTTTGTCTTGAAAGCACTCACATGGCAACTCCAGGATAAGAGGGGGATCAGGCCCAGTCAGCATGGGTTTACGAAAGGCAGGTCCTGCTTGACCAACCTGATCTCCTTCTATGACCAGGTGACCCGCCTAGTGGATGAGGGAAAAGCTGTGGATGTTATTTTCCTAGACTTCAGCAAGGCCTTTGACACTGTCTCTCATGGCATACTCCTTGAGAAGCTGGCGTCTCGTGGCCTGGATAAGTGCACTATTCACTGGGTGAAAAACTGGCTGGATGGCTGAGCCCAGAGGGTAGTGGTGAATGGGGTGAAATCCAGTTGGCGGCGGGTCACAAGTGGTGTTCCCCAGGGCTCGGTGTTGGGCCCTGTTCTGTTTAATATCTTTATTGATGATTTGGATGAGGGGATTGAGTGCACCCTCAGCAAGTTTGCAGACGACACCAAGTTGGGAGGCAGGGTCGATCTGCTTGAGGGTAGGGAGGCTCTACAAAGAGATCTGGACAGGCTGGATCAATGGGCTGAGGCCAATCGTATGAAGTTTAACAAGGCCAAGTGCCGGGTCCTGCACTTCGGTCACAGCAACCCCATGCAGTGCTACAGGCTTGGGGAAGAGTGGCTGGAAAGCTGCCTGGCAGAGAAAGACCTGGGTGTGCTGGTTGACAGCTGGCTGAATATGAGCCAGCAGTGTGCCCAGGTGGCCAAGAAGGCCAATGGCATCCTAGCCTGTATCAGAAACAGTGTGGCCAGCAGGAACAGGGAGGTTGTTGTTCCCCTGTACTCGGCACTGGTGAGGCCGCACCTCGAGTACTGTGTTCAGTTTTGGGCCCCTCACTACAGGAAAGACATTGAGGTGCTAGAGCGTGTCCAGAGGAGAGCAACCAAGTTGGTGAGGGGCCTTGAGCACAAGTCTTATGAGGAGCGGCTGAGGGAGCTGGGGCTGTTCAGTCTAGAAAAGAGGAGGCTGAGGGGAGACCTTATCGCTCTCTACAGCTACCTGAAAGGGGGTTGTAGTGAGGTGGGTGTTGGTCTCTTCTGTCAGATGGCTGGAGATAGGACAAGAGGAAATGGCCTCAAGTTGAGGCAAGGGAGATTTAGTTTAGATATTAGGAAAAATTTTTTTACTGAGAGGGTTGTGAAACATTGGAATGGGCTGCCCAGGGAAGTGGTTGATTCACCATCCCTGGAGGTATTCAAAAAGCGAGTGGACAGGGTACTCCAGGGCATGGTTTAGGGGGCATGGTTAATGGTTGGACTCGATGATCTTGAAGGTCTTTTCCAACCGAAATGATTCTATGATTCTATGATTCTATGATGATAATCACTAATAATTTTTATGCATATATATATTAATCTGATTAATATGTAATTATTACTCCATATAACCTGTTTGTGCTGAAGCTGTGGCATGCACGCTAGGTGTAATTATCCCCCATGCATCCAGCACTGCAATAAATGAAGTGCCTGCTTCTTAACGTCACATTGCTATTAAGGAGTTTTATTCTGGATTTCGGTAACACAACAGCCTGAGAGAGGTGAGGCTGCTGCTACTCAGTGTCCCCATGTCCAATCAGTAGTGAGGCTGGAGATGCATTCCCAGGAGGCACATGCACACAGAACATACATATACACTACATATGTACATATATATGTATATATGCATATACATGGCCAGCCACACAGATCACAGACAGACACTCAGAGCATTCACATGAACACAGACAGCACCAACCACCTCATACTGCTCCCCTCTCTGGCTGAGCAGGATGGAAGCCCACTAGTGAGAATATATATATACACACATATGTACAAGGTGGATCCCTCCAGCAGCTGGGCTCAGACACTCAGTCTGCCCAGTAGCTTCCCCTGGATCCCAGTCTCCCTAGTTGCTGGCACCTGGACATATGAGGCCCTAAGGCCACAGCCCTACTCCAGTGGCTGGTACAGACTATCACATGCGCACACACACAAACAAACTTGCCAGCACTTTCCAGGACTCTCCTGTACTCTTGTCCCTATAGATACACAGGCACTCTCACACCCAGGGCTGCCCCTTAGGGACCCATTCACCCCCTTGCTCCCAGGCCACTTCACCTATTCACTGGCTAGTCTGGCTTGATCTTAGCTAGCAATCACACACTCACTCATGCACCCACATTCAGTCCAGTTGCTGGCGCCACATACACAGGCCCTCCAACCTGTGGTCTGACTTCAGTTGCTGGCACTCACACCTCCATACACACACATGCACATAGAATATAGAGCCCCTCACCCAGGAAAGAGTTAGAAAGGAATTTAATAATAAGATAGGACAGACTGCACTGATCAGGCACAGAGCATAGCCAGACAAGCCGTTACAGAGACTCACACAATCAAATCCAACAGATGTTAAAAATCAGATTTATTCTTCAGTAAAAAAAGTTAGTTAAAACTCCAATAACATTAGTGAACCACAGGCTCAATGATGTAAGGGGAATTAGTACTACACAGCCGACTTTTAAGAATTCTTAAGATTTAAAATGATGACTCAAAATGTGCATATCACTCACCTAAAAGATGAGGGCTCTCAACCTCAAGGAGTTACTTAGGGCAGCGTCCTGACCCAAGGGGAGAGTCCCCGACTGCAGACCCACTGCTCTGAGGAGGACTGACTCAAAATGTCCTCCGGCGGGGCCCCATTTATACCCTTGTCAAATCTGATCTGTGGTCATTTTAATCCCCATTGGCCAAAAGGTCAACACTTCCGTGTACCTGGCACATGTCAGATTAGTCAGTTCAATTTTCAACCTGCGGCCTCTAGGGTTTGGGGTTTTTTTTTCCCTCTCCTCCCTGCCCAGAGAAGTTTCATTTCCTGTCGGGGTGGGTGTACCTGCCACACAAGTGTACTGACCAGCAGAGTATTTACACATGTGTATTAGGTTTGCATGGCAAAGTTTTGGTAGCTGGGGGGGGCTACAGGGGTGGCTTCTGTGAGAAGCTGCTGGAAGCTTCCCCTATGTCCGACAGAGCCAATAGAGCTCCAAGATGGACCCACCGCTGGCCAAGGCCAAGCCAATCAGCAACAGTGGTAGCGCCTCTGTGATAACATATTTAAGAAGGGAAAAAAAGTTGCTGTGGAACAGAAACTGCAGCTGGAAGAGAGGAGTGAGAATATGTAAGAGAAACAACCCTGCAGACACCAAGGTCAGTGAAGAAGGAGGGGGAGGAGGTGCTCCAGGCACCGGAGCAGAGATTCCCCTGCAGCCCATGGTGAAGACCATGGTGAGGCAGGCTGTTCCCCTGCAGCCCATGGAGGTCCATGGTGGAGCAGATATCCACCTGCAGCCCGTGGAGGACCCCACGCTAGAGCAGGTGGATGCACCCAAAGGAGGCTGTGACCCTGTGGGAAGCCCGTACTGGAGCAGGCCCCAGGCAGGACCTGTGGCCCCGTGGAGAGAGAGGAGCCCACACTGCAGCAGGTTTTCTGGCAGGACTTGTGACCCCGCGGGGGACCCACGCTGCAGCAGTGTGCTCCTGAAGGACTGCACCCCGTGGAAGGGACCCATGCTGGAATAGTTTGTGAAGAACTGCAGCCCATGGGAAGGACCCATGCTGGAGAAGTTTGTGGAGAACTGTCTCCCGTGGGAGGGACCCCACGCTGGAGCAGGGGAAGAGTGTGATGAGTCCTGCCCCTGAAGAAGATGAAGCTGCAGAGACAACGTGTGATGTACTGACTGCAACCCCCATTCCCCGTCCCCCTGTGTCGCTCGGGGGGAGGAGGTAGAGAATTTGGGAGTGAAGCTGTGCCCGGGAAGAAGGGAGGGGTGGGGGGTAAGGTGTTTTAAGATTTGGTTTTATTTCTTATTACTCTACTCTGGTCGATTGCTAATAAATTAATTTTCCCCAAGTCGAGTCTGTTTTGCCTGTGATGGTAATTAGTGAGTGATCTCTCCCTGTCCTTATCTCAGCCCACGAGCCTTTTGTTTTATTTTCTCTCCCCTGTCTAGCTGAGGATGGGAGTGATAGAGTGGCTTTGGTGGGCACCTGGCATCCAGCCAGGGTCAACCCACCACAACACAACTGGCCCTTTTAATCCCCTTACCCCTCTATTTTCCCACACTTGTTGCTCCCCTAAACATACCATAAATCCTGTGCAACTCTGAATTGCTTTTCCCCTGCATCCCATAATGAGTCCCACCCCCAGGCAACAACTCCATTTAGTCCGAAAGGGGATCTGGAGAGCTGCTACCCCGATGGATTTCAAGCCTGGACAATAGGGCTGATGGCTTTCCTGGGACAACCTTCAGAAGCCCCCCCACCCCCACAAGGGGATCATTCCTCAGGAGCCCTTTCATTTGTGTTCCTGCCTGCTGTTGTGTGCCCCTATGCTCCTCTGGGCTTGTTGCCGAAATCCGGAATAAAACTCCTTAACAGCAATGAGAAGTTAAGAAGCAGGCACTCCTTTATTGCAGCGCTGGGCACACGGGGGATCGCTCCACCTATCGTGTGCACCTGTCTAGTCTAACTGTGCAGGTTAAATACACACCTGTTATACATATTCACTAAATTTCTGAAAAATGTTATACATAATCATTAACTTTCTGATAAATCATTAGCATATGTAAATGTCTCTTCACGCAGGCACAGCGAAGGTCTCTGGTGGTCTTCCATAGTCTTCCTCACTTGTCCGCTTCTTGACCTCTCTTAGTTGATTCTGCGCAGTACGATTCTCACCATTATCTATATTAGTTTACGTAAAAATGCATACTATGTCTATTCTTAAATGTAACCTTTCTAATAATTGGTCCTTCAGTCTCACCATCTTATTAATATTCTTATGTCAAAACAATCATTGGTTAATCTCACTTAACTCTACTGATTGGAATCCTTGATAATTAGATCGAGGTGGGAAGGGTAAGGGGTTTCCAAGCAGCAAACTGGTGTCCATAACGGTTTCCTAAAACAAAACACTACAAATCAACAAATCTTTGTCAAAGTTTCTGTGGTTAACTGATTTTAGACAATACTTGAATTCTTATGGTTACACATAGTACATTTTCTAAAGTTCCTATGACTACATTTCAAACTTAACACTCCCATACCTATGCTTCACAATTTTCTACTTCTTAATCAAACCAAACTCTTTTATGTGATTAAATTTTGATTTCTTTACCAGAATATTTGCAACAGGCTTGTACAGATGGGCCTTTGATGGGCTGATGGGCATGGGGTGTAGCTCAGCAGGGTATTATTTGGGCTTCCCCTCCTGCCATTGTCTCTCTGAGCTCCTTTGTGGATGTGCAGAAGAGCTTTTATCACATAAACTAACATTAAGAATTTTAAGCAGCCCTGGGGGAAGCAGAAGTGCCACACAGCTTTTTAAAAATTATTAAGCCATTAAGGTAACTGATCTGTTAAACGTGTCAGTGCTCCTGATCCGTAGTCCCTCCTAAATAAGTAAAGAAAAATAAGGTACAGAGAGACTTCCTGATTGTGCCTGGAGATTTCATACCTGTGTTACTATCTTTTAAGTGTTCTTCATCAGCATGGGATCAGAAGCTAAGAAAGGGTCACAACAACCCCATGCAATGCTACAGGCTTGGGGGAGAGTGGCTGGAAAGCTGCCTGGCAGAAAAGGACCTGGGGGTGATGGTCGACAGCCAGCTGAATATGAGTCAGCAGTGTGCCCAGGTGGCCAAGAAGGCCAATAGCATCCTGGCTTGTATCAGAAATAGTGGGGCCAGCAGTACTAGGGAAGCAATTGTCCCCCTGTACTCAGCATTGGTGAGGCCACACCTTGAATTCTGTGTTTGGTTTTGGTCCCCTCACTGCAAGGAAGACATTGAGGTGCTGGAGTGTGTCCAAAGAAGAGCAACGAAGCTAGTGAAGGGTTTAGAGACCAAGTCCTATGAGGAGTGGCTGAGGGAACTGGGGTTGTTTAGTCTGGAGAAAAGGAGGCTCAGGGGAGACCTTATTGCTCTCTACAGCTACCTGAAAGGAGGTTGTAGCAAGGTGGGTGTTGGTCTCTTTTCCCAAGTAGCAAGGGATAGGACAAGAGGAAATGGCCTCACGTTGTGCCAGGGGAGGTTTAGATTGGGTATTAGGAAAAATGTCTTCACCGAAAGGGTTGTCAAGCATTGGAACAGGCTTCCAAGGGAAGTGGTGGAGTCACCATCCCTGGAGGTATTTAAAAGACGTGTAGACGTGGCGCTTAGGGACATGGTTTAGTAGTGGACTTGGAAGTGTTAGGTTAATGGTTGGACTCAATGATCTTAAGGGTCTTTTCCAACCTAAAATGATTCTATGATTCTAAAGAAAAATGCTGAAATATAAACCAATATGACATGAACAAATAGATCACGTGTCCTCTGAGTGGGGAGAAAGAGAGAGAAGGCAGTATGAACAACATTTGGCAGACCACAGCTAAACTAAGTCAGTAAGGGCTGAATCCAAGAAAATGTCCTTTAGTCCATTGTGTGCCAACAGAATGTATCTTTAATTGCACTTCCAGTCTGTATGTTTCCATGGTGCTATCAATTTTTAGAGGGAAAGTGGCCTTATTCGAGCACTGTCTCACAGACTTAAAGAGGGGAAAAGTACATGTTAATTTGCTCAAAAATAATTTTTTTTTGCAGAAAACCAAGAAAATATGTAATGCCAAACTACTAACCTAGGTTAAACCAGCATAAATCAGTGAAAACACTAATACTGTAATCAGCAGTCATAATCTGAAATACTGAGAGACAAAGAGCATGAAGTAAAAGCCTTTCCTTACCTCTTGACACTTGTTGATAATATTAAGCATTTGATACAGTTCTTAAAAATGTTCTTTTTTTACCAGCTTCAGGAATAAACAGACTTGTGTGGTATCTAAAGAGAAATGAGATCCACTGTAAAGAAGTCACCCTAAACATTTACTTCATTCTGTTGAAGAATTATGACAAAACAACCATCTCCACTACTGAGTTTACAAATAAAACTTCTTGAAAGGAGCCCTATATGCAGTAGTTTTACTTGACAAGTGTATGATTAGATGAGCTCTTGTGATTGAGTTGATCAATCACCATTTTACATTTGCATGTTTTACATGGAAATAAACCAAGCTTTGAAATAACAAAGCTTAGTCAGTCATTATTCTTCAACGACGTACATATGCAGCGGACAAAAGGTGAACAGAGGACCATGAGCAAAGCCGAAATATTGTTTTATGGAACACACAAGGACACATTCAAATCCACAAATACATTCTATGAACTTCCTGAAGGATAAAGTCAATGGGAAGTTAACAATTTTGTTTACATCTTAAAAGTTGGGCTATGGTAGGCTGAAAGTGGCTAATATTTCAAATAATGAGATTAAACAGCTGTTTATCATCATCTTTTCCCCATCTGGCAATAAGTTTTTGCTAGTGATTACTCTTCATGCAAAAATTAAATCCTGTGATGATAAAGCAGCTATCACTTGGATGTTTTTTTCTTAGTATAGTGGTAATTCCAACATTTCTACTGCAAAATATATTGCAGCCAGAGAGGAGACACAGCAGATTTTATCGTGCTTAAAACATTGCTCTTTTTTTTTTTAATCTATCTTATAGAAAGGTAGTTAAGAAAGCAGTTGGCAATTATATTCAGCATAAGGGCTCACAGTTTCATGAGGTTCGTGAAGCAAAAAAAATCATAGAGACTGGTAGGTTAGCCAATCAGTATTCCTGGCTTCCCTCACTTTCCCAAATGTGTCACCACAGTCCAGCAAACCCTCTGCCAAACAGGATGATTACAAAAAAGTTGATGGGGACCTAGAGATGACAGCTGCTCTGCCTGATGCTGCAATGTTTATACACATACTGAGTTTGCATGCAATGAATAAGACTGCAGACATAATTTTAGACATGGATAATTTATCTCTTTGGCTAGCATCTCCTCAGGCAAAGGCACAATTTATTTTCAACATGGTTTACAATTACCTTCAGATGACACATCAGGTCACCATGAACTGAGCAGCTTATAAAATAACGTCTCAAAGTAGATGGCAACCACTGTACTAGGTATAAGCACTTAATATATCATTACTATTTTTATACTTTGAGACATGCAATGTTCTGATTCAGATATATTCACAATGAATTGATCCCTGAAATCCAACACAAGTATGGACAGAAAATTGGCCTTAATATATAGCAAAAGCTTGTCTCAATTCTAGCAAAATCCTCTCTGGGCAACCAATTTGCCCACAGGCCCTTCAGCCTTCATCTCCACCATGCAGGCTGGGATGTTGCAATAATTAATCCTGTTACAACTCAGACTCTTTCCTGCCTCCCTTCTACTCCTAGCAACTTTCCTAATTACCCCAAAGAATCCCATCCTATTCTGAGAAATCTCCATACACAGTTGGACCCCTACTGCAAACTGGTCTGTGGGGATGGAGACTATCAGACCTATAAACAATGAAGCTACTGATTCTTGGCCCACGTTCAGGGAAAAAACCAAAAAAGATCAGTTTATATTATAAGCTGGGTCTATCACTGCAAAGGGAGATCCCAACAAAATGTAACAGTCATACAGTCTAGTTTGTTTCACACCTGATGGTGGTTTGAAAAGAAATATTTGCCATTAAAATGAGAGAAGGCCGCACACTCTTAGACATAGTCAGAGCAGTAAGGTTCCTTCCCTTTTTGCTCCAACCTGCTTTTTTATTCTACCAGCTGGAAGAAGAATATGAGGAAACACCAAAAGGATTTTACACACTAGCAGATGGGGTATTGTCACGACCTAGGCTGGACAGACCAGGGAGGGGTTGTGGTGAATTCGGAATTCCCTCAGGCTAAATTACGGTGAAACGACACCAAACGATCAGTTAAAGATTTTATTCATGACAGAAGCAAACTGAACTTGGGAGGCATGATAGTAGGTGGGGGGGGGGTGTGTGTTCTCACAACAGGAATTGGCATGAGACTACTTCTGTAAACTGTGTAACCCAGGGTAACCATATACATCAATTGAGGGAATAAGGAGATCCCTCCCGTTGAGTCATGAGGTTCAGAGCAGACCACCTTGCTTTCTAGACTCCTCCTCAGAGAAGGGCCTAGGGGCGGCTGGATCCACTCTTAGTCCCAGACTTGGTCAACGGGTTTATGCCTTAAAGGGATGAGGTGTAGGGGTTGTGAAAAAGGAAAGAGCGAAGAAGACAGAGAGAGAAAAAGGAAAAGAGAAAGATTTCACCAGTCCTGGGTCCAGCATTGGTCCAGTCATCCTAGGGGTCCAGTTCCAGTGGGCACGTGCATGTGGGGCTTCAGTTTGTGTCCTTTTATCATCTCCTTGCCGCTCCTTCAGGCAGGCACTCGAACCCACTAGGCTAATTAGGTGTAACCTTTGGGAAATGTGTCGGTGGGCTTGGGGGTTGTTTGGGGAGTAACTTCTCCTTCCCTGCAGACATGACCATTGTTTGATCTTTGGCCATACACGATGAGCTGCCCTGCTCAGCATATCAGAACAGCATCATCAGAACATGGAGCTGTGCACCCTCCCTGTCCTGTGCTGATCTGCTTCTTTTCACCTGTGGTTCGTTGTTATGCAGAGTTCATCCTTAAGCAGAACTTGCCCCACCACAATGTTTGAGACATTAACTCTTTCAGTCTCTCACAGGTATGTTGAGTGACCACTGCAAAGGAAACTCTGGGATTATGAAAGCAGTTTGTAGGAGAAAGAGGTGACAAGACTTGAGTAGGCCTCCGCACAGCAGGAGCTTGCTGGGGGACTCACCCATTCCCTCCAGGAAGTAAGGAAGGTAAAGGAGGGTGTCTATGAGAAAGCCAGACAGGGCAGGTGAGGCAGGGGCAGTCCCCTCCCCTCATGAAGAGGAAGCATCTGTGAATAAAGCTGACAACATATTTACAAAAGGATCATTCCTAGAAGGTGGATGAGCCCAGCTCCCCTTCATTGCCTTGCCCCTATAAGATTGCGGGCTCCTGCACGAAGGTTCAGGTGGCTGTTAGGCAAGGAGGGGAGAGGGGCAGGGCAGGGCTGGACTATGCCATGCCACACCACTGCCTGGCAGGGAGCACTGGAGGGAGAAAGATCCCGAGGTACAGAGGGTGGGGTGTATTGGGTATATGTAGCAAGGTTTTGGGGGGGGGGGCTGCAGGGATGGCCTCCGTGAGGTCAGGGAAATGGATCCACCGCAGAACACAGCTGAGCCAATCAGTAAAGCTGATGGTGCCTCTGTAAAAATATATCTGAGAAAGGGCAAAATGCCACATGGCAGTGTGAGGAGCGAGGAAAAAAAGTGTGAGAAACCACCCTGCGAACACCAAGGTCAGAGAAGAAGGAGGGGGAGGAGGTGCTCCAGATGCCAGAGCAGAGATTCCCCTGCAGCCTGTGGTGAAGACCATGGTGGAGCAAGTATTTCCCTGCAGCTCGTAGAGAGGACCACGCCAGAGCAGATATCCACACTACAGCTCATGGAGGATCCCACGCTGCAGCAGGTGGATATTCCCTGAAGGAACTGCGGCCTGTGGAGACCCCACACTAGAGCAGCCTCTACTGACAGGACTGCAGCCCATGGAGAGCACATGCTGGAGTAGATTCTCCTGACAGGAACTGCAGCCCGTAGAGAGCCCATGCTGGAACAGAGTTTTTTCTGAAGAACTGCAGCCTGTGGATAGGACCCATGATGGAGCAGGGGAAAAGTGTGAGGAGAAAGGAGCAGCAAAGATGGACTGTTATGTATGAGCCGCAACCCCCCATTCCTCATTCCCCCTGCGCCACTTGGGGTGGCGGGAGAAGGAGGTAGAGGAGTCAGGAATGAAGGAGTGAAGTTGAGCCTGGGAAGAAGGGGTGGGTAGGGGGAAGGTGTTTTAGTTTTTATCTTTGTTTCTCACCATCCATCTCTATTTTAATTGGTAATAAATTTAATTTCCTCAAGTCAAGTCTATTTTGCCTGTGAAGGTAATTGATAAGTGAACTCCCTGTCTTTATCTCAACCCACGAGCTTTTTCATCTTCTTTTCTCCTCTGTAAAGGGAACTAGGCCTTAAGCCTCATTGTTTCTAAGACTATTCGTATCGGACATATAACTAATGATTAGAGATTGCTTTAGATGTGATTAATAGAATGCAGGTGCTTATAAAACAATATGCATAAGCTGCTTATTTGTCCCTTGTGTAGCCCTCACCATGGCTGGCTTGAAACCCAGTCAAGCTGAATCAACAGAAGAAGGATCATACATCTTAGACCTAAGACATGGGAGTAAGTGATTAACTTCAGAACAAGATAAATTAATAGAATAGCCTGAGTGATTTTCAGAAATTCAAAGGTGATCTTTGATGTGTAAGAAGATAAGTGATTGTGGTGACCGAAGACCTTCTGCCTACGACCACTAACTTCAGAAGAACTGGGACACGAGAATTGATGAGATAAATTGATGAATGATAATGACATGGGAACTGAGATCAACTGGAAAATTACAAAGACTTTGGACTGGGATAATAGGTGGTAAAAAGGTATATAAGACTGAGAAATTTTTGGAAGCTTGCCATTCACTGCGGTGGTGGCCCAACTCTGAGTTGTTAATAAAGCAAACCTAGAGAAACCCATGACTGAAAATCCTTTAACACCCCCTATCCTGTTGGGGGGGGGGAGATAATGGCTGAATGGGCATCTGGCAGCCAGCCAAGGTCACCCCACCACAGTGAGGCAAAATGAGGCCTAAGTGGTGGGAGTCGCACAAGGCATTGTGGGAGTTGTACTTCTTCAGCCATTTCCCTGTTGAAAGCAGCTCTATTTTGGCAGCCTCCCAAGCTATTGGCAGCAGTAGCTTTACGCTCATGTCTCTCAGTGCAGGAACGAGCACAACAGCTCTGGCAGCGTACTGGCACCTGAGAGGATGGGTCCGGGAGCTCAGTGCCGGTGCAATGGTGCATTGTTGGCACTCCCCACCCAGGCTCGGCAGCAGCATGTGGTGCCTTGGGTGAGCATCCACAGACGAGCTGCTGGCCCAGGCTACTTGTCCCAGGGGCACTGGGACCAGCCTCCCCTGGGTGTGGATGCTGGGGGGAGGGGGGCAGGATACACCCACCACTGCCCTGCCACTGTGCCAGTCTGTGTGTACAGCACAGCACCCAGGCCAGCCTGCAGCTCCCTCCCCTTACAGAGCTGTACCCTAAGCTGCTCGTTAGCATCACCGTTTTGTCCATACCAATCATGTCTGGTACCAAACTGTGTTTTGTAGGAAAGTGCCATGAGCTACATACTGCTCATAAACTCTGCAGCCACCACCGTGGCCAGAAATGACATGACAAGCAGTACAAGAAGGCCCACTTGGACACTGCACTGAAGTCCAACCCCTTCAGTGGCACTTCCCACATCAAGGAAATTATCCTAGAAAAAGTATAAGTGAAACCTAATCTTTCATCTGTGAGAGCAAAATGTTGGTGCTATACCACTGTTGTGGGTTAACCCCGGCCAGCAACTAAACACCACACAGCTACTCACTCACTCCCCCACAGCGGGATGGGGGAGAGAATCAGAAGGGCAAAAGCGAGAAAACTCATGGGTTGAGGTAAAGACAGTTTAATAGGTAAAGCAAAAGCCGTGCACGCAAGCAAAGCAAAACAAGGAATTCATTCACTACTTCCCATCAGCAGGCAGGTGTGTTCAGCCATCTCCAGGAAAGCAGGGCTCCATCACGCATAACGGTGACTTGGGAAGACAAATGCCATTACTCCGAATGTCCCCCCCCTTCCTCCTTCTTCCCCCAGCTTTTATTGCTGAGCATGATGTCATATGGTCTGGAATATCCTTTTGGTCACTTGGGCTCAGCTGTCCCAGCTGTGTCCCCTCCCAACTTCTTGTGCACCTTCAGCCTACTCGCTGCCTGGGCAGTGTGAGAAGCAGAAAAGGCCTTGACTCTGTGTAAGCACTGCTCAGCAATAATGAAAACATCCCTGTATTAATTATCAACACTGTTTTCAGCAGAAATCCAAAACATAGCCCCATACTAGCTACTATGAAGAAAATTAACTCTATCCCAGCCAAAACCAGCACACTCAGTTACCATCTAAAGTCCTTGGGTATCTTCCTAGTTCATTCTAAATATACCATTCTTGAGTTTTCTGCTTTTGCTCATGTTGTGAACAGCTTGGCACGTGTCTGCTGCATAAATCTGATGAAGATGTAGAAATTCCTGGAGAAGAGAAGGCTCTGGGGAGACCTTATTGCAGCCTTTCAATATATAAAGGGGGCTTATAGGAAAGATAGAGAGACTTTTTACTAGGGCCTGTACTGACAGTACAAGGGGCAATGGTTTGAACTGAAATAGGGTAGATTTAGATTGGACATTAGGAAGAAATTTCTTACGATAAGGGTGGTGAGACAATGGAACAGGTTGCCCAGATGCCGTGGTTTAACCCCAGCCAGCAACTAAGCACCACACAGCTTCTCACTCACTCCCCCCCCACCCAGTGGGATGGGGGAGAGAATCGGAAGGAAAAAGGTAAAACTTGTGGGTTGAGATAAGAACGGTTTAATAGAACAGAAAAGAAGAAACTAATAATGATAATGATCACACTAATAAAATGACAATAGTAATAATAAAAGGATTGGAATATACAAGTGATGCACGATGCAATTGCTCACCACCCGCCGATCGACACCCAGTTAGTCCCCGAGTGGCGATCCCTCCCAGCCCCACTCCCCCCAGTTTATATACTAGATGTGACATCACATGGTATGGAATACCCCTTTGGCCACTTTGGGTCAGCTGTCCTGGCTGTGTCCCCTCCCAACTTCTTGTGCCCCTCCAGCCTTCTTGCTGGTTGGTGTCCTGGTTTCAGCTGGGATAGAGTTAACTTTGAAGGTCCCTTCCAACCCAAACCATTCTATGATTCTATTATTGTAACTTAGAGGTTTCCCTGCATACTTAATTTAATGAGCTCTAAGAGGGCAGAAATAAGGGGCCTTTCAAGCTCCAGTTGAGGCCATTCCATTAAACATGAGAGTGATGTCACCATGCCCTCCAAACCAATGAACAGTATTATACATGCATCTCTTTCCTCAGGTTAATCAGGTCAAAACCCCTTCATTTTTAAGACTTCCATGCCTAAAACTGTTCCAATTGCTAGACTGATAGTGTGTGGGAGTCCTTCTCCATTTCTCTTAACTATGGAAAATATTGCAAGCATCCATCATGCTACAGAAAATACAAGGGGAGCATGAGTAGCATTTGGTTACAGAAATCTAGCCTTCTGGTTCCTTTACAAGTTACAATTTTTGTATCTCTGTGTCACTGGATAAAGGAGAAATCCACATTGAACAGGAAAACTAAACCCAGGTTCCTAATTCCTAGACTAATGCTAATAAGCAGGAGGCTTTTACACTAAAACAAACACCTCACCCCCTGCCATGTAGTTACCAGTGTCATGAAAGAACAAACAAGAGTTTCATAAAGTCAGGATCTAGTTCCCTAATGTGGGGGACAATGATGATGATTTCAGATGTGTTTGACAAGAGGTAGGAAAGAGAAGTTTAATTCTTGCATGAGTACTTCATTCTACTCTCTCACCTCAGTAAGGAAGATGACATTTTATATTCAGTGCTTTCACCAGCTTCCCTCCCTAATAAGGTCTGTAATTCCCAAAGAAACTAGATTAAAGAAAGAAAAAAGACAAGTCACTACTGGTATCCAGATGTCATCACCTGTTTTTAAACTGCAAGAGGGAAAGAAATTCTCTGCTGCTGCGGGCGCCCACCTCACACCGTTGAGGAACGACGGCCCCTGCGCCGCCGGGTAACACAACACGCCGCTACACAACAGCACAGGCTGCGTGCCCAGCCAAGGACTGCGGGATGTGCTGCTAAAATTAGAAGTGACAGTAGAGCTACTTATCCTCTCTTCCCGCCTCGGTGTGCAGGGTTGCGGGGTGATTTGGTTTTGCAGCTGCACGGGGACGTCCCCCAGGCGGGCCCGTCACAGCCCCCTTCCTCGGGGGAGCCTCACGCGAGCGGTGACGACCAGTGCTGGTCCCGGATGGGAGTTTCCAGTCAGGCGCGACATGATCACCCCAACGCGGGTCCTTGCGGCCGCAGCTAACCGGCGCGGCGCACGACAGGCCTCTCTTTTTTCAGCTTGACAGGCGTGGTGGCAAGATGGGTGAGTGTTGTAGCGGCGACCTTGGAGGGGATGGGGGGAGAAGGAGAGACAGAGACGTAGCGGCGACCTTGGGGGGGACTGGAGCGGGGGGGAGAGGGGAGTGTGTGTGTTGTAGCGGCGATCTTGGGGGCACTGGGACTGGGGGAGTGTGTGTGTGCGCGCGCGCGCGCGGGGAGAGGCGGCCCAGAGCGCTCCCCCTCACTGTCCCGCGAGTCTCCTCCACTGGCTCTGGGCCCTTGCGACGTCCCTAGGCTTCGGTGTTAGCAGTGCCTCCGTTAGCCTTTCTCCCCTATTCCCCCTTGCTGCCTGTCGGTAGTGATATTGTGGGTCCCTGTTGTGCCCCCCCCCCCCCGCGCGCGCGAGGAGGTCTGCGGTCTCGCGTGCCCCGCGGCCGTTGATCGCCGCTGGGTTGCCTCCCGAGGCCCGCGAGGGGCGGTGACGGCAGGAGCTGCTCGGTGACCTCCAGGTCTGTGCCGGTGTTTTCTAGGGAAGTGCCGTGGGCTCCGTACCGCTCGGAAACTCCGCAGCCACCGCCGCGATCAGAAGTGGCACGACAAACAGTATAAGAAGGCCCACTTGGGCACTGCGTTGAAGGCCAACCCCTTCGGCGGCGCTTCTCACGCCAAGGGAATTGTTCTGGAAAAAGTGTGGGTAAAACTTAGTGGAGCGCACCTTTATGGCCTCGCAGGTGCTGGGGGTAGTTTGCCGTGGGATGGGGGCAGCTTGTGCTTGTGCCGGGTTAGGGGTATGCGAGAGCATGCTCAGCAGTGAGCCAAGTCGTGGCACAAGCACCTGGTGCTTGTGTCTGACCCACAGCCACCTAATGTACAGTGTAGGCTATTCTGGGTTGTAGTCCTTGAAGTCACCAGGAAAATTCCTGGTAATTTGGGACCTTTGAAAGATCCCATATGTGACTTTAAAGAAGAAACACCTCCAAGTTGCTTTTTCTAAATATGTTAGAGTTTTTCTACCTGAAGTATGACAAATTTTTATTATTTTGTAGCTTCTATATACTAGATTGAAAACAGTTGGGTTTTTTAGGTGACAATGCTAAAGGTATTTGTTCTCATATACTCAGTGTTGGGTTTGAAATTGTGTATAACCTTTAGAAGAAGAAGAATTTTATTTAACATTTAAGTTTAGTTTGGGTGGGGGGTTCAGCGTGTGTGCTTTGTTTGATGCAGTCAGCAAGTATCAAAGGTTCCATCTGCTTGTGTTCTGGCTTTTTGTTAGTAACTTACAATTTTTGTTAGGATACTCTCAGGACCCCAAGGTGTTTCTTTTTCTTTTCCAAATTTTTAATGACTGAGTTAGTATTTGTCTCTAGAATACTTGCTTTCGATTTTTACTCTGTTTAGTAACTAAGTCTTTGGATATTGCATAGCTCTATGTAGATCACTAATAGTTTTTGCTTTTGAAATACACATGTGACTTATGGTTAGTACAAAATAACATAGTGATTAATGGTATTGTAATGAATATCTGCTAATTTATCAAACAGATTTTTGCTAATATATTTTCATGCACTTCTGTTTTAGTGGAGTAGAAGCTAAGCAGCCTAACTCTGCCATCAGGAAATGTGTCAGAGTCCAGCTGATCAAGAATGGCAAAAAAATAACAGCTTTTGTTCCCAATGATGGTTGCCTGAACTTCATTGAGGTGAATAATTTTCAAGAAACAACCTATAGAAAGCTGTGTGTGAAAGTAAAGAAACACATAATTGATAGAATCAGGTGATGGCTAGACAAGGGTTCATGGCATTCTGAACCGTGTATATCTTAATGCTGTATCTGCAGAAGCAGATGAGAAGTGCCAGAGGTGGTTTTGTACTTTTCACTTGCTAAGGTAAGCTGGTCCTCAGCAGTACTCCTGCAAGCTAAATGATACCTCAGCTTATGTTTCCCTTCTCCAAAATACTGAGGGGGATAATCCATAATTCATGTATATCTATCAATAGACTTCAGCATTTACTGTCTTTCCACCCTTTCCTTAGAAAGTCTCTGATGTGGCTCAAATTTAATGTAAATTAATTTAGAAGTATGTACAGGTTTAATGTTTATAGCTCTGTTTTTGCACTGTCTTTCATTCTAGGAAAATGATGAAGTTCTGGTTGCTGGTTTTGGTCGGAAGGGTCATGCTGTTGGTGACATTCCTGGAGTTCGCTTCAAGGTTGTCAAAGTAACCAATGTTTCCCTGTTGGCCTTATACAAGGGCAAGAAGGAGAGACCAAGATCATAAATTGATGTGCCAAGAATATAAATTAAAATTGTATTTGGAAAAACTCTTATATTTGTTATGTAAGGCTTATGATGTGGTGATGTGGGGGTTGATGGTTGTTGTGGTGTTTTGGGTTTTTTTGTTTGTTTTTTTTTTTAACGCATCTGCAAGTGACATAACTCAGATGTCAGGGCATGCTGTCATCTTTTTTTTTTTTTTTTTTGTATGTTTGCAGATGGCGTTTTCTTTTGTAAGAAAGCTTTGCTTTAGACTGACAGAAGAAAGCCAGAGCATCTTTATAACCAGTAGGTGAGCTTAATAAGCACTTAAGCATTTGCAAATTTACCTTTGTGTTCAGCAGAACTACACAGCTACCTACCTGCCAGGAACTTCAGAGACTTGCTTCACAGAATGCAAGGGTGTTTTAGTGCTTTGTGCACCATCCTTGATTGCCAGCATCTCCATGAAGGCTACTTCAGCCTAATAACTAGAGTAGCAACTGTGTTGTCATCGGGATGGATTGATAAATCCCTCTTCTGTAGACCCTTTTTCCTGAAAGCAGCCATGAAGAGGGCCCATGAAACTAAATTTCTGAATTCTTAAGCTGCCACTTATGCAGAACTGTAAAGATTTTGAAGCTGGGGTCCAAGTATGGCAGTGTATAACATAGAACTAATTGGGACTCTGACCTAAGTAAGTAGGCTGTATTGTAGGAGAATTAAAAAAATCACTAATTTTTGCTCCATCGCCTACCTAGTTTACAAGGGCTGGAGTGCTGAAAGAGCATTAAAACATAAAACCCTGTTGTATGATCCTGGTGCACATCAGGTGATCCAGTACAGAGCTGACAGGTGCTACGTGCACCAACAGTGATGGTAATACTTGCAACAGCTACATCTTCTAGTGATGATGTCAGCTGATGCTAGCAGGTTTTGAAATGCCATGCCTAGGTATACATGATGACGTGGTGATGGGTGTCGTGGTTTAAGCCCAGCCGGTAATAAAGCACCACACAGCCGCTCACTCACTCCTCGCCCACCCCCGGCCCCGGTAGGATGAGGAGAAAATATAAAAAGCTTGTGGGTCGAGACAAGGACAGGGAGGGATCACTCACCACTTATGGTCATGGGCAAAAGACAGGCTCAACTTGGGGAAGAAACAAAATCAATTTAATTTACTACAAATCAAATCAAAACAAGGATAATGAGAAGTAAAACCAAACCTTAGAACACCTTCCCCCCACCCCTCCTTCCTGGCTTGACTCCACTCCTGGTTTTCTCTACCTCCTCCCCCCAGCGGTGCAGGGGGACAGGGAATGGGGATTGCAGTCAGTTCACTACACATTGTCTCTGCTGCTCCTTCCTCAGGGGGAGGACTCCTCACTCATCCCCTGCTCCAGTGTGGGGTCCCTCCCATGGGAGACAGTCCTTCACGAACTTCTCCAACGTGAGTCCTGTCTGCGGGCTGCAGTTCTTCACGAACTTCCCTGGTGTGGATCCTTTCCACGGGCCGATCTTCAGTCACAGACTGCTCCAGCGCAGGCTTTCCCATGGAGTCATGGCCATCCATGGGGGGCATTCAACTGCTCCATGGGTGTGGGGTCCTCCGCGGGCTGCAAGTGGGCATCTGCTCCACTGTTCACCTCCACGGGCTGCAGGGGAATCACCTCTGGTGCACCTCCTCCCCCTCCTTCTTCACTGACCTTGGTATCTGCATAGGTGTTTTTCTCACACTGCAATCTCCTCCCCCACTGTAGATTCCCCTTCTTAAATATGTTATCCCAGAGGCGCTACCACCCTCACTGATTGGGTCAGCCTTGGTCAGAGGCGGGTCTGACTTGGGAGCCAGGGAAGCTTATAGTAGCTTCTCACAGAAGCCACCCCTGTAGTCCCTCCTCTACTACCAAAAACCCTGCCACACAAACCCAGAACAATGGGTTAAATGATTTCTTGTGTGTCCCAGCCTTAACAAGTCTGAAGGGGCTATATCATGAATCAGTGCATCATTAGGTATGGCTTCTGCAGTGGAAGGGAGTTGGGACAGGGACACACACACGCACACACAGAGTTTACTGCCTTATGCTCTTAAATAACCTTTCCTTGTTTTCCTCTGTTTTATACCAAGATTGTAAACACTTTGGAGAGAATGTTCCTTTTTTGGTGTTAGTATAGCACCTGTAGGTGGACTATAAACGCTCAAGATTTAAAAATAATAATAATTTTGTCTGAGAGGCAGCAAGATTAGATCTCCCTGTTAGATCTACTGTGACCTTTTGCTACTCATTTAATCTTTTTATTTTAAAGAGAGGTGTCGTGGTTCAACCCCAGCCAGCAACTAAGCACCACGCAACCGCTCACTCGCTTCCCCCCCACTCAGTGGGATGGGGGAGAGAATTGGGAAAAGAAGTAAAACTCATGGGTTGAGATAAGAATGGTTTAATAGAACAGAAAAGAAGAAACTAATAATGATAATGATCACACTAATACAATGACAATAGTAATAATAAAAGGATTGGAATATACAAATGATGCACAATGCAATTGCTCACCACCTGCCAACCGACGCCCAGTTAGTCCCCGAGTGGCAATCCCCCCACCCCCACTCCCCCCAGTTTATATACTAGACGTGATGTCACATGGTATGGAATACCCCTTTGGCCACTTTGGGTCAGCTGTCCTGGCTGTGTCCCCTCCCAACTTCTTGTGCCCCTCCAGCCTTCTTGTTGGCTGGGCATGAGAAGCTGAAAAATCCCTGACCTTAGACTAAACATTACTTAGCAACAACTGAAAACATCAGTGTTATGAACATTCTTCTCATACCTAACTCAAAAACATAGCACTGTACCAGCTACTAGGAAGACAATTAAGTCTATCCCAGCTGAAACCAGGACAAGAGGCAATGAATTCCGGTTTTATAAAATACCACTGAACTCTACAAAGAGAGATCTAATACTTCTCAAGAGTACAAGATAACTATACTTTTTCTTTGGACACTAAATAGTTCCTCTGTCAGATAACTGTGGTTTTTTTTAAGGTCTGAAGTATTAATATATTACTCCCTTCTTTTTACTGATCTGTTTGGCAGCTGTACGTAGATACTGTTAGACAGATGTTGGTATTAACTGAAGAAATACTACACAATCTGGAACTTAATCATAGGCTCAATCTTTTTTAGAACAAACAGGCTCCAGTCTAGTGTAGCTGGAATTTTATCTTCAGTCTTGTCAGTCACAAAACTGTTCCTATAGGAACAGAAATGAAATATCTTACTGCTAGGTCAGAACAAAAAAATCCCTTATGTTTCTCTCAGACTCTTAAATTCATCAGAAATCAAAACACCTCCTCAAGCAAGGAAGTCGGAAGGAGGAGAAATTAATATACATTTTAATGTATATTTTGGAAAACAGCCTTCCTCAAATTGAAAATTGACACTGGCAATGTTGAAAACTGCATTTATCCATGGCATTCAAATGACAGCTGTTCTAGTTTCTAGTGTGAAGACAAGCAATGACGTTGTCCCACAAGTGGGGTTCAATACGCAGTGTGTAATAAGCCAATCTTACACGCAGAGCTGAGATATTTATTTATTTCATGTTTGCACAAAGATGGGTGCTAGGTGATAATTCCACAAAGCTAGCACACGACACCAAAGAACTACAACATATTTATTCTGTTACATGATTAGTAAAAACCCGCCTAAATTTATGTTCACCGGTTAGTAGTCACCATCTCATCTACTACTGGTTAGTTATATTTAAATTAGCCTCGCTTGCTATGTAAATAAGCAAGCATGCTCCTTGCAGGTGTGTGGGGAGGCAAGTCTTTCCAGTCTTGAATTGAGTCCGTGGTCATGATCTCCCCCTGCCGCCTTTACCTTTCCCCTAGTGTCGTGGTTTAACCCCAGCCAGCAACTAAGCACCACGCAGCCGCTCATTCACTTCCCCCCCACCCAGTGGGATGGGGGAGAGAATCAGGAAAAAAAAAGTAAAACTCATGGGTTAAGATAAGAACAGTTTAATAGAACAGAAGGGAAGAAACTAATAATGATAATAACAACAACAATAATATGACAATAATAATAACAAAAGGATTGGAATATACAAGTGATGCACGATGCAATTGCTCACCACCTGCCGATCGATGCCCAGTTAGTCCCCAAGCAGCGATCCCTCCCAGCCCCCCTCCCCCCAGTTTATATACTAGATGTGACGTCACATGGTATGAAATACCCTGTTGGCCAGTTTGGGTCAGCTGCCCTGGCTGTGTCCTGTGCCAACTTCTTGTGCCCCTCCAGCCTTCTTGCTGGTTGGTGTCCTGGTTTCAGCTGGGATAGAGTTAATTGTCTTCCTAGTAGCTGGTACAGTGCTATGTTTTGAGTTCAGTATGCGAAGAATGTTGATAACACTGATGTTTTCAGTTGTTGCTCAGTAGTGTTTAGACTAATGTCAAGGATTTTTCAGCTTCTCATGCCCAGCCAGCAAGAAGGCTGGAGGGGCACAAGAAGCTGACACAGGACACAGCCAGGGCAGCTGACCCACAGTGGCCAACAGAGTATTCCATACCATGTGACGTCCCATCTAGTATAGGAACGGGGAAGTGGGGGCGGGGAATCACCGCTTGGGGACTAGCTGGGTGTCGGTCAGCGGGTGGTGAGCAATTGCACTGCGCATCATTTGTACATTCCAATCCTTTCATTATTGCTGTTGTCATTTTATTAGTGTTATCATTATCATTATTAGTTTCTTCTTTTCTGTTCTATTAAAACGTTCTTATCTCAACCCACGGGTTTTGCTTCTTTTCCCGATTTTCTCCCCCATCCCACTGGGTGTGGGGGGAGTGAGTGAGCGGCTGAGTGGTGTTTAGTTGCTGGCTGGGGTTAAACCACAACAGTTGGTCATGAGAAGCTGAAAAATCCTTGACTTTAGACTAAACACTACTTAGCAACAACTGAAAACATCAGTGTTATCAACATTCTTCTCATCCCTAACTCAAAACATAGCACTGTACCAGCTACTAGGAAGACAATTAACTCTATCCCAGCTGAAACCAGGACAGTATCCACCCCTTATTCTATACCATTGACGTCATGCTCAGTTCCCATACTTTCAGTTACATCCTGGTCAGTCATCACCACCTTTTCTGTCCTTTTGAGATATATAGACAATGATATATATATCTCTCCACACATGTATACACACACACAGATATCATTCCTTTAGTTTATGGGTCGTGTTCATAAAATGTTCGTTGAGTTAATTTAGTCCCCAACTTTGGGCTCCAATTTTCATACCAGTCCTCCTGGGCAGGAGGGATGGTGCAAAGTCCTCTCAGTCGGCAGAGCAGGATCAGGCTTCAGTGCAGTATGGCGAGCGGGTGACATTGGGTGCAGCAGGAGGATGGTGTGCAATGTTGGACTGTTGCATGCTGGAGTCAGTTCTGGTTCCATCACGACTGTGCTTCGCTCAATTTCATCACAGTTCATTCTTGCTTGATCTAAGTGATTCTTACTGTATTACTATGGATATAGCATATAACAATTATAGTAATGATAACATACAGTAACAGGGTTATATGGCAACTAACATCATACAGTTTAATTCTGGCTATTCTCACCTAAAATCAAATCCCCTTGAGGCACACATCGGACTTCCCCATCTTTTTGCATCACCCACCAAGTGCACCCAGGCCCTTGAGCAAAAGCCATCCCAGGAACGGGTTAGCCTTCACCTGAGGCAGGAGTAACCCAGACTGTCTTCCCTAACATACTTTTTATGTGCACTACAGGGACTTTATCCCCTTCTACAGTACGTAAAAGTTCTGACTGGGCAGGGCCACCCCAATTGGCAGATCCTCTGGTGTTGACTAAGCAGGTGGCTTTTGCTAAATGTGTATCCCAATGTTTGAAGGTTCCACCCCCCATTGCTTTCAATGTAGTCTTTAACAGTCCCTTGTATCGCTCAATTTTTCCGGAGGCTGGTGCATGATAGGGGATGTGATATACCCACTCAATGCCATGCTCTTTGGCCCAGGTGTCTATGAGGTTGTTTCGGAAATGAGTCCCATTGTCTGACTCAATTCTTTCTGGGGTGCCGTGTTGCCACAAGACCTGCTTTTCAAGGCCCAGGATAGTGTTCCGGGCAGTGGCATGGGGTACAGAATATGTTTCCAGCCATCCGGTGGTTGCTTCCACCATTGTAAGCACATAGCGCTTGCCTTGGCGAGTTTGTGGGAGTGTGATAGAGTCAATCTGCCAGGCTTCCCCATATTTATATTTCAGCCATCGCCCTCCACACGACAGGGGCTTTAACCGCTTGGCTTGCTTAATTGCAGCACATGTTTCACATTCATGGATAACCTGTGCTATACTGTCCATGGTCAAGTCCACCCCTCGATCACGAGCCCATCTATATGTTGCATCTCTTCCCTGATGGCCTGAGGTATCATGGGCCCACTGAGCCATAAATAGCTCACCCTTATGTTGCCAGTCCAGGTCCACCTGACCACTTCAATCTTGGCAGCCTGATCCACCTGTTGGTTGTTTTGATGTTCTTCAGTGGCCCAACTCTTAGGTATGTGAGCATCTACATGACGTACTTTTACAACCAGATTCTCTTGCTGGGACGCAATATCTTGCCACAGTGCGGCAGCCCAAATGGGTTTACCTCTGCGCTGCCAGTTGCTCTGCTTCCATTGCTGTAACCACCCCCATAGGGCATTTGCCACCATCCATGAGTCAGTATAGAGATAGAGCACTGGCCACTTTTCTCTTTCAGCAATGTCTAACACTAGCTGGATGGCTTTCACCTCTGCAAACTGACTCAATTCACCTTCTCCTTCAGCAGTTTCTGCGACTTGTCGTACAGGACTCCATACAGCAGCCTTCCACCTCCGATGCTTTCCCACAATGCAAAAGGACCTATCAGTGAACAGGGCATATTGCCTCTCATTTTCTGGCAGTTTATTATACAGCGGGGCCTCTTCAGCCCGTGTCACCTCCTCCTCTGGCGACATTCCAAAATCTTTGCCTTCTGGCCAGTCCGTGATCACTTCCACAATTCCTGGGTGACTGGGGTTTCCTATGCGAGCCCGTTGTGTGATCAGTGCAACCCACTTACTCCATGTGGCATGAGTCGCGTGATGTGTAGAGGAGACCCTCAGAACATCCAGCCCAGCACTGGCAGTCGGGGTGCTAAGAGGAGCTGTGTTTCAGTACCAACCACTTCTGAGGCAGCTCGAACTCCTTCATATGCTGCCAATATCTCTTTTTCAGTTGGAGTATAGCGAGCCTCGGATCCCCGATATCCTTGACTCCAAAACCCCAGGGGTCGGCCTCGGGTCTCCCCAGGTGCTTTCTGCCGGAGGCTCCAGGTAGGGCCATTCTCTCCAGCTGCAGTATAGAGCACATTTTTAACATCTTGTCCTGCCCGGACTGGTCCAAGGGCTACTGCATGAACAATCTCCCGCTTAATTTGTTCAAAGGCTTGTTGTTGCTCAGGCCCCCATTTAAAATCATTCTTCTTCCGGGTCACTTGATAGAGAGGGCTTACAATCAGACTGTAATTTGGAATATGCATTCTCCAAAAACCCACGACACCTAAGAAGGCCTCTGTTTCTTTTTTATTAGTCAGTGGAGACATAGCTGCTATTTTGTTGATCACGTCCATTGGGATCTGACGACGCCCATCTTGCCATTTTATTCCTAAAAACTGGATCTCCTGTGCAGGTCCCTTGACCTTACTTTCTTTTATGGCAAAAGCGGCTTTCAGAAGGATTTGGATTATTTTCTTCCCTTTCTCAAAGACGACTTCTGCCGTGTTGCCCCATACGATGATGTCATCAATGTATTGCAGGTCTTCCGGAGCTTCACCTTTTTCCAGTGCAGTCTGGATTAGTCCATGGCAAATGGTGGGGCTGTGTTTCCACCCCTGGGGCAATTGATTCCAAGTGTACTGGACGCCTCTCCAAGTAAAGGCAAATTGTGGACAACACTCTGCTGCCAAAGGGATTGAGAAAAATGCATTAGCAATGTTAATGGTAGCATACCACTTGGCTGCCTTTGACTCTAGTTCTTATTGAAGTTCTAGCATATCTGGAACAGCAGCACTCAGCGGTGGCGTAACTTCATTCAGGCCGTGATAGTCAACTGTTAGTCTCCACTCCCCATTAGACTTTCGCACTGGCCATATGGGACTATTAAAGGGTGAGTAAGTTCTGCTGATCACTCCTTGGCTCTCCAGTTGGCGAATCAACTTGTGGATGGGAATCAGAGAGTCTCGGTTGGTGCGATATTGGCGCCGGTGCACCGTTGTGGTAGCAATTGGCACTTGTTGTTCTTCAACCCTCAGCAACCCCACAATCGAAGGGTCTTGAGAGAGACCAGGCAGGGTAGACAGCTGTTCAGTGCCCTCCATCTCCAAGGCAGCTATACCAAAAGCCCATCGATACCCCTTTGGGTCCTTAAAATACCCCTCCTGAGATAGTCTATGCCAAGGATGCATGGACGGAGCCTCTGGTCTAGTCACAATGGCGTGTTTCTGCCATTCATTCCCAGTTAGGCTTACCTCAGCTTCCAATACAGTTAACTCTTGGGATCCCCCTGTCACACCAGAAATGCAGATGGGTCCCTCCCCTTTATTACTTGATGGCATTAGAGTACACTGTGCACCGGTGTCTACTAGAGCCTTGTACTCCTGTGGGTCTAACATGCCAGGTCATCAAATCCACACAGTCCAATAGACCTGGTTATCCCTTTCCTCCACCTGGCTGGAGGCAGGGCCCCTCTAATTCTGGTCAGAGTATCCAGTATTCACTTCTCGTAAAATTGGCTCAGGAGTCCCTTCAAGAGGATCAGAAGTAAGATCAGCCCTTCTACTCTGTTTGGAAACCGGAGCGGCATTTTTCCTGGTAGAATCCTCTTTTGTGGTGGTTTTTCCTCGCAACTCATGTACTCGCGCATCTAGGGCCGAGGTAGGTTTTCCATCCCATTTCCTCATGTCCTCTCCATGATCACATAGGTAAAACCACAGGGCACCTCGTGGTGTGTACCTTGTATATTCTCTCTCTTGGGCAGAGGAGCGCTCACTCCTAATAGCTGAGACATTGGTCCTTACAGGTGGGGAATAGGACATATCCTCTTTGAATTGCTGGAAAGCCTGGGACAGCTTCTCCACAGCCGAAATGCAGGCTTGTAGGGAGGAGGAGAGATTTTCTTCGTATTGACGGAGTTGGCGAGCCACTTCATCCACTGTCGGTGCCTCTTAGTCTTTCCAGGTCATTATCGCCAGTGAGTTGGCATGGGACGATGGTGCGCTCCGTACAAACTTCCGCCACGTGGTGTTACGGATGCACAACTAACCCAATCCAACAGGTGTTAAAACTCAGATTTATTCTTCAGCAAATGTTAGTTAGAAGTCTGGTAACATTTTATAAAACCAAAGGCTCAATGATGTAAAGAGAATTAATACTACACGGCCGACTTAAGAATTCCCAAGATTTAAAGTGATGGCTCAAAACGCGCGTATCACTCACCTAAAAGCTGAGGGCTCTCTCCCTCGAGGAGTTACCTCGGGCGGTGCCCCCGCCCGAGGGGGAGTCCCCGACTGCAGACCCGCTGCTCCGAGGAGGACTGCCAACGCGTCCTCCGGCGGGACCCCGTTTATACCCCTGTCGAATCTGACCTGTGGTCATTTAATTCTATTGGCTAGGAGGGTCACCTCGGTGTACCTGGTGCATCTCGATTGGCCAGTTCAAATTTCAACCTGCAGCCTCCAGGGTTTCCTTCCCCTTCTCCCTTCCTGGAGAAGTTTCATTTCCTGCTGGCAGGATGGGGGGGGGGGGCGGGATGTACTGCCACACATGGGTCGTGTGCATTGGAGTTCGTTTGGATCTTTGGGTAATTGTGGGTTGTCTGGGACATAATAAATAATCTCTAGCATGGCTAATTCCCTCAGATATTGGATACCTTTTTCCACGGTGGTCCACTTGCTTTACTGACATATAACATCGTCCTTAAAGGGGTACTTTTCCTTCACACTTGACAGGAGTTGCCTGCAGAGGCTGATGGCTTGTGTCCCTTTTCCAATTGCCTTGTCAATGCCACCTTCCCTGGCAAATGATCCCAGCTGCTTGGCTTCCCTACCTTCTAATTCCAGGCTACTAGCTCCATTGTCCCAGCATCGGAGCAGCCAGGTGATAATGTGCTCACCTGGCTGACGGCTGAAATCTTTTCGCATATCCTGCAGCTTACTCAGGGATAGGGATCAGGTGATTACCTTTGGTTCTGCCTCTTCCTCCTGTTCCCGTGATGACCCTGGTTCGCCTTCATCCTTCGCTAAGCAAACTGATTTTTTTGTATATTTCTTCTTCTGTACGGGGGCAACTGATGCTGGCACAGGTTGGTTCTCTAGTTCAGCTGCAGTGCCTGTTGCTGGGTTTGGAGTGGCCGCAGTGTCTGTCACCTTGTTAGATCCAGAGACCTTCTCTTCCCCTTGAGGGTTCTGAATAGTCTTGAACAGGGCTTGATAGGCATGGGCCAGGCCCCAGCACGTTGCAGTGATTTGTGTCTCTCTGGAGTTGCCAGGGTGACAGCATACTTTTTCCAAATATTTTACTATTTTTTCAGGATTCTGCACTTTTTCAGGTGTGAATTTCCAAAACATTGGAGGTGCCCACTGCCCTAGGTACTTTCCCATACTAACCCACACACCCTGCCACTCATAATTATCCAGCCTTGGGGCAGATCTCTGGGTGATCTTCTTAAATAGTTGTTTAAGCCTAAACAAGACCTGAACCACATTCAGGAACATGCTAGTTCCTAGCAATAAGACCATGCTGGTTTCAACATCCCAAGGGTATTCAAATTTTTCAGAATTCTCAAACACCATTGTAAGTAGATGTGACGGAAAAGGACTTAACTGCAAGGCTCAAGCAAACGACTTGAACTTCACTCACAGATTTAACTGCAAGGTTCAAGCAAATGATTTATTTGAACTTCACTTACAAACTTAACACGTCACTATTGCAGGTTTTACAGATACAATGGAGGAATGCACTATTGCAATTTTTTTAGGCAAGAGTAGTACACTATTACAACCACAAGTGATTCACAGACAACCACAAGCACACGTGCGTTTACAAACCTAAAGCATAAACAATATTCACTTACCCCTCCAGGTAAGGGGTCTCAGTCCCAGGGAAGCTATCTTGACCGGCGTCCCGATCAAGGGGGGGAAGGGTTTCCTTCACAAGCCAACTGTATAGTTGGAGAAGTGACTCCCCCATTTCCAACCTGAATCTTAGAGTTTTTATCCCCTGACCTGTGGAATGGTGTGTATGACTATGTCTGAGTGGATTATGATATATGCCTAAATGGATTATGTGTATCTGAGTGGAGTTTCCCCTTATCTTTCCTTTGCTGGTCTGTGATTGTTTGAATACACAAGGTTGTCATTTGAAACTGAAGCTGAAACCCTCCAGTTTTGTTTTTTTTTTTTACCTTGCTTCCTCAGGCAACTGAATAGTGGTTGGATTGAGACTCAGGGCATGCTATTTGTTAAGGGATTTCAAGGCTCAGTTCAGGTTTTGGTTCTTTGAATGGCACAGCCACCGCCCTGTTTAGTTTAGGGCTTATCAGACAACCCAGGGCTAAGCTGTCTACACAGCTCCCCATGAGTCGTCTCTGCAGAGAGATAGGGCCTCAAGGCAATCCAAGGCTGGGTCACTTTTGTAACCCCCCCATGAGTCGCCTGTGTGCACTAGACATGGTGAAACTCGTTTGTGAACTATGAGCCGGACAATCCACACAGTAGACCGGAGGAGAAGGGAAAGAGGAAGAAAGGTGTCTCACCCATAGATTGGCTTTCCGAGGAGGAAAGGTAAATGGTGTAATTATTTATAGTTTCCCACAGATGGCTCCCGAAGTATAGAGGTGACAACAATGCTGAGTGCAAATACCGGATTAGTCCCACGACCAATAATTTTATCATACCATAAGCCAGTGTTACACAATACATCAAGGCAAAAACCTTAATCCACCTCCCATGGATGATGAGCACAGGGACTACACACAGCAAGTGAGGTGATACATAAGAGAACTCTAAAAACGAGCGCCACAACTCCAAGAGCTCATAAATCGACATTGTGACCTGCGGCTATTAAACCAATATAATGAATGCTTGTAACAAATTCATTTTAACAAGCTCTGGTCAGGTCTGTCATTATCTCAACTCTTTGTGCCCCACGCTGGGTGCCAAAAAGGACTGTCGTGGTTTAACCCCAGCCAGCAACTAAGCACCATGCAGCCGCTCACTCACTTCCCCCCACCCAGTGGGATGGGGGAGAGAATCGGGAAAAAAAAAGTAAAATTCATGGGTTGATATAAGAACAGTTTAATAGAACAGAAGGGAAGAAACTAATAATGATAATAATAACACTAATAAAATGACAATAATAATAATAATAAAAGATTGGAATATAGAAATGATGCACAATGCAATTGCTCACCACCCACCAACCGACGCCCAGTTAGTCCTCAAGTGGTGATTCCCCCCAGCCCTATTCCCCCCAGTTTATATACTAGATGTGACGTCACATGGTATGGAATACCCTGTTGGCCAGTTTGGGTCAGCTGCCCTGGCTGTGTCCTGTGCCAACTTCTTGTGCCCCTCCAGCTTTCTCGCTGGCTGGGCATGAGAAGCTGAAAAATCCTTGACTTAGTCTAAACACTACTTTGCAACAACTGAATACATCAGTGTGTTATCATCATTCTTCTCATACTAAATCCAAGACATAACACTATACTAGCTACTAGAAAGAAACTTAACTCTGTCCCAGTTGAAACCAGGGCACCATACCAGAGGGGAGGACAAAATGATCCCAGAGGGGGACCCAACCATCCCAGAGGTGGGAGGACAAACCACACTGACCCCAAAAGGGGGCCCAGAGTGTTGTCCCAAAACGGGGTTCTTCACCCGGTGTGCGAAGAGTTGATAACACACAGAGCTGAGATATTTGTTTATTTCATGTCTGCACAGAGATGGGTGCTAGGTGGTAACTCCACAAAGCTAGCACACACCAGAAACGCAAACAGGGTCTTATATACACATCAGGATCAAGGAAGAAGTGGTAACGAAATACATGATTGGTTACAAACAATTTATATAACACAAGCATGTCTACACATGTCTAGATAATTAGCTAACTCATTATATTAAGGTGGTCTTACATTTACATACTCATTATGCACAAGTGGGTGACATTTTTAATATTAAAATCAAGCTAAGTTAGCTAAGGACACACTTTTTCCTTGATGCTACTCCATAACTGGGCACTTGTGATATAATCAGAAGTAAGGCGATAGCATTGACAGAACGTTATTGTTTCACCTTGATTCAATGCAAGGACCTTCCATTCTTGTTCCTATGGTTTCAATAACAGATTGTCCTTTCTGACATCAAATTCCTCCCTTTGAGACTTATGGATATGTTTCACATTTCCCATATGTCTCACCTTTAGATTCCTTTTCTTCTATCTTTTTAAAAAAGATCATCTTTTAATGTAGTCACCATTATCTGCTGAGGTTTTCTGATTTTCATTGTTTGCTTACACAAGTCTGTACATAGAGGCAAACATTGGATCATACAGCAGCATAATACTAGGACCGTTATTATCATGATGATTATCACAGAGTTGTTTTAGCCAATTTATATTGGGTAACTAAGAAGTTAATCACAAAAAATTTATATCTTTTCTTTCATGTAATTAGGATGTTAAATCTTTTAATTTCTGAACTTTTTCCTCTATCAATTGGGAGTTATTTGTTAAATTGAAGCAACACGTTCCCTTAAATTCCTTGCATTCGTGATTATGCTTTAAAAGCAAATAGTCAATTGTTGCCCTATTTTTCAGGGTTGCTTCTCTAATTTGAGCCATTTCTGGACAAGCATAGTTGAATCCATAACCTGGAAAAGAATAAAAAGTATATAACCATTCATTTTATGACACAATTGCGCAACAATGTAGTCTTTAACGGTCCCACCGAGACGGCTCTCCACTCATCCTTAGCTTCTGGTGGAGGGGCTGGCTTGACCTGTGTGTAGTGGATCCAAGAGCTGATTCTCTCCAACTTCACTGCTGTATAGATAGTCAACAGGATGATGTAAGGTCCTTTCCACTTTTCTTTCAATGGTTCATCTTTTCAAGTACAAATATGAACCAAGTCTCCAGGTTGAAAGTTATGTACTGGCGAATCCAGGGGCAAAGGAGCTCGCTGATTGAGGTACCTGTGCAAAGACGATAGAATGCGCGAGAGAGACAACAAATAATCTCTTAACGTTCCCTCTCCTTTAATATGCGTTTGATCATTCTGAATTCCTATGCTATTGACTGGGTACAGTTTCCCATATAGTATTTCAAAAGGACTCACCCCTTCCCTAACTCGGGGAGTGATTCTAACTCTTATCAAAGCTATTGGTAAGACATCTACCCATTTGAATTGAGTTTCCTGGCACAGTTTCAAAATTTGTTTTTTAAGGGTTTGGTTCATCTTTTCCACTTTTCTGCTTGACTGAGGTCTCCAAGGGGTATCTAAATCCCACTTAAATTGAAGGAATTTAGATATTCCTTGGACTACTTCTGAAACAAAATGAGGCCCATTGTGAGAAGATATTCCTTCAGGAATTCTGAATCTTGGAATTATTTCTTTTAATAGTGCTTTAACAACCTCTCTAGCTCAATTGGTGTGGCAAGGGAAAGCCTCAGGCCAACCTGAAAAGGTATAAACTAAAACAAGTAGATACCTGTATTGCCAATTGTCCTTCCGACATCAGGGTCAGCTGTCCCAGCTGTGTCCCCTCCTAACTTCCTGTGTACCTGCAGCCTACTCGCTTGGTGGGGTGCTGTGAGAAGCAGAAAAGGCCTTGACTATGTAAGCACTGCTCAGCAATAACTAAAACATCCCTGTGTTAGCAACACTGTTTTCAGCAGAAATCCAAAACATAGCCCCATACTAGCTACTATGAAGAATATTAACTCTATCCCAGCCAAAACCAGCACAGACCAAGAGGCCAAAATGTTCCTCTCTAACTTGGCCTTTAAATCATGGCTGGGTCCTCCATTCTTCTGATACTTGCACTCTACTTTTACTTTGAATTTGGCTGTTGAAAGTACATTTTGCACAAAGCTTTTACCCTGGAGCTCTGGGTTCTTTGTTTCATGTTAGCACTACTTTTTATAATAAAACCTCAAAATATTTACTTCTCTGAAGTTAGAGCATAAACAATTCCCACATAATCATGATTCATCTGTGTGCTCATTTAAGAGGCTCTGCTTCTATGTTCAACTAACATATGAAAATGGAATAAATTAAAGAACAGATTGAGAATCTCTACCACTGAATATTTTGTAGCTTAGTCACCTGGGAATTTGTGAGATTTAGATTCAAATCCTTGCTTCAGATCAGGCACAAGCAGTTTTGAATTTGGGTTTCCCTTTGTGGTGGGTTGACCCTGGCTGGAGGCCAGGTGCCCACCAAAGCCGCTCTATCACTCCCCCTCCTCAGCTGGACAGGGGAGAGAAAATATAACAAAGGGCTCATGGGTCGAGATAAGGACAGGGAGAGATCACTCAACCAGTTACTGTCACGGGCAAAACAGACTCGATGTGGGGAAAATTAACTTAATTTATTGCCAATCAACCAGAGTAGGGTAATGAGAAATAAAACCAAATCTTAAAACACCTTACCCCCACCCCTCCCTTCTTCCTGGGCACAGCTTCACTCCTGGATTCACTACCTACCCCCCCCAGCAGTGCAGGGGGATGAGGAATGGGGGTTACGATCAGTTCATCACATTGTCTCTGCCACTTCATCCTCCTCAGGGGCAGGACTCATCACACTCTTCCCCTGCTCCAGCATGGGGTCCCTCCCACGGGAGACAGTCCTCCACAAACTTCTCCAACATGGGTCCTTCCCATGGGCTGCAGTTCTTCACAAACTGCTCCCGCATGGGTCCCTTCCATGGGGTGCAGTCCTTCAGGAGCACACTGCTGCAGCGTGGGTCCCCCGCGGGGTCACAAGTCCTGCCAGAAAACCTGCTGCAGTGTGGGCACCTCTCTCCACAGATCCACAGGTTCTGCCTGGGGCCTGCTCCAGCGCAGGCTTCCCATGGGGTCACAGCCTCCTTCGGGCATCCACCTGCTCTGGTGTGGGGTCCTCCACGGGCTGCAGGGGGACAGCCTGCCTCACCATGGTCTTCACCACAGGCTGCAGGGGAATGTCTGCTCCAGTGCCTGGAGCACCTCCTCCCCCTCCTTCTTCACTGACCTTGGGGTCTGCAGGGTTGTTTCTCTCACGTGTTCTCACTCCTCTCCAGCTGCAGTTTTTGTGCCCAACGCAACTTTTTTTCCCCTTCTTAAATATGTTATCACAGAGGCGCTATCACTATCGCTGATTGGCTTGGCCTTGGCCAGTGGCGGGTCCGTCTTAGAGCCGGCTGGCATTGGCTCTGTCGGACATAGGGGAAGCTTCTAGCAGCTTCTCACAGAAGCCACCCCTGTGACCCCCCCCACTACCAAAACCTTGCCACACAAACCCAATACACCCTTATCCTTGTAAATGCTATAACCAGTGTCATAATGAACATATGTGTAGTTGGGCAGCCTTTTTTCAACTCTATGGGGGAACTTTGGAAAAGTTTCTGTCTGCAATTCCAGAATTAAGACCTCTTTCTGTTGGAACCTTACTTTAATACCCTTTAGGAATTTTAGAATGAGGCCTTAACTCAGTGTCTCTTCAGTGTTTCCTGCTTGTTGCATTAAACAGCTTTTCAGATGAAGTTTGCTCGTTCTTGGGCATATGCAAGTGAGCCAGTCAAGATTTTTATATGCATTTTTTAGGATGCTGATTTCCAAGTGGAGAAATGTAGCCTGAAGATTTCTGCCAGCTCTGTCTTGGCTCTGTGCTGCCCTGCAAATGCTGAGCAATGGGGCAGAGAGGCAACAGAATGTGTTTCCAACCAGAGTTTTAGGATTTGGTTTTGTCTCAGCAGGGAAAGAGAAAAGCAAGAATGCAGAAGGTAAGTGTATTCTCTGCTCTCAGGAGAGAAGGGAAGAAAAAGAGGCAAAGTGGTCTTTGCTGTAGAGAAGAAAGGGGTTGAGATGGCAAGAGCCATGGGAAGAGAACAGAATTATTTCTGTTATGAGATAGATGGGGATAAAGTGAGAAAGAGTCAATATGGTTCCAGGCATGGCTTACATGACAAAAAGATAAGAGGTTTTTTTGAACCTCTGCTAGACTAATCTTGGATATGGTGTAAATGCAAAGTCCCTGTGGTATGCTTCAGTCAACTAGCACATCAGAGCGTAAGTGAAGAACAGAGGCTGGATTGACTATGCCATCAACTATCCCCACTGCTCCCCAGAGTACTGAGTATCATCATTTTTTTTACTGTGATTTGTGGTATCCTAGCCCTCCTGTTGAGTAGTAGAGGGTTAAATGCTGGTAATTTTTTTCTTTAATGCAACCATATGTGTGTTCTGGATGTGTTTTCTTTTCACCCCAAATGTTATACAAATAGATTTTTGAGGATCTTCTACGTCTGCCCAAAATTTCTTACAACTTCACTGAACCTAAGCTACTGTTTCTGCACAGTTACTTCAACCATGCTATTGTATGCCCAGAAGTCCCAGATATGCCCTTAGCGCATGCCTGCTATGGCTGTGTCTAATGCTTCTGTGAAGCATGGAATGCATATACAATAATCTGATGTAGCACATAGTAGAGATGTATGCATATTCTACTACAAAATCTCTGAAATCTAGCCTTAATCTAGGAGAACAATGTAAGGGGAAAGCCGAGTTTGAAAGAATTGGATGCCAACAGTACAGCTGTTTACTAGTAATTTGCATCAAATCAAGCATAGGCACACATATGAGAGAAATCAGATACACAATTACATGCATAAAAAGTAGAACTTTTCAAAATTTTTTCAGGTGATCCTCAATTACAGTTAATATTGGAAGCTAGTGGCTTAGCAAACCTGACCATTGAACTCAGGGCTCTATGATTCAAAGCTTACAGGTCTGACCACAATTCCTGGTGGTAGGAGACAGATTCCAGTCAGCTAGTTTAATCTAGAAATCTTGATTTTATGCATGCAAATGTTATCCTAAACAACTGCTGGTGTCAGGTTCTAAAGTCAGTTTCTACTGGAGCTACGTTATTTCAACTCAGAGAATCAGCAGCTTTGGTTTTGTTACTCCAGCAAATTGTGTCTTTTTTCATTATATTTACTTGCTTTTCTTGTTTAGTAAAAACTATTTGTATGGTTTCCAGTGATACTCCATTGAAAAAGAATTCTACTGCAGTCAGCAAGGAAGACTATTAAAGTACCGCTGGTTATTTAACTTTTCAAATTCTAAAGTCAGACTGGTAAAACAAAGCAGAGAGATAAACGTTTACCAGGAGGTAGATGGAACTAGACTAAATGTAGGGCATTGTCACGAGGTAATCTTGCCACTAGATGTTGCTATCCGCACAATGAGGGGGAAAAGTTGAGAAATGAAAGGGGCAAACCAAAAAAGTTGTTTATGTACACTTTAACAAAGGAAATCTTCAAATTGGCAAATCTAGCTTTTAACTGATTCGGTGAGTTCGCTGTTAGGAAAATGGGACATTTACTATTTCCTTACTGCCTTCAGGCATGTAAATGGTGTCTAGATGCCATTTAGAAATATAGGAACTTGTGGTTTTCACCTGAAACCATGTTAGACCAAAAAGCATGGTAGAGAAGAACACAGATGCTTATTAATGCTTCCCATTTGCAGGTTCAACTAGTAGTGAAGCTGAGCATGTATTCCAGAAACACACACACACACACAGAGGACACTGACACGGCTGGTAACAGACTACCACAGACAAGGTGCTGCCTTCAAGAGCACCTACATACAGGATTCACATAAAACATAAACACAGACAACCAAGTTCCCTTCCTCCTCTTTGGCTGGTAGAGATAGAAGTTTGCTAGTGAAAGCACACACAAAACACTCTCTAGATTGACAAGCACAGACACATTCAAGGATCCCTCAAGTACTGTCATGGCCCCCTCTGTCTGCCTGGTACCCCTGCCCGGATCCTGAGCCCTCTTACCCCCTTCACGGGTCCCCTATTTGCCAGCTAGTTCAGCTTGATGCTTGCTGGCAAACATGCACACACTCACACACTTGTCCCACAGGCACTCCACACTTGCAAGTCTCCCTGGGCATACCAGCATGGACCCTCACCCACCTGAATTTTTTGTTTAGCGATGTTCTGGACAAATTTCAGGAAAATATTGACACTGAGGATGATACCACTCTGTTACATAGTTGTTTATGGTGCTAAAAGGTTAAGAATTGAGCTGGGGCAGGGGAACTGTCAGATTGCTCATCCATTTAATGCTATCCATTATCATCATGTCTAAGTAACTGTGGCAACAAGGTCAAGGCATTGCAGAGGAATTTGGAGGGACTTTATCAGCAGGAAGGAAGCAAGAAAGAGACAGCTTCAGAAACTAGGAACAACTTGAGTTTCTAGCCAAGTGAATGCATGGTTATAAGATATCTAGGAGGTAGAGTGATTACTGGGAGAGGATGTCTAGGAATTAAGGGTGTTACTGTCAGGATACTGACAAAGCAGTATCCCACTGTGCACAGTCATCCATTAGATAAGTGCCTAGGGTTGTCTGACAGAAGAAATCCTAAGTCTAGTACAATGTGCAATGATGTCGTGGTTTAACCCCAGCCAGCAACTAAACACCACGCAGCCGCTCACTCACTCCCCCCCACCCAGTGGGATGGGGGAGAAAATCAGGAAAAGAAGCAAAACCCATGGGTTGAGATAAGAACGGTTTAATAGAACAGAAAAAGAAGAAACTAATAATGATAATGATAACACTAATAAAATGACAACAGCAATAATGAAAGGATTGGAATGTACAAATGATGCGCAGTGCAATTGCTCACCACCCGCCGACCGACACCCCGCCAGTCCCCGAGCGGCGAATCCCTGCCCCCCACTTCCCCGTTCCTATACTAGATGGGATGTCACATGGTATGGAATACTCTGTTGGCCACTTTGGGTCAGGTGCCCTGGCTGTGTCCTGTGCCAACTTCTTGTGCCCCTCCAGCTTTCTCACTGGCTGGGCATGAGAAGCTGAAAAATCCTTGACATTAGTCTAAACACTACTGAGCAACAACTGAAAACATCAGTGTTATCAACATTCTTCGCATACTGAACTCAAAACATAGCACTGTACCAGCTACTAGGAAGACAGTTAACTCTATCCCAGCTGAAACCAGGACAAATGACTTGTTCAAATAATTCTTGATTTTGTTTACAAATGCTAAATTAAGGTAGAAAATAATGTGCACTGAGAATTCCTGCATCCAGAAGAAAAATAATTATTTCTTATCTACATATTTATGAAACTATGCAATTCCTACTTGCTCAAAATTCAACAGCTATCAGGGAGGCTTGCATAAGGGCTGCAGGATAGGGACTAAACTTGTGAACAACTACTAGTACAATGAGAAATACTAACTGGCTACAACACTAACTCCCTCAGGATATGGCAAAGCTTCCTTTGGAGGTAACGAAGAAGGGAAAAACCAGATGTTTTCATATGATAGCATTAGGCATTTTGAACTCTAGAACTGTACATGCTTAGTCAGATGTAGATACAAGTACTCTATTTGTTCTAGAATCCTGATCCTGTTTGTTCCCTGAAGCATGATGTGTAAGGATATGTGGAAGGAGAGTGTCTGCTCCCTTAAGGGTATCTGGTCAAGGACCTTTTCAATGCAAAAGGGAATAATAAGGGGGTGCAAAAGAGGGGGAGGGGGAGCAACAAACAAAACATAGAGACACGAACCTGACCAACAGATGATAAGGGAGGCAGTGACAAGAAGCAAACCTGGTCAGTCATACTAATTGATAAGGGTATGAGGAAAATGAGAATGCTTATTTGAGTAAGGTTATCTGATTGAGGACCTTGTCAAAATGGGATAAGGAAAAGAGGGACACAAACCTGTCAGAAAAACATAACGGAGACAAGGACAATAAAAACTCTCGGCAGTCACGCTAATTGATGGACTATCATGAAACTACAGGCAAACTGGGACTTTGCAACTAATAAGAATGGAAACCTGAGGGGCCAGGATGTTGGAGGGGGGGCAGTGAAACTATGCCAACTGATGAAGTCATGTGCAGGGCAATGGAACTGGGGAGGAAAGAAGGAGGAATTGACAGAAAGGGGTATAAAAGGAGCAGGTTGCATATAAGATGGGGCTGATCAGTACGCTTGTCTGACCCAGCCCTGCAACTGATCACTACAGTCTGTCCTATCTTTTCATTAAATCCTTAACTATCTCTGCATAATCTTACTCTGTCCTCTGTGTATGTGTGCTGCAAGGACTATCAGTCGGTAGCGAGACCAGCAGTGGCAACGGTAAGTCGGTGACTAAGCACTAGATTGAGGCGGACAGGGAGGTTCCCAAGGCCCAGGAGCCCCGAGGAAGAGCAGAGACCCATCCAGAGCCGGCAGCTCTCGTGAGAGAGACTGACGCGCAGGGGCAACCATAGGAGATTTAAACGGCCCTGAGGAGCGCCAGACGACCTGGAGCACGGCAAACAGGGTGGGCAAACAGGGCATGGCGCGGCAGTTTGCGCAGGCAGGGCGCAGTCCCACCTCTTCCCAGCTGGAGAAGGCTACTCAAGTGGTGGGCATCGGCCTCAGAAGGAGACCCAGGTATAGTTGCCACTCGGGTGAAAGCCATTGCTAGGAAAAATGTGGCGATGCAAACAGAGCTCCCAAGCAAACATGCACCTGTCCAGGTCTCTGGCTGCAGTGAGTGCCTGAGTCTATCACTGGTGCTGGAGGGCAGCAGGGACATCTCCTGTGTGAGGTGTGACCAGGTGGATGATCTGCTCAGCCTGGTGGCAGAGCTGAAGGAGGAAGTGGAAAGGTTGAGGAGTATCAGGGAGTGTGAGAGGGAGATGAGTAGTGGATGAGGGAAAGGCTGTCGATGTTATTTTCCTAGACTTCAGCAAGGCCTTTGACACTGTCTCTCATGGCATACTCCTTGAGAAGCTGGCGTCTCGTGGCCTGGATAAGTGCACTATTCACTGGGTGAAAAACTGGCTGGATGGCTGAGCCCAGAGGGTAGTGGTGAATGGGGTGAAATCCAGTTGGTGGCGGGTCACAAGTGGTGTTCCCCAGGGCTCGGTGTTGGGCCCTGTTCTGTTTAATATCTTTATTGATGATTTGGATGAGGGGATTGAGTGCACCCTCAGCAAGTTTGCAGACGACACCAAGTTGGGAGGCAGGGTCGATCTGCTTGAGGGTAGGGAGGCTCTACAGAGAGATCTGGACAGGCTGGATCGATGGGCTGAGGCCAATTGTATGAGGTTCAACAAGGCCAAGTGCCGGGTCCTGCACTTCGGTCACAGCAACCCCATGCAGCGCTACAGGCTTGGGGAAGAGTGGCTGGAAAGCTGCCTGGCAGAGAAAGACCTGGGTGTGCTGGTTGACAGCTGGCTGAATATGAGCCAGCAGTGTGCCCAGGTGGCCAAGAAGGCCAATCACATCCTAGCCTGTATCAGAAATAGTGTGGCCAGCAGGAACAGGGAGGTTGTTGTTCCCCTGTACTCGGCACTGGTGAGGCCGCACCTCGAGTACTGTGTTCAGTTTTGGGCCCCTCACTACAGGAAAGACATTGAGGTGCTAGAGCGTGTCCAGAGAAGGGCAACCAAGTTGGTGAGGGGCCTTGAGCACAAGTCTTATGAGGAGCGGCTGAGGGATCTGGGGTTGTTCAGTCTAGAAAAGAGGAGGCTGAGGGGAGACCTTATCGCTCTCTACAACTACCTGAAAGGGGGTTGTAGTGAGGTGGGTGTTGGTCTCTTCTGTCAGATGGCTGGAGATAGGACAAGAGGAAATGGCCTCAAGTTGAGGCAAGGGAGATTTAGTTTAGATATTAGGAAAAATTTTTTTACTGAGAGGGTTGTGAAACATTGGAATGGGCTGCCCAGGGAAGTGGTTGAGTCACCATCCCTGGAGGTATTCAAAAAGCGAGTGGACAGGGTACTCCAGGGCATGGTTTAGGGGGCATGGTTAATGGTTGGACTCGATGATCTTGAAGGTCTTTTCCAACCGAAATGATTCTATGATTCTATGAGATAGATTGGTGGGCCCACACCCTACCATCCCTGAGGCAGAGGCAGCAGATGGAGGCTCCGCAAGAAGCGGAGGTTCCCCTGCCCTCTTGCCACCAGGCAGAAGGGGACCTAAGAGGTGGAGGGGAATGGATACAGGTCCCTGCTCGGGGAGGCAGGCGAATCCCCTCCTGGTCTCCCTCACCTTCCCAGTTGCCCCTACACAACAGGTATGGGACTCTGGAACTTGAGGACCAGGTCAATGAAGATCAGGGTGTAGATGAAGGCATATCCAGGGGGGTGCCTAGGCTCAGTCAGGCAGCCCCACGCATTCTCACATCCTCTGAAAAAAGAAAAAGGAGGGTAATTGTCATAGGTGATTCCCTTCTGATGGGGACAGAGGGCCCAATATGCAGACCTGACCCATCCCACAGGGAAGTCTGCTGCCTCCCTGGGGCCAGGGTAAAAGACATTACCAGGGAACTTCCTGGTCTGGTTTGGCCCTCTGATTATTACCCATTGCTGGTTGTGCAGGTTGGCAGTGATGAGATTGCAGAGAGAAATCCAAAGACAATCAAAAGGGACTTCAGGGCACTGGGACGATTAGTAGAAAGATCGGGAGCACAGGTAGTGTTTTCCTCAATCCCTTCAGTGGCAGGGAAATATACCGAAAGGAACAGGAAAACACACCTGGTTAACATGTGGCTCAGAGGCTGGTGCCATCGGTGGAATTTTGGGTTTTTTGATCATGGGGAGGTTTACACGCCACCGGGCTTGCTGGTGACAGATGGAGTCCAGCTATCTCAAAGGGGGAAAAGGATCCTCGCTCATGAGTTGGCGGGGCTCATAGAGATGACTTTAAACTAGGTTTGAAGGGGGAAGGGGATAAAACTAGGTGCACCAGAGAAGAGCCTGGGGGCAGCATGCTAATGTTGGGGGTGGAATCCATAGCCCAGCTCAAGTGCATCTATGCCAAGGCACGCAGCATGGGCAATAAACAGGAGGAGCTGGAAGCCATTGTGCAGCAGGATAGCTATGACTTAGTCACCATCACAGAAACATGGTGGGATGACTCCCATGACTGGAGTGCTGCAATGGATGGCTATAAGCTCTTCAGAAGGGATAGGCAAGGTAGAAGAGGTGGTGGGGTGGCTCTCTATGTTAGGGAGTGTTTTGATTGTACAGAGCGCAACGATTGTGATGACAAGGTGGAGTGCTTGTGGGTAAGGATGAGGGGGAAGGCCAACAAGGCAGATATTGTGCTGGGAGTCTGTTACAGACCACCCAACCAGGTTGAAGAGACAGATGAATCATTCTACAAGCAGCTGGCAGTAGTCTCACAATCATGTGCCCTTGTTCTCGTGGGGGACTTCAACTTTCCAGATGTCTGCTGGAAATACAACATGGCAGAGAGTAAGCAGTCTAGGAGGTTCCTGGAGTGTGTGGAAGATAACTTCCTGACACAGCTGGTGGGTGAGCCAACCAGGGGAGGAGCCTTGCTAGACCTACTGTTTACAAACAGGGAAGGACTGGTGGGGGGGGTGTGATGGTCAGAGGCCGTCTCGGGCTTAGTGACCATGAAATGATAGAATTTTCAGTTCTTGGTGAGGTAAGTAAGGTGGTCAGCAAAACCACCACTATGGACTTCCGAAGGGCAAACTTTGGCCTCTTCAGGACACTGGTTGAGAGAGTCCCTTGGGAGACAGTCCTGAAGGGCAAAGGGGTCCAGGAGGGATGGACATTCTTTAAGAAGGCAATCTTAATGGCTCAGGACCAGGCTATTCCCATGCACCGCAAGACGAACCGTCGGGGAAGATGACCGGCCTGGCTGAACAGGGATCTTTTGCTAGGACTCAAGAAAAAAAGGAGAGTTTATCACCTCTGGAAGAAAGGGCAGGCAACTCAGGAAGAGTACAGGGATCTTGTTAGGTCATGCAGAGAGAAAATTAGAAAGGCAAAAGCTCAGCTAGAACTCAATCTGGCCACTGTCATAAGAGACAATGTCCTGAGTTCAGCTGGGATAGAGTTAATTTTCACAGGAACCTGGGAGGGGGGCAGAGCTGGGACAGCTGACCTGAACTAGCCAAGGAGCTATTCCATACCATGTTACACCATGCTCAGTATATAAATGGGGAGCGGGCTGGGGGGTGCCCTCTCGGCTTTTGGTGGGGGAAGTGGCAGAGCGTCAGGTTCTGGGTGGTGAGCAGTTGCACTGTGCATCACTCGTTTTTGTATATTCTTTTATTAGTACCATTGTTGTTGTTGTAACTACTCTTTTTGTGTTGTCCCAGTAAATTGTCCTTATCTCAGCCCTCGAGGTTCTGGGGGTTTTGTTTGTTTGTTTGTTTGTTTTCTTTTTTCCTTTCTGATTCTCCTCCCCATCCCACCAGAGGGGGGCGGGAGGAGTCAGTGGGCGGCTGCGTGGTCCTTTGTTACCGGCTGGGCTGAAACCACGACAGTCCTTTTTGGCACCCAACGTGAGGCACGAAGGGTTGAGATAACGACAGATCTGGCCAGAGCATGTTATAAGAAATGCATATAACAAATTTGTTTTATTAGTTAAATAGTTGCTTGTCACAATGTTGGTTCATTTGTTCACATGGTGACGTTGTGTAAGTTCTTATATGCTCTATGTATTCCCTGCAGTTATGTTTATCACCTCTGGGAGAGGGATTGGGATTATCATTTTGCTATACTGGGCAATGTCGACTTATGAAATGAATACATTGCTGGTCATGAGGTTAAGCTGGTATCTGTATGAGGCAGTGATATAATTTCCATACTTCGGGCGCCTTCTATCGGAATTTATTGGTAATCACACCCAATCCATGGGGAAGTCAGGAGGGGATACTTCCCCCGTCCATTCACCTCCCTTCTCTCCTTCTGGCTAATTACAACAGCTTTTGAGAATTTTGAATATCCTTGGGATGCGCAAGCCAGCATGCTGTTAGTGCTATGCCTCCTGAATATGTTTCAGGTCTTGTTTAGGGCTACAAAAAGGTTTTTTAAGAATACCACCCAGAGATCTGCCCCAAAGGTGGATATTCATGGGTGGCGCGGCATGTGGGAGGATATGGGCAGGTATCTAGAGAACTTCTCACCTCCAGTGGCTTGGAAGTTCACTCCCGAACAACTACAGAACCCTCATGAAGTGGCAGAATATTTGAAAGGAAAATGCTGTGGCTGTTCCAGAGATGCACAACTTCCTGCACTGTGCTGGGCCCTGGCCAGTATCTACCAAACACTGCTTGATATTAGGCAGCACCCTCAGGGGGAAGAGAGGGAAAACAGAGTGACAGGCACCATGGCTACCCCAACCCTGGCGAAAGGCACCGTGGCTACCCTGGCAACAGGCACTACAGCTAAACCAGAGAACCAACCTGTGCCAGTATCAGTCACCCCTATACAGAAGAAGAAACACACAAAGAAATCAGTTTGCTTAGTAAAAGATGAAAGTGAACCAAGGTCATCATGAGAACAGGAGGAAGAGGCAGAACCTGAAATAATTACCCGATCTCTATCCCTGAGTGAGTTGTGCGACATGGGAAAAGATTTTGGCCGCCACCGAGGTGAGTACATTGTTACCTGGCTGCTCCGATGCTGGGATAATGGGGCTAGTAGTGTGGAATTAGAGGGTAAGGAAGCCAAGCAGCTGGGATCCCTGTCTAGGGAAGGGGGCATCGACAAGGCGATTGGGAGAAAAACACAAGTCCTCAGCCTCTGGAGGTGACTTCTGTCAGGTGTGAAGGAAAGATACCCCTTCAAGGATGAAGTTACATGTCACCAAGGCAAGTGGACCACCATGGAGAGAGGTATCCAGTACCTGAGGGAATTAGCCGTGCTGGAGGTGATTTATAATGATCCAGAAAATGGGCAGTCACCCACAGATCCAGATGAAGTCCAATGCACACAGCCCATGTGGCGGAAGTTTCTACAAAGTGCACCACCAACCTATGCCAACTCATTGGCAGTAATGTCCTGGAAAGAAGGCAATGGACAAACGGTGGACGAACTGGCTGTCCAACTCCGGCAATACGAAGGAAATCTCTCTTCCTCCCTATGGGCCTGTGTCTCGGCTGTAGAGGAATTGTCCTGAGAGTTCCAGCAATTCAAAGTGGATATGTCCTCCTCCCCACCTGTACAGCCCTGCATCGGAGCTATTAGGAGTAAGCGTTCCTCTGCCCAAGAGAGAAGAGAGAGAAAGTACACACGACGGGCTAACCTGTGGTTTTGCCTGCATGACCATGGAGAGGACATGAGGAAGTGGGATGGAGAAACTACCTCAGACCTGGATGCACGGGTACGGGAGTTGTGAGAAAAAGCAACCAGAAAAGAGGATTCTTCTTGGAAAAATGCTGCTCCAGTTTCCCGTGAGCAGTCCCCCAGACGCAGTAGATGGGCTGATGCCATTTCTGATCCTCTTGAAGGGACTTCTGATTCACGTTTGTGAAAAGTGAGTAAAACGGATACTCTAACCAGGATTAGAGGGGCCCTGCCTCCAGCCAGGTGGAGGAAAGGGACAACCGGGTCTATTGGACAGTGTGGATTTGATGGACTGGCACATCAGACCCACAGGAATATAAGGGTCTAGTGGACACTGGTGCACAATGCACCCTAATGCCATCAAGTTATAAAGGGGCAGAACCCATCTGTATCTCTGGTGTGACAGGGGGATCCCAAGAGCTAACCGTGTTGGAAGCTGAAGTGAGTCTAACTGGGAATGAATGGCAGAAACACCCCATTGTGACTGGTCCAGAGGCCCCGTGCATCCTTGGTATAGATTATCTCAGGAGAGGGTATTTTAAGGACCCAAAGGGGTATCGATGGGCTTTTGGTATAGCTGCCTTGGAGATGGAGGGCACGGAACAGCTGACTACCCTGCCTGGTCTCTCTCAAGACCCTTCGATTGTGGGGTTGCTGAGGGTTGAAGAACAACAAGTGCCAATTGCTACCACGACAGTGCACCGGCGGCAATATTGCAACAACTGAGACTCCCTGATTCCTATCCATAAGCTGATTTGCCAACTGGAGATCCAAGGAGTGATCAGCAAAACTTGCTCACCCTTTAACAGTCCCATATGGCCCATGCAGAAATCTAATGGGGAGTGGAGACAAACAGTTGACTATCGTGGTCTGAATGAAGTCACGCTACTGCAGAGTGCTGCTGTGCCGGATATGTTAGAACTTCAATACGAACTGGAATCAAAGGCAGCCAAGTGGTATGCTACAATTGACATTGCTAATGCATTTTTCTCAATCCCTTTGGCAGCAGAGTGCAGGCCACAATTTGCTTTCACTTGGAGGGGCGTCCACTACACCTGGAATCGACTGCCCCAGGGGTGGAAACACAGCCCCACCATTTGCCATGGACTAATCCAGACTGCACTGGAAAAGGGTGAAGCTCCAGAACACCTGCAATACATTGATGACATCATCGTATGGGGCAACACGGCAGAAGAAGTCTTTGAGAAAGGGAAGAAAATAATCCAAATCCTTCTGAAAGCCAGTTTTGCCATAAAAGAAAGTAAGGTCAAGGGACCTGCACAGGAGATCCAGTTTTTAGGAATAAAATGGCAAGATGGACGTCGTCAGATCCCAATGGATGTGATCAACAAAATAGCAGCTATGTCTCCACCGGCCAATAAAAAGGAAACACAGGCCTTCTTAGGTGTCGTGGGTTTTTGGAGAATGCATATTCCAAATTACAGTCTGCTTGTAAGCCCTCTCTATCAAGTGACCTGGAAGAAGAATGATTTTAAATGGGGCCCTGAACAACGACAAGCCTTTGAACAAATGAAGCGGGAGATTGTTCATGCAGTAGCCCTTGGACCAGTCCGGGCAGGACAAGATGTTAAAAATGTGCACTGTACTGCAGCTGGGGAGAATGGCCCTACCTGGAGCCTCTGGCAGAAAGCACCTGGGGAGACCCGAGGCCGACCCCTGGAGTTTTGGAGTCGAGGATATCGAGGATCCGAGGCTCGCTATACTCCAACTGAAAAAGAGATGTTGGCAGCATATGAAGGAGTTTGAGCTGCCTCAGAAGTGGTTGGTACTGAAGCACAGCTCCTCTTAGCACCCCGACTGCCAGCACTGGGCTGGATGTTCTAAGGGAGGGTCTCCTCTACACATCACGCGACTCATGCCACATGGAATAAGTGGGCTGCACTGATCACACAAGGAGCTCGCATAGGAAACCCCAGTCGCCCAGGTATTTTAGAAGTGATCATGGACTGGCCAGAAGGCAAAGATTTTGGAATGTCGCCAGAGGAGGAGGTGACACGTGCTGAAGAGGCCCCACTGTATAATAAACTGCCAGAAAATGAGAGGCAATATGCCCTGTTCACTGATGGATCCTTTTGCATTGTGGGAAAGCATCGGAGGTGGAAGGCTGCTGTATGGAGTCCTGTACGACAAGTCGCAGAAACTGCTGAAGGAGAAGGTGAATTGAGTCAGTTTGCAGAGGTGAAAGCCATCCAGCTAGTGTTAGACATTGCTGAAAGAGAAAAGTGGCCAGCGCTCTGTCTCTATACTGACTCATGGATGGTGGCAAATGCCCTGTGGGGGTGGTTACAGCAATGGAAGCAGAGCAACTGGCAGCGCAGAGGTAAAGCCATCTGGGCTGCCGCACTGTGGCAAGATATTGCTGTTCGGCTAGAGAATCTGGTTGTAAAAGTACATCATGTAGATGCTCACATACCCAAGAGTTGGGCCACTGAAGAACATCAAAACAACCAACAGGTGGATCAGGCTGCCAAGATTGAAGTGTCTCAGGTGGACCTGGACTGGCAACATAGGGGTGAGCTATTTATGGCTCAGTGAGCCCATGATACTTCAGGCCATCAGGGAAGAGATGCAACATATAGATGGGCTCGTGATCGAGGGGTGGACTTGACCACAGACGTTGCGCAGGTTATCCATGAATGTGAAACCTGTTCTGCAATTAGGGAAGCCAAGTGGCTAAAACCCCTGTGGTATGGAGGGTGATGGCTGAAATATAAATATGGGGAGGCCTGGCAGACTGACTATATCACACTCCCACGAACCCACCAAGGCAAGCGCCATGTGCTTACAATGGTGGAAGCAACCACTGGATGGCTGGAAACATATCCTGTGTGCCATGCCACTGCCTGGAACACTATCCTGGGCCTTGAAGAGAAAGTTTTATGGTGGCACGCCCTCCCCGAAAGAATCGAGTCGGACAACGGGACTCACTTCTGAAACAACCTTATAGACACCTGGGCCAAAGAGCGTGACATTGAGTGGGTATGTCACATCCCCTATCATGCACCGGCCTCCGGAAAAATCAAACGATACAATGGACTGCTGAAAACTACATTGAGAGCAATGGGGGGGTGGGACTTTCAAACATTGGGATACACATTTAGCAAAAGCCACCTGGTTAGTCAACACCAGAGGATCTGCCAATCAGGCTGGACCCGCCCAACCAAGACTTCCACATACTGTGGAAAGAGATAAAGTCCCTGTAGTGCGCATGAAGAGTATGTTAGGGAAGACAGTCTGGGTTAGTCCTGCCTCAGGCAGAGACAAGCCCATCCAAGGGATTGCTTTTGCTCAAGGGCCTGGGTACACTTGGTGGGTGATGCAGAAGGATGGGGAAGTTCGATGTGTGCCTCAAGGGGATTTGATTTTGGGAGAGAATAGCCAGTGAATTAGGCTGTATGATGTTAACTGCTAAATAACCTGCCAATGTATGTCATTGTATCTATAGTGTCTATATGCCATATCAAGGGTATTACAGTAAGAATTACCCAAATGACTGAAGGATGGACTTTGAAACCGAGCCAAGTGCAACAGTGATGGAACTTGAACTGGCACCCAGCGATGTCCTCAGGATCAACATCTTCGACCTGCAGACCAAGGGCGTGGGTTGCACCAAATGTACCAGCCGCAAGCTCCAGAGGCAGCATGCAACAATCCAACACCTCACACCATCCCTCTTATCCTGAAGGACTGTTACAACAGATGGAGCCCCAAAGTCATGGACTAAATAAAATTGATGGACACATTAGAGGGATGGCCCATAGACTAAGGGAATGCTATTTGTGTGTGTGGGGGGGGTGTCCATATATATATATATATATGTATATAAGACAAGGAAAGTGGTGGTTATTAATTGGAAAATGTAGGATCTGGGCATGATGTAGATGGTATAGAATAAGGGGTGGATAATGTCCTGGGTTCAGCTGGGATAGAGTTAATTTTCACAGGGACCTGGGAGGGGGGCACAGCCAGAACAGCTGACCTGAACTAGCCAAGGAGCTATTCCATACCATGTGACATCATGCTCAGTATATAAATGGGGAGCGGGCTGGGGGGAGGTCTCTTGGGGCTTTTGGTGGGGGAAGTAGTGGAGCATCAGGTTCCGGGTGGTGAGCAGTTGCACTGTGCATCACTCATTTTGTATATTCTTTTATTAGTACCGTTGTTGTTGTTGTAACTACTCTTTCTGTTTTGACCCAGTAAATTGTCCTTATCTCAGCCCTCGAGGTTCCGTGGGGTTTTTTTGTTTTTGTTTTTGTTTTTGTTTTTTCTTTTCTCCTTTCTGATTCTCCTCCCCATCCCACCAGAGGAGGGGCGGGAGGAGTGAGCGAGCGGCTGCATGGTCCTTTGTTACTGGCTGGGCTGAAACCATGACAGACATCAAAAAATGTTTTTACAAATATGTTAACAATAAACAGAGAGCCAAGGAGAATATCAGTCCTTTAATGGATACAGAAGGGAACATTGCCACCAGAGATGAGGAAAAGGCTGAGGTACTTAATGCCTTCTTTGCCTCAGTCTTTAATAGAGAGACCAGTTATCCTCAGGGTACTCTGCCCCCTGAGCTGGAAGGCAAGGACGAAGAGCAGAATATACCCCCCTTAATCCAGGAGGAAATAGTTAGGGACCTACTATGCCGTCTGGACACTCACAAATCTATGGGACCAGATGCGATCCATCCAAGAGTACTGAGGGAGCTGGCGGAGGTCCTTGCCAAGCCACTCTCCATCATTTATCAGCAATCCTCGTCAACGGGGGAGGTCCCAGAGGACTGGAGGCTTGCCAATGTGACTCCCATTTACAAGAAGGGTCAGAGGGAGGATCTGGGGAACTACAGGCCTGTCAGCCTGACCTCGGTACCAGGGAAGATTATGGAACAGTTCGTCTTGAGTGCACTTACACGGAATGTGCAGGACAAACAGGGGATCAGGCCCAGCCAGCATGGGTTCATGAAAGGCAGGTCTTGCTTAACCAACCTGATCTCCTTCTATGACCAGGTGACCCGCCTAGTGGATGAGGGAAAGGCTGTGGATATTTTCTACCTGGACTTCAGCAAGGCCTTTGACACTATCTCTCATGGCATACTCCTTGAGAAGCTGGCGGGTCATGGCTTGGACAAGTGTACTCTTCGCTGGGTGAAAAACTGGCTGGATGGACGAGCCCAGAGGGTTGTGGTGAATGGAGTTAAATCCAGTTGGCGGCGGGTCACAAGTGGTGTTCCCCAGGGCTCAGTACTGGGGCCAGTTCTGTTTAATATCTTTATCAATGATCTGGACAAGGGGATCAAGTGCACCCTCAGTAAGTTTGTGGATGACACCAAGTTGGGAGGGAGGGTTGATCTGCTCAAGGATAGGAAGGCTCTACAGAGTGATCTGGACAGGCTGGATCGATGGGCTGAGGCCAATTGTATGAGGTTCAACAAGGCCAAGTGCCGGGTCCTGCACTTGGGTCACAACAACCCCATGCAGTGCTACAGGCTTGGGGAAGAGTGGCTGGAAAGCTGCCTGGCAGAGAAAGACCTGGGTGTGCTGGTTGACAGCTGGCTGAATATGAGCCAGCAGTGTGCCCAGGTGGCCAAGAGCATCCTGGCCTGTATCAGAAATAGTGTGGCCAGCAGGAGCAGGAATGTGATTTTCCCCTGTACTCGGCACTGGTGAGGCCGCACCTCGAGTACTGTGTTCAGTTTTGGGCCCCTCACTACAGGAAAGACATTGAGGTGCTAGAGCATGTCCAGAGAAGGGCAATGAAGTTGGTGAGGGGCCTGGAGCACAAGTCTTATGAGGGGCGGCTGAGGGAACTGGGGTTGTTCAGTCTAGAGAAGAGGAGGCTGAGGGGAGACCTTATCGCTCTCTACGACTACCTGAAAGGGGGTTGTAGTGAGGTGGGTGTTGGTCTCTTCTGTCAGGTGGCTGGAGATAGGACAAGAGGAAATGGCCTCAAGTTGCGGCAAGAGAGTTTTAGGTTGGATATTAGGAAAAATTTCTTTACTGAAAGGGTTGTCAGGCATTGGAACAGGCTTCCCAGGGAAGTGGTTGAGTCACCATCCCTGGAGGTATTCAAAAAGCGTGTAGACAAGGCACTTCAGGACATGGTTTAGTGGGCATGGTTGTTGGTTGGACTTGATCTTGAAGGTCTTTTCCAACCTAAATGATTCTATGATTCTATGACTAAGTGCCAGCTACTGCTAAGGCTAGTGGGAGTGGATTTGGGGCCAGCTACTAGAGTCAGACCAGGGGTGTAGGCACCCCCAGGCAACTGGAGCGGGCAAGGGTCTCAGCGTCAGTAGCTGGAGGTGCCATAGCTCTCTGGATCATCTCTTGGGTCCTACAGATTTTTTCTGGGGTGCCAGCTACTGGAGGGCACAAGCGTGAGTGGTTTTGGGGCCAGCTACTGGAGTCAGACCGGGGGTGTAGGCACCCCAGGCCTGTGGTGTCTGCAGCTGAAACGAGTGGGCGTCTCAGTGCCAGCTACTGGAGCAAGTGAGGGTCTCGGCCACCAGCCACTGGGGCAGGAATGATGTGTGTCCTAAAAAACAGCTACTGGGAGGGATTGGTGTGAGTGAGGCGAGTGAGGGGCAAAGTGCTGGCGGCTGGAGCAGGACGATGGGTCATAGCCCATGTGCCTGGTGCCAGGTGCTGGGGCGAGGAGGGTGAGTGTTTGTATCTTACCCAAACCTGGTGTGCATGGTGGTGTGCGTGTGTCATTTGCTAGCAAGTTTCAGGCTGGACTAGCCGGTGAGTGCCGCACTTTCTCCACTGCGACAATCTAGGGAAAACAACGCATCGCCAGGGACTCGCCCTGGGGAGAAAACGGACTAACACAGATACTGTGGATCAAACGGTTTCTCCGTTTATTAACTGCGCAACACTCGGTTATATATGTTTCTAGTATCTACTCATGCATAAGCCATTTGTTGATTGGTTAACATGTGCCGTTCACGCGCTTAAACAAGTCTAATTGGATAAAGTCTTCTGATCACACGAAGTTTCCTCCACCTGCATGCTGTCTTGCACCCTGTCTTCGGTCACGTTGCCCTCCTGTTATCAGTCACGTACGCCTGACCTTGTTCTACTTTTTGTGCTTACTTCAGCAAACTTATAACAAAGAACAGTAGTGTCTTGTGCTAGCAAACAGAGAATAACAGTTGTGCCTTACGCAGTTTCCCTCGTTCTCCCACAAGTTCTCCCACAGGTGAGTAGGAGGCCCTGCATCTGGTGAGGGTTATCAGGCAGGTGGAGCATCCGTGCTGGTATTCAGAGGGACCTGTGAATGTAGAGTGCCTGTGGATTGAGTGTGTGAGTGCACGCATGTTTGCAAGTGAGCACCAAGCTCTGAACTAGCTGGCGAGTAGGAGAGCTGTGGAGTGGTGTTGTGGGGGGAAATTTAAAAAATGAGAGAGAGGTTTGGATGGCTTAAAAAATCACCTCCGATTGTATTAGCAATAGAAAAATGATTTAATAGAGATTTTCTGTGAAGTTGCACTTTCATACATTCGTTGGCAAGGTTCACTCTATTACTTAGTACATGGATAAAATGCACACAGGAAAATTAAATCAGAATCAAACTAAACTTACGTATATAGGGACCGAAAACATAATAGCGTAAAAGGAAATGTGGGAAAGGGTAAGGGAAACCCTCCTGTTGAGTCACGAGGTTCAGAGAAGACCCCCTTGCTTTCTAAACTCCTGTTGGAGTCTAGGTGTGGCTGGATCAACTCCTAGTCCCAGATTTGGTCAACAGTTTATATCTAAAGGGATTATGAGTATAATAGTATATTGGATCTGGCTGAGATGGAGTTAATTCTCCCCATAGCAGCCCTCATAGCACTGTGCTCTGCATCACTAGCTAGAAAGGTGTTGATAACACACCAGTGTTTTGGCTACTGCTGAGCAGTGCTGGCACAGCATCAAGGCTGTCTCTCCAACATTTTTGCCCCCCCCTCAATGGCAGGCTGGGGCTGGGCAAGATCTTGGGAGGGGACATAGCCAGGACAGCTGACCCAAACTAACCAAACAGATATTCCATACCATATGACATCAGATCAGATATAAAAGCTAAGTAAAGGGACACGGAAGGGGGGCATTTTTGTCTTCCGGAGCAACCACTACATGTACTGAAGCCCTGCTTCCCGGGAAGTGGCCAGACACTGCCTGCTGATGGGAAGTAGAAAATAACATCATTTGTTTTTTCTTTGCTTTTGCGTGCAATCTTTGCTTTCACTTTATTAAACTGTCCTTATCTTGACCCATGAGCCTTTTGTTATATTTTCTCCCCCCGTCCAGCTGAGGAGGGGGAGTGATAGAGCAGCTTTGGTGGGCACCTGGCGCCCAGCCAGGGTCAACCTACCACAAATAGGAGCCAAAAATTCATTCACAGTTGAAAAAATCATGACAGTAATTTAATTATAAATTTGAAAGTAATAACTTATAATATTTTATAACATAATTGCTATAACTTAATATCTTATAATGTACGTACTATAACTTACTATAGACTATTCAGGTTATTACACATGCATGCATAAAGACTCTGTTGCAAATACTTTGATAAAGATTTGATTAAAATAAAATCATGAGATAGGAATGTGAAGTTTGTAACGTAGTTATAGAGGCTTAAGGAACATTACTGTGAAGTTTGTAACATAGTTATAGAGACTTAAGGAACATTACAACATGTGTTAAGCATAATCATAAGAATACAAGTATTGTTGACAGTCAGTTAACCATAGAATTTTAACACAGATTGGTTAATTATAGTGGTTTGTTTTAAGAAATCATTATGGACCTTGGTTCTGTTGCTTAGAAACCCTACTTTGATCAAAGTTCCGGTTAATGGATTATGTGAGATCAACCAATGATTGTTTTAACATAAGAATATTAATAAGGTGGTATGATTAAAAGACCAATCATTGAAAAGGAATTAACATAGAATGTACTTTTGTGTAATCTAATATATGATGGCAAGAATCGTACTGCGCAGAATCATCTAAGAGAGGTCAAGAAGCGGACAAGTGAGGAAGACTATGGAAGACCACCAGAGGGCTTCTGAAGACCACCAGAGACCTTCAATGCGCTTGCGTAAAGGACATTTACATATGTTAATAGTTTCCTGGAAAACTAATGATTATGTATAACATTTCTCGGAAATCTAGTGAATATGTATAACAGGTGTGTATTTAACCTGTATAGTTAAACCAGACAGGTGCACACGATAGGTGGAGCGATCCCCCGTGTGCCCAGCGCTGCAATAAAGGAGTGCCTGCTTCTTAACTTCTCATTGCTGTTAAGGAGTTTTATTCCGGATTTCGGCAACAACTCTAAGAGAAATACATATAAGAGAATAAAAGAGAGTAAGAGAGAAAAGGAGCTATACCTGTTAAAAATTCCCCTTTAGGTCAGTGAAAATATTCATGTTGAATGCTTCAGCATTTGTCTCAACAGGCAAAGGGTCGAGCCTTAAGGAGTGAAGAGAATCAGCCCAGGTCATGTCAGCTTTTGGCGACAGACCTCCCATTTTCGCCAACCGGACAGTTTGCGAGCCCTGAGAGGTGTCCCACTTAGAGGGAGATGCTGGTCACAGCCCACTGCAGTCCAGGAGAGCTCAAAGGGCCTCACTTAGTACCGCTGTTTATAGGTTCAGGAGATGATTGACTGTCATCATTAACAAATTGCTAGAATCCCAGCTGCACTGGAAAATTCTGAGACTGTTGGAGAATAACTCAAAACATAGATACGGGATGCTCCAAGATTGTCAGGGGAGGATTGTAATGTCTCAGGGTTGTTATGAGAAAGAACTGGCTGCAGGTTGTTATGAGAACTGGCTATCTCTACTCCCGTCCCCCCACCTTCACTGGGCAGCAGGAGTCCTTGAGATGCACAGCATATCTCCCTGTCTTAGCTGCATAAGAGTTCCTGGCAGTCAAGGGTCGCTTAACTGCCCAACTCATTACACTTATGTTAAGGCCTAACGAGCCTTCCCAAGTTCATAAATCAGCATGGAGACGTGTCACGACCCGGGCTGGACAGACCAGGGAGTCGAGTTGAGTTTGGAATTCCCTCAGGCTAAATTAAGGTGAAATGACACCAAACGATCAGTTAAACATTTTATTCATGACAGAAGCAAACTGAACTGGAGAGGCGTGATAGTAGGTGACAGGGTTTCTCACAACAGGAATTGGCATGAGACTACTTCTGTAAATCGTGTAACCCAGGGTAACCATATACATCAATTCAGGGAATAAGGAGATCCCTCCCATTGAGTCACGAGGTTCAGAGCAGGCCCCCTTGCTTTCTAGACTCCTTCTCAGAGAAGAGCCTAGGGGCGGCTGGATCCACTTTTAGTCTCAGACTTGGTCAACAGGTTTGTGTCTTAAAGGGATGAGGTGTAGGGATTGTGGAAAAGGAAAAAGAAAGAACAAGACAGAGAGAAAAAAAGGAAGAGAGAAAGATTTCACCAGTCCTGGGTCCAGCGTTGGTTCAGTCAACTGAGGGGTCCGGTTCCAGTGGGCTTGCACAGCTGGGGCTTCAGTTTGTGTCCTTTTATCATCCTTGCCCCTCCTTTGGGCGGGCACTCGAACTCATTAGGCTAATGAGCAGTTTGTGAGCCTTTGGGCTTGGGGGTCTGTTTGGGGAGTAACTTCCCCTTCCCTGCAGACCTGACCATTGTTTGATCTTTGTATCAGAACAGGGAGCTGTGCACCCTCCAGCAGGCCCTCCCCACCCTGTTGCTGATGTCTGTGCTGATGGGCTTTTCTCCTGTGGTTCCTTGCTGTGCAGGGTTCTGTTGTTATGCAGAGTTGGTCTTTAAGCAGAACTTGCCCCACCACAATGTTTGAGACATTAACTCTTTCAGTCTCTCACAGGAGGGGGAAAGAAATGCACCACCGCAAGGGGGTAAGAGGGCAGGGGTATCGGACAGACAGAGGAGCTGTGCTGGTACTGTGGTGTCCTGGTTTCAGCTGGGATAGAGTTAATTGTCTTCCTAGTAGCTGGTACAGTGCTATGTTTTGAGTTCAGTATGCGAAGAATGTTGATAACACACTGATGTTTTCAGTTGTTGCTAAGTAGTGTTTAGCCTCAAGTCAAGGATTTTTCAGCTTCTCATGTCCAGCCAGCGAGAAAGCTGGAGGGGCACAAGAAGTTGGCACAGGACACAGCCAGGGCACCTGACCCAAAGTGGCCAACAGGGTATTCCATACCATGTGACGTCCCATTTAGTATAGGAACTGGGAAGTGGGGGCGGGGAATCGCCGCTCGGGGACTAGCTGGGTGTCGGTCGGCGGGTGGTGAGCAATTGCATTGTGCATCATTTGTACATTCCAATCCTTTCATTATTGCCGTTGTCATTTTATTAGTGTTATCATTATCATATTAGTTTCTTCTTTTCTGTTCTATTAAACCGTTCTTATCTCAACCCACGGGTTTTGCTTCTTTTCCCGATTTTCTCCCCCATCCCACTGGGTGTGGGGGGAGTGAGTGAGCGGCTGCGTGGTGCTTAGTTGCTGGCTGGGGTTAAACCACGACATGTGGTGATCCACAAATGTGCGTGTGCCTGTGAATCTAGAGCATGTGTGTGCTTTCCCTATAGTCAACTTCAGTCCTTATCAGTTCAAGAGGAGGAAGGGGATTTGGCTGTCTATGCTTACATTTTACGAGTCCTATATGTAGGTGCTGTTGAAGGCAACCTTGTCTGTGGCAATGTGGTGGTGCACCCCCCCCCCCCCCCGGGGCCACACTGTGATGTCAGGACCAGCCAACATTGTGTTCTTGTGCACCGAGTTGGGACAATCTGGTACTGTCTTATCCTGGCTATGGTACAGTGAGTTAGGACAATTAGGCACTCCCTAACTGTACCTGAAACTCCTGTTGCCTGGAACCATACTCAAAACTCCTGCTGCTTGGATCATGGCCCACCTTGGAGGGTGCCAGAATTACCTGACAAGAATTATGGCCAGAATGGAAATACATTGACCAAAATCAATCATCCTGTGAATCTATAAACAGTGGTCCTAAGTGAGGCCCTTTGAGCTCTCCTGGACCACAGTGGGCTGTGGGACACCTCTCAGAGCTCACAAACTCTCCAGTTTGCAAAGTTCGGAGGACCGTCACCAAAAGCTGGCAACGGGACCTGGTCTGAAACCCTTCGCTCCTTGTGGCTCAACCCTCGCTGGTTGAGAAATGCCAAGACATTTGAAGTGAATATTTCACTGAACTTGAGGGGAATTTTTAACAGGTATACTTCTGTTTATATCTTTGTGTCTGTGTGCGTGCATGTGTGAATTGACCTAGGTATCTGATAGCAAGTATAGTATAAATATTGCCATTTCAAATCTATAATTGTCACTGTTGTGATTATAGTATATTCTATTTAATCATTTTGTAAATGTTAAATTAGTCAATGATTAAGTGCTGCTAAATCTTGTGATCCACCTTAAACTGTGAATGAACCTCAGGCTGCTGCTACACACATATAATCCCTTAAGACATAGACCGTTGACCAAGTCTGGGACTAGGAGTGGATCTAGCCACCCCTAGGCTCTTCTCTGAGAAGGAGTCTAGAAAGCAAGGGGGTCCACTCTGAACCTCGTGACTCAACGGGAGGGCTGTCCTTATTTCCTGAATTGATATATATGGTTAGCATGTGTTATACAGTTTACTGAGGTTGTTTCATGCCAATTCCTGTTGTGAGAAGCCACGTGGCCTACTGTTACGCCTTCCAAGTTCAGGCTGCTTCTGCCATAAATAAAACGTCCAACTGATCATTTGGTGTTGTTTCACCTTAATGTAGCCCGAGGAAATTCCAAACTCACCACGACCCCTCCCTGGTCTGTCCAGTACGGGTTGTGACATCTTGCCATCGAACTTTGTGAAGTCATGCTTTTATAAACTCCTATTAGATCACTTCCGCTAATACCCTTGACGGTGATTCTTTAAGCGGCTCAAACCACTCATTCGCGACAGGCAGTCTGTGTAGCCAACCATCTGTGTCCTGTGTATATCTATGTGTCTGTGCATGTGTCTCTGGGATAAATATTCAGCTTTGCTACAGGTTGAAACTGAAAATGGGAAAGTGGCAGCCATGTCCCTCAGCCTGGGGCAGAGACCTCTGGATCCCTAGGCACACTGAGCTGGGCTCCAGCGGTTGGGCAGGAGGAAGTTCTGGGCCCAGAGCTGCTGGAGGTGGTGGCTACTCCTAACATACCTTAACATGATGTACACAAAATATTCTCAGCAAAGTATTTTTCAGTCCTGGGATTAAGATATTCTATGTATGTGTATGGTGTAGGCAACAATGTGCATCTATGTGTGGAAGACACAGGAGGGTCCATGTGTCAGACGGTGTGGTGGAGAAGGTAGTCCCTAGGCAAATTAGTCTCAGCCCTGTGGTGGGTTAACCTTGGATGGCTGCCAGGTGCCCACCAAGCTGCTCTCTCATTCCCCCTCCTCAACAGGATAGGGGGAGAAAAGAAGATGGAAAAGCTTGTGGGTTGAGATAAAGACAGGGAGATCACTTACCAATTACCTGCACAGACTCAACTTGAGGAAGATTAATTTAATTTCTTGCCAATTAAAAACAGAGTAGGATAGTGAGAAATAAAGACAAAAGTAAAAACACTTTCCCCCCACCTTCTTCCCAGGCTCAACTTTATTCCTTCATTCCCAACTCTTCTACCTCCTCCACCACCCCAACTGGCACAGGGGGATGGGGAATGGGGGTTGTGGTCAGTTCATAACACTTTATCTCTGCTGCTCCTTCCTCCTCCTACTTTTCCCCTGCTCCAGCGTGGGGTCCCTCCCACAGGATACAGTCTTATTAAGGCTGCAACCATAGTGAAACATAGGTAAGAAATGAATGACTTAAAGTGGTCAATGCTATCACAAGGGGAGTTCATGTCTTGGTGGCACTTGAGAGTCGTCACAACTGCAGCCAACTCTTAGGTCTTCAGCTGTAACCAGGCAAGCTCTTGCGAGCAAAAGAGCCTCGAACAGTCATCTTTCCATATTGTATTGCTTACCAATCAGGAAGGATTCTTTTGGTCTGTGTTTGATTTCAGTCCTAGGAAAGTCTGCATCTCTCCTTCAGCTCAGAGATCTGGAGACACTTAAGAGAAAAAAGAGAAGGGATAAAATTAAAATTACTGCAGCGGAGTTATGCTAGATCACACCATCAGCCAAGTGCTGGAGGGACTACCAGCTCTGACATAACTGAAGCAGACCCTGGTATATCAGGGATCTCCTGACTGTCAGGAGCGGTGTTGGCAGTGTGCCAAGCAGCACGCTCTGCAAGCTTTCAGTGCAAAGTAAAAAAAGGCAATAAGGCAGCCCTGTAAGCAAATTGTCAAAAGGCAAGTCCTAAATGAACTGAGCCAAGAGCTCCAAAGGAAAAGATAATGTTTTGCCAGTTATCCATCTGATTTCCTTGAATTTTGGGCGGGGGGGGGGGAGGGGAAGGTAATTTAATTCTCTCTTACCTTTCAATTAATCCAGCATTTGTATTCCGCTCAGGTGCTAGTTTTGGATAACTCAGGGTAGATCTCAACGCACAACTAGGCCTACAATACTTAGCCATGATGTAATGTAATTTATGTGTCTAGAAAAAAACCTCCATAAACATATTGTCCCAACCTTTTCTGAATTGTAGATAGACTTGGCAGTCATAAAGAAATTTCAAATGAGGTTATTCCTTCACTTTTTATCTACACAAAGTCTATTTTAATTTTCAGCTTTTAAGTGGCAATCCAGAATCTTATTCTGTCTGGACCAAGGAAGTTGTATTGACCATGTCTATTTTTTTATTTTACATGTATCATGTGTCAGTGTTTCTCAGCTATTTGTGAACTGGTCAGTATAGAATACATGAATTCATTAGTCTGGCGGGGGTGTAGAAAAAAAAAATGGCTGCCCTGGTAAGGGGTGCTTTCAAGAGAGAATATCAGTTGTTTTATTATGCAAAAAGGCAACAGAAAAGACATCATTTGCATTCAGAGAGGACAAAGCAGGGTCCAATTAATCCTTGATGTAACTTTTCTTATTTCAGAATTTAACCCACAATGTTCTTCTAATGATAGTCATCGACAAATTGATATTTGAGACCATATTCTCATATCTAGAAAGAGAAATAAGAGCTCCAACCAGGCTATGCTGCAGATTTAGTTAAAATGTAAAAGTTTTCAAAAGCAGCTCAAATTACCGTATTAGCAATACCTGAAAGCAAATAGGCAAAGCTACTGTTTGAACAAATGTAATACATAAACCAAAGCTGCTCCATGGAAAAGCTCTTTAACAAGCTTGACCCCTTATCTTTGGATCTTGTTAAACTGGTGCTGGGAAGTAAATATAGTTTAATTTGGAACCTGTGAGGGGGAGCAAGAAGGAAGGAGGAAGAGCCCTCAGGGTGGCTTTTAACTTTCACTAAATGGGATATTGTCATTTTAGGCTATGCTACAGAAAAAGGTCCTAAAATGCAGTTGTCTTCCAAGAAATCCAGTCAAAATCATCCTGAGGAACAAAAAAAAAAATCATTTAGTGACAGTTAAGTTTGCAGTCAGACACACTCCCTACAACATAAGACTTTGTTCCTTTCCACCTTCACACTGCACGTGATGCTGTTGAAAATTCAAACCAATGCTCCATAAAGCTTTCACTTTCATCTCCAACAGACACTCAAACAGAATATGTGTCCTGACTTAATCAAGCTTGCACTCAATGGAAAGCCATAACAGTGATCTCATCTGCTCTTACATTGGTGATACCAGCAGATCAGCATATCTGACTGTTACATACTACACACTAGGGAAGTGATTTTCCTTTAATGCTGTTGAGGTCACTGTTACTGCTTCTGCACCAAAAAAAAAATAATTCTGCTTCATCCCCACACTCAATAAGGGGCATAAGCATTTAATACAGCACAGTAGGGAACATCTGGAAAGTGATTCCAGAGAAGAAAGATATCAAATATGAAACACCATGATAGACTATTTACAACTGAACACAGACTGTGTTTAAATGTCACTAGGCCCAGGACTCTGTCAGAGCTGAGAAGTACACAATGCAATGCAGAGGGGTGAGGAGAATCAGGAATGAACCATGACTAAGAGAACAGCAAGATCACCACCTCTGTATTGTGTTCCTCATTCAGCTATGTGAGGCTGGTCCACTGTGCTATGTTACTCTCAAGAGCCACAGCAGAGACTAACTCTGAGGACTGATGTGACAGGTATTTTATCCTGAGTAAAGGCCCTTTTCCTTGGATGTTCTCCTTAGGCTGGCTCCATCTCTGGATGGCGAAGAAGAAACTATACTAAGTTTATGCTTGAAGAGGGATTTCCTTTGTCCAAGTTGATATAGTTGCAGCCAGACTCCAGTAGTTCTGTGACTGCATTTTTTCTGAACATCTAGCAGATTCTCTGCACTAAAGAGAAGATGCTCACAGATTTAGTCTTCCTGCTATATAGTAAAAGATCTTTCTCCAATGGCTTCCCTACAAACAAAACCCAAATCCTGGCCCACCAGACATTTTTATCATCTTCAGCAACCAGGACATGTTCTATATTACTAAATAAATAGGGTCTCTTACAGTTGAAGGACACTTGGTACTTATGCTGAAAATGTACTCATAAGGATCAACCATTTTGTGTCTAAGAGAACTTAAAAAAACTCCCAGAAGCTTCAGAACATGCAAAAAATAATGTTCATAAATTTTTATTTTACAATGCAGTGCAAATAGATAAGAATGAAGAATGCTACCATCTGCTGTTGGTAATAGTGAACTGATACTGTTTTACATTGAGAAAAAATGCCAGTTTGAATTAAAAATCCTTTCTAATTATCTGATAGCTTAAATGAGCCTTGGTCTCTAAATAATTCTATAAAAATATAGTTTGTGCCAATGGTAGAATAGAATAGAACAGACCAGTTCAGTTGGAAGGGACCTACAATGATCATCTAGTCCAACTGCCTGACCAATTCAGGGCTGAAGAAAATCGAAAGCATGGTATTAAGGGCATTGTCCAAATGCCTCAAACACTGACAGGCTTGGGGCATCGACCACCTCTCTAGGAAGCCTCTTACAGTGTTTCACCACCCTATCGGTAAAGAAATGCTTCCTAATGTCAAGTCTGAACCTCCCCTGGCGCAGCTTTGAACCATTCCCATGCATCCCGTTGCTGGATCCCAGGGAGAAGAGATCAGCACCTCCCTCTCCACTTCCTCTCCTCAGAAAGCTGTAGAAAGCAATGAGGTTGCCCCTTAGCCTCCTTTTCTCCAAACTAGACAAACCCAGAGTCCTTAGCCGCTCCTCATAGGATGTGCCTTCCAGCCCCTTTCACCAGCTTTGTTGCCCTCCTCTGGATGCATTCAAGTCCCTTAACATCTCCTTTGTTTTCCATCCCCCAAATCCTCACCCAGAGGCTCTCAACCACATCATCATTAACTGTAAGGGCTGTACAGTCAAACCTCTCCCTTACATAGAATGCAACTCCTTCACCTCGCCTGCCCTGCCTATCCCTCCGGAACAGCCTGTAGCCCTCCATCCCAGCACTCCAGTCATGGAACTCATTCCACCAAGTCTCACTAATGCCAATGACATCATAGCTCTGGGAACTGACCAACGCTTCCAGTTCATCCTGTTTGTTTCTCATACTGTGTGCATCGGTGTACAAGCATTTCAGATGTGCTCCTTAGCCCTCTGTGCTCCCTGGAGCAGCATCAATGCTCCTGTTAGCATTGTCACCCTCAAGCAGTGCCATGCCAACCCTTGGCTTACTACTGCAATCCTGTTGGTATCCCCTTCCCCCCATTGATCCTAGTTTAAAGCCCTCTCAATCAGTCCCACCAGCTTATTAGCAAAGACACGTTTTCCCCATTGGGACAGGTGGATCCCCCCAGGCCCCAGCATACCTTGTCTCTTGAAGACTCTTCCATGGTTATAAAACCCAATGTTCTGGCAGAGGCACCAGTCCTGGAGCCAGGTATTGATGTCTTGGGCACATCTGTTTCTTCCGAAGTCTCTCCCCATTACTGGGAGGACTGAGGAAGACACTACCTGTGCTCCTGAATCCTTTAGCCTTCTTCCCAGGACTCTGAAATCTCTTCTGATTGACCTTAGACTTCTTGTTGCAATGTCATTAGTATCCATGTGAAAGAGCAGGAGTGGGTAATAGTCCCAAGGCTGTACTAAGCTCGTCAGTTGTCTGGTGACATCCCTGATTCGGGCCCTGGGGAGGCAGCAAACTTCCCTTAAAAGAGGGTCTGGTCTGCAGATGGGTGCCTCCATTCCGCTCAGGAGGGAGTCACCTATGACCATAACTCGCCGTTATTTCTTCTCCGCACCGGTCTTAACGCAGCCCTTGTTGCAAGCAGTTGATCGATCTGACCTTGGTGAGAGTGCTTGCACAGGTTCCTCCTCTTCTATCTCATCATGCGCTTTGTCTACCATACCCAGAGCCTCATACCTACTCTGTAAAGGTAGCTGAGAGGGTAAGGAGGGGTTCCTCTTACAACTCCATGCAGTAACTTGCTTCCACCTGTCCCTCTCCCTCATAACACTGCCTTCCTCCTCCACAAAACAGATCCTGGACCTGCCTCCGTAGTGGCCATGATGAGTTGGCTTGTGTGCATCAGAGATGGCAGAGCACAGCTCCATTGGTCAATCTCCTTCTCAGACTCTCAGATGCTCCTCAGTCTGCCCACCTCCTCCTGAAGCTTGGCCACCAGGCAGAGCAGTTCATCTACCTGGACACACCTCCCACAGGCTTGCTTGCTATCGCCCTCCATCTTCCAGAATATCCCCACACACATCCTGCAGACTGAAGCCTGTGTGAACACATGCTTTGACAGGAGCTCTGTCTGTGTTGGTTCTACCAGATGCTAGAAGCTCAGAAGTAGAAGACACGGAAGTTTGCCGCGTGCCTGCCTGCTGGGAAATATGTATATGTCTGTTGCAACCAAATGGGCTGGTTGTTTTAGCCTGTTCAAATCACCCGCACTGCCGGGTACCGGCTCCGCCCCTTGCTGGATTGTCCAATCAGCAGGTCTGGGCTCAGTCGCTTGGGGAACGCCCCCTTTTCAGTCATAGTCTCTCCCTGTCCTCGTGAATCCCTCGTGTGTCCCTCACCGCTGCTTGCTGCCGCCGCTGCTGGTACTTCTCGCACTGCTCCGGTGTCCATTGCAATCCTGTTCATGATATCACTGCCTTCTTTTAGAGCTAATCAAATCACTTTTATTTAAAATGGTTTTAGAGTCACCATATTATTTCAGTAACTTATATACTGTTCCTAGAGTTGTGATGATGGGTCTCTTGAAAACAGTCATATTTGTGCACAGGAAGAGTGGGGTATGGCTGAGAGGTGAGTTGGTTTCTCCACGTTCTTCACTCAGCTCCAGGCCTCCAGTGAAACTTTGGATAAAGAATGGAGACTATCCAGGTCCAAGGTTTTTTTATCATCAGATAAAGATAATGATGTCTTCCTTCTTTGGCTTCTTGATGTCAGCTGTTTTCAGGTACACAGGTCTCTTACAATGGCAGCTGGCACAACAGGGATATAACCTCAATGAGGTCTATAGGTGTTTCCATAATTTGACGAATACAATTTAATGAGATACCTTTTTGTAAATGGCACTCAATCAAGGGAACACAAGCAGTGTTCATGCTTTTGCAGCCACATACTGTTACCTATAATAGCTCCTTGAGAACCTAACAGGCATTGGTTGTCTGATGTTTGCTGTATACTTCTAAGTTCTAATTGTGAATTTTCAGATTCGCTCTTAAGGCATACCCTTAAATAAACTGTTAATTATCTGACTTGTCTATTGCAGAATGAAGATGAGAAAATTTGATTTTAATAAAATACTACAATTTGGTAGCAGATAACTGACTTTCTCCACAAGAAGGTACTGCAATTCAGATTGTAAAGTTTTATGATTTGCAGCTGAAATTTATTATTTATAGTTAAATCATAACTATTTCATCATGACATAGAGAAACAGAGAATTCAATTAACTTTGCCTTCGCTATATCTACTTTCTTGCATTCCTAGTACAGAGAGACCAGTGACCCTATAGTCAGGTGCTAGGTGTCCTGTAGGGATGACATCTCTGGTATTTTCCAGCTGAGCTGTTCAGGCTTGTGGATAGATTATATTCCCACCTGCAAAATGTATAGGAGAATCTGCTGTGTGCACTCCAGAAGTATGCCTTCTCTACACTCCCACATTCCACTGTGGCCTGAAGCCACAATCAAGCATTTTTATAGAAAGCACTGTCTTTTTCTATCTGTCTGCAAAGCACTACAAGAACTTATGGCTTTGTATAGGCAATAAGTCATAATGCATTACTATTGAGAAGAAAGCACAAAGCATATGTTTTAAATGTGTAAAATCAGAGTGATGGAACCCAAAAGGAAAACCAGGTCACTTCCACCAAGAGATTATTTTTACCTCTTAAGGAACAGTAAATTAAAACTTTCATGCATCTAATAACTAAAGATGTATATGAGATACATGCACACAAAGGCTTGCAGAAACAGGTTTTGTGTGTGGTAAAACATGTGGTATGCTGAACCTATTGTCTCTATGGCACCTCTCCAGAGGCAGTTCAGCCCATATGAGTCCAGTGAAAAACAGAAACTAAGATATCAGGAAAAAACATTTTGTAGAAATTAAGACAGTTATATCAGCAAAATACTATTGAACATAATATTAAGGTGACTTTGCATTAAATAGGGACATTACAGACTAAGTTAAATTGTTTATCCCAGAATAATATAGACCGTGCCTCAGGCTGATAGCATAATATTGGAACTGCTGGCAGGTAGAAGCTAGTGAAGTTAAGATCCTCCAGGAGTTCCTCGGAATTATTTTACTTTATTTCTACATCTTTTATACTATCAATAGGTCTAGTTGTAGTTGCTTCTCCCTGAAGACTATGTACCAGTGGCTTAAGGCTGCTGAATTCCACTGACTTCTGTGAGGTTAGCCTGCTTTGCATCAGTATTGAACTTGGTCCAAAGGCCTCAGCTGCATTCCTGGTTTGGAAATTGTTACGGAAATTATGCATGCCAGCCACCATAACAGGGTTCGGCTCTAGGTTTCTGCATAAGCCGAAAGATAGGTTCCTTTATGAAAGTACTTTTTATTAATAGCGCTACAGCTCAAGCTGGGTGCCTCTGAAGAGGGACCCCGAATAAAGAAATCCCTGGGCAATTATACCCTTACAATCTAAGTTCCCCACCCCTCACGCGATAGTTCGGACCAATAGTAATATTAAGGTCTGGGGTCTTCTTGCTTTTTTATTGGTTTGATTTGTTTGCTGTTTCATTACTAAGCGGTTACTAATTGGTCATCTTATACAATATCACATCCTTTTAGGTTGGTTTCGGCCGATTCTGTAGTTAGCTGTTTGGCATGTTGTAATATGGTTGTTACAGTTCCTATACCACGATCTATAGGCTTTGTCTACTCTAACTATTAATATTTAAGCTGCTAGCTTTGTCTGCTCTAGCTATTATTAATGTTTAAGCTGCTAGCTCTAAGTTTCAACTAACTTTTTCTACAACAAAATGTACTTTCCCACATGGCTGCAAGATAGAGCCTCCAGGAAAGGAGCTTTAAGAGGTCTGCAGTTTTAATTTTAGATGAAAGCAGAAAGGCACCAGGCAATGAAGGTACATTTGTTTATGGTCATTCAGTCACGTGATAAGAGGACAAAGGGAATGCATGGTTTATGGGGAGAAGACCAGGCAGCTCAAGGTCTATCAGTATTATTAAAGACTGAGGCAAAAAAAGCATCGAATGCCTCTGTCTTTGCTTCATCCCTATTTGTCAGGTGACCATCTTCAACAAGTATCAGTCCAATGTTTTCCGTAGACCTCCTCTTCCAGTTCATCTGGTTTGTTTCTCATACTGCGTGCGTTGGTATACAGGCACTTTAGATGTGCTCCTAAACCCTCAGTGCTCCTCCGAGCAGCATAAATGCTTCCATTAGCATTGCCACCCTTAGGCGGTGCCATGCCAATCCTTGGCTTACTTTCCTGATGGTATCCCCTCCCCCACCGATCCTAGTTTAAGAACCTCTCAGTCAGTCCTGCCAGTTTATGAGCTGGCTGGTATTCCTCTGTGGTGGGTTGACCCTGGCTGGGCACCAGGTGCCCACCAAAGCCGCTCTATCACTCCCCCTCCTCAGCTGGACAGGGGGGAGAAAATATAACAAAAGGCTCATGGGTCAAGATAAGGACAGTTTAATAAAGTGAAAGCAAAGGTTGCACGCAAAAGCAAAGAAAAAACAAATGATGTTATTCTCTACTTCCCATCAGCAGGCAGTGTCTAGCCACTTCCTGGGAAGCAGGGCTTCAGTACGCGTAGTGGTTGCTCCGGAAGACAAAAATGCCCCCCTTCCATGTCCCTTTACTTAGCTTTTATATCTGATCTGATGTCATATGGTATGGAATATCTGTTTGGTTAGTTTAGGTCAGCTGTCCTGACTATGTCCCCTCCCAAGATCTTGCCCAGCCCCAGCCTGCCGTTGAGGAGGGGGCAAAAATGTTGGAGAGACAGCCTTGATGCTGTGCCAGCACTGCTCAGCAGTAGCCAAAACACTGGTGTGTTATCAACACCTTTCTAGCTACTGATGCAGAGCACAGCACTACGAGGGCTGCTATGGGGAGAAGTAACTCCATCTCAGCCAGACCCAATACAATCTCCACCCCTTATTCCATACCATTTGCATCATGCTCGGGTCCCACATAATTCAATACACATATCTTCTAAACACGCCATTGTATTTAATTCTCATTACTGAAATCCCTTCTTACCAACACTTACAACTGAAACTACATACCTAAACCACTTTTATACCCAACATACAGATTTATACATTCTTATTAATTACTATCCCCTGTCCTTTAAGAGATAGATATTCCATGGGCTTCTTCCACTCCTCCAGATGTTCACACACAGGTTATGACTTGGGCCCCATCCATCAAGATGAGTGGTCAGGACAGGAGAAGCAGTATGTTCAGTCGTTGGGCACCAACACCGGCTTGGTTTGGGTCACTGATGCACTTGTCTGGTTCCTTGCGAAGTTCACTCCTCTGCAGTTCAGGTCATTCCTGCTACATTACTTCCTACAACATACAACTCGCATCACAATTATTTTTCCCCCAAGGTTAAATGTCCTTGAGGCACACACTGGGTCTCCCCATTCTTCCACATTACCCACCAAGTACACCCAGGTCCCTGAGCAAAGACAATCCCACGAATGGGTTTGCCTTTTCCCATGGGAGGAGAAATCCACACTGCCTTCCCCAGCCACTTCCCCATGTGCACTACGGGGACCTTATCTCCTCCCACAGTATGTAGGGGTTTTGTTTGGGCAGGACCAGGACGGTTAGCAGATCCTCTGGTGTTAACTAGCCAAGTGGCTTCTGCTAAATTTGTATCCCAAGGCTTCCATGTCCCACTGCCTAGCGCTCTCAACATAGTCTTCAACAGTCCATTATATCTCTCAATTTTTCCAGATGCTTGTGGGTGATAGGGTATGTGGTACACCCACTCGATGCCGTGTTTCTTTGCCCAGGAGCTTATGAGGTTATTTCAGAAATGAGTCCCATTGTCTGATTCAATTCTTTCTGGGGTACCATGTCGCCATAAAATTTGCCTTTCGAGGCCTAAGATGGTGTTTCGGGCAGTGGCATGGTTTACAGGATATGTTTCTAGCCAACCAGTAGTTGCTTCCACCATCGTGAGTATGTAGCGCTTGCCTTGGCATGTTCGTGGCAGTGGTCCAATGTAGTCAATTTGCCAGGCCTCACCATATCGAAAGCCCAGCCACCGCCCTCTGTTCCAGGGAGACTTTACTCTGGTGGCTCGTTTGATTGCAGCACATTTCACATTCATGAGTGACCTGTGTGACGGCCTCCATGGTCAGGTCCACCCCTCGATCACGAGCCCACCTATATGTTGCATCTCTCCCTAGATGTCCCGATGTCTCATGGGCCCAGCGAGCTACAAATAGCTCACCCTTACGCTCCCAGTCCAGGTCCACCTGAGCTACTTCAATTTTGGCAGCCTTGTCTGCCTGTTCATTATTTCGATGTTCTTCGGTGGCACGGCTTTTGGGCATGTGAACATCTACATTGCATACCTTTAGAGTCATGTGTTCTACACGGGCAGCAATGTCCTGCCACAATGCAGCTGCCCAGATGGGTTTACCCCTGTGCTGCCAATTGGTCTCCTTCCACTGCTGTAGCCACCCCCATAGGGCATTAGCCACCATCCAGGAGTCGGTATAGAGATAGAGTACCAGCCACTTTTCTTGTTCAGCAATGTCTAGGGCTAGTTGGATGGCTTTCACTTCTGCAAACTGACTTGACTCACCTTCTCCTTCAGTGGCCTCAACAACTTGTCGTGTGGGATGCCACACAGCAGCTTTCCACTTCTGATGGTTCCCTACCACATGACAGGATCCATCAGTAAACAAAGCATAACGCCTTTCATCTTCTGATAATTCATTATATGGTGGTGCCTCTTGGGCGCGAGCCACCTCCTCAGGTGACGCTCCAAAATCTCTGCCTTCTGGCCAGTCCATGGTCTCTTCCAGAATTCCCAGGTGGTTGGGTTTCCCTAGTCGAGCTCGTTGCGTGACCAATGCTACCCACTTACTCCATGTAGTGCTGGTTGCATGATGTGTAGAGGGGATGTTTCCTTTGAACATCCAGTGTAGCACGGGCAATCGTGGTGCCAAGAGGAGATATGCTTCTGTACCAACAACTTCTGAAGCAGCTCGAACCCCCTCATATGCTGCTAGTATCTCTTTTTCAGTTGGGGTGTAGTGGGCTTCTGATACCCCCTGCTCCAAAACCATAGTGGTCGACCTTGAGTTTCTCCTGGTGTTTTCTGCCAGAGGCTCCAGGTGAGACCATGCTCCCCAGCTGCAGTGTAGAGTACATTTTGTACATCTGGTCCTGTCCAGACAGGCCCAAGAGCTACCACAAGAGCTATTTCCTGTCTGATATGCTCAAAGGCTTCTTGTTGCTCAGGGCCCCATTCAAAATAGTTCTTTTTTTCAGGTTACTCGATAGAGAGGGCTCACAAGCTGACTATAATCTGGAATATGCATTCTCCAGAACCCCACAAGGCCTAGGAAAGCTTGTGTTTCTTTCTTGTTAGCTGGTGGGGACATAGTTGCTATCTTGTTAACCACATCCATAGGCACATGATGGCGTCCATCCTGCCATTTTATTCCCAAGAACTGAATCTCCTGTGCAGGTCCCTTGATCTTGCTTTTCTTTATGGCGAAACCAGCTTTCAGAAGAATCCGAATTACTCTTTTTCCCTTCTCAAACACTTCTTCTGCCTCGTTGCCTGTTACGGATGCACGACTAACCAAATCCAACAGGTGTTAAAACTCAGATTTATTCTTCAGCAAAAGTTAGTTAGAAGTCCGATAACATTCTATAAAATCACAGGCTCAATGATGTAAAGAGAATTAATACTACACGGCTGACTTAAGAATTCCCAAGATTTAAAGTGATGGCTCAAAACGCGCGTATCACTCACCTAAAAGCTGAGGGCTCTCTCCCTCGAGGAGTTACCTCGGGCGGTGCCCTAGCCCGAGGGGGAGTCCCCGACTGCAGACCCACTGCTCCGAGGAGGACTGCCAACGTGTCCTCCGGCGGGACCCCGTTTATACCCCTGTCGAATCTGACCTGTGGTCATTTAATTCTATTGGCTAGGAGGGTCACCTCGGTGTACCTGGCGCATCTCGATTGGCCAGTTCAAATTTCAACCTGCAGCCTCCAGGGTTTCCTTCCCCTTCTCCCTTCCTGGAGAAGTTTTGTTTCCTGCTGGCAGGATGGGGGGGCGGGATGTACTGCCACATTGCCCCACATGATGATGTCATCTATGTATTGTAGATGTTCAGGGGCATCGCCCTGTTCCAGTGCAGTTTGGATTAGTCTGTGACAAATGGTAGGGCTGTGCTTCCACCCCTGGGGCAGTCGATTCCAGGTGTATTGGACACCTCTCCACGTGAAAGCAAACTGTGGCCTGCACTCTGATGCCAAAGGAATGGAGAAAAATGCATTGGCAATATCAATTGTAGCATACCACGTGGCTGCCTTTGATGCCAGTTCATATTGGAGCTCTAACATGTCTGGTACAGCAGCACTCGGTGGCGGTGTCACTTTGTTCAGGCCGCGATAATCTACTGTTAACCTCCAGCCTCCATCAGACTTTTGCACTGGCCATATGGGACTATTAAAAGGTGAATGAGTCTTGCTGATGACTCCTTGGCTCTCCAGTTGATGAATCAGCTCATGGATGGGAGCCAGGGAGTCTCAGTTTGTCCGATATTGCCTCCAGTGCACTGTCCTGGTAGCGATTGGCACCTGCTGTTCTTCAGCTTGCAGCAATCCCACAATGAAGGGATCTTCCGAGAGGCCAGGCAGGGTAGATAGCTGTTTGATCTTCTTTGCGTTTACAGTGGCTACACCAAAAGCCCATCGGTACCCCTTTGGGTCCTTGAAGTACCCTCTCTTGAGGTAGTCTATGCCAAGGATACGAGGGGCCTCTGGGCCAGTCACAATGGGGTACTTTTCCCACTTGTCCCCTGTTAAGCTCACCTCAGCCTCCAATATAGTAAATTCTTGGCATCCCCCTGTCACTCCAGAGATCCAGATGGGTTCTGTGCCCCTGTACGCTGATGGCACCAGCGTACACTGTGCACCAGTGTCTACCAAAGCCTTATACTTCTGTGGGTCTGATGTGCCAGGCCATCGAATCCACACAGTCCAGTATATCCGGTCATCCCTCTCCTTCTCCTGGCCGAAGGCAGGGACCCTCTATTGCTGTTCCTCGTCAGAGTATTCACTGTCTGACCCTTGCAGTGCCAGACCAGAAGTCCCCTCACCAGAATCAAGGGAGGTGGTTTCAGTTCTTCTATGCCTGGAGGATCGCTGATTGCTTTCTTGGTGTCGTGGTTTAACCCCAGCCAGCAACTAAACACCACTCAGCCACTCACTCACTCCCCCCCCACCCAGTGGGATGGGGGAGAAAATTGGGAAAAGAAGCAAAACCCGTGGGTTGAGATAAGAACTGTTTAATAAAACAGAAAAGAAGAAACTAATAATGATAATGATAACACTAATAAAATGACAACAGCAATAATGAAAGGATTGGAATGTACAAATGATGCGCAGTGCAATTGCTCACCACCCGCCGACCGACACCCAGCCAGTCCCCTGAGCGGCGAATCCCTGCCCCCACTTCCCCGTTCCTATACTAGATGGGACGTCACATGGTATGGAATACCCCGTTGGCCACTTTGGGTCAGCTGCCCTGGCTGTGTCCTGTGCCAACTTCTTGTGCCCCTCCAGCTTTCTCGCTGGCTGGGCATGAGAAGCTGAAAAATCCTTGACATTAGTCTAAACACTACTGAGCAACAACTGAAGACATCAGTGTTATCAACATTCTTCACATACTGAACTCAAAACATAGCACTGTACCGGCTACTAGGAAGACAGTTAACTCTATCCCAGCTGAAACCAGGACAGTATCCACCCCTTATTCTATACCATTGACGTCATGCTCAGTTCCCATACCTTTAGTTACATCCTGATCAATCAACAACTTTCCATCCCTTTAAGACATATGAGCAATGATATATATATATATATGTATACACACACAGAGATATCATTCCTTTAGTTCATGGGCCATGTTCATAAAATGTTCATTGAGTTCATTTAGTTCCCGACTCTGGGCTCCATCTGTCATACCAGTCTTTCTGGGCAGGAGGGATGGTGCCAAGTCCTCTCAGTCAGTAGAGCAGGATTGGGCTTCAGTGCGGTGTGACAAGCAGGTGACATTTGGCGCAGCAGGAGGATGGTGTGCACCGTTGGATTGTTGCATGCTGGAGTCAGTTCTGGTTCCATCACTACTGCGCTTTGCTCAGTTTTATCACAGTTCTTTTCTTGCTTGATCTAAGTGATTCTTACTATAGTACTATGGATATAGCACATAATTATAGTAAGGATAACATACAGTAGCAGGGTTATATAGCAACTAATATACAGTTTAATTCTGGCTATTCTCACCTAAAATCAAATCCCCTTGAGGCACACATTGGACTTCCCCATCTTTTCGCATCACCCACCAAGTGCACCCAGGCCCTTGAGCAAAAGCCATCCCACGAATGGGTTAGCCTTCGCCTGAGGCAGGAGTAACCCAGACTGTCTTCCCTAACATATTTTTTATGTGCACTACAGGGACTTTATCCCCTTCTACAGTATGTAAAAATTCTGACTGGGCAGGGCCACCCCGATTGGCAGATCCTCTGGTGTTGACTAACCAGGTGGCTTTTGCTAAATGTGTACCCCAATGTTTGAAAGTTCCACCCCCCATTGCTCTCAATGTAGTCTTTAACAGTCCATTGTATTGCTCAATTTTCCCAGCGGCTGGTGCATGATAGGGGATATGATACACCCACTCAATGCCGTGCTCTTTGGCCCAGGTGTCTATGAGGTTGTTTCGGAAATGAGTCCCGTTGTCTGACTCAATTCGTTCTGGGGTGCCATGTCGCCACAAGACCTGCTTTTCAAGGCCCAGGATAGTGTTCCGGGCAGTGGCATGGGGCACAGAATATGTTTCCAGCCATCCAGTGGTTGCTTCCACCATTGTAAGCACATAGCGCTTGCCTTGGTGAGTTTGTGGGAGTGTGATAGAGTCAGTCTGCCAGGCTTCTCCATATTTATATTTCAGCCATTGCCCTCCATACCACAGGGGCTTTAACCGCTTGGCTTGCTTAATTGCAGCACATGTTTCACATTCATGGATAACCTGTGCAATAGTATCCATGGTCAAGTCCACCCCTCGATCACAAGCCCATCTATATGTTGCATCTCTTCCCTGATGGCCTTAAGTATCATGGGCCCACTGAGCCA